>NC_142867.1:197757500-198080000 GCF_051225735.1 Oryctolagus cuniculus
AGGCTCCCTCACCACTAGTTGGAGTCTGCGTCATGGCATTGCCCGCAGCGCCCATGGGCTGTCCGGCTCAGGGCGCAGACCCTTCCTCCACATCTGTGGTGCGCGGTGCTCTCTGTCCCCACCCTCTTCCCCTCTCCAATGACGCCTCCTTGCCTGGGGCCCCGGTGCTTCACTTCCAGGCCGCAGACTGGGACTTGTTCCTTTTGCTGCTGCTACTGGTATGAAAAACTAAGATCGATGGGGGCGCTTACAACCCGGCAGGCCCTGTGCCAATCTCCTAATACACATCAGCTTGGCAAAGCCGTACACAGCCCCATGAGGTAGGGGTAATCCTGTTCTCCTCCTTCCACTTAAAGGAGCCGAGCAGCAGGGAGATTCATTGACTTGTCTCAAGATGAACGGGAGCGGCTGGCGCCGCGGCTCACTAGGCTAATCCTCCGCCTAGCGGCGCCAGCACACCGGGTTCTAGTCCCGGTCGGGGCGCCGGATTCTGTCCTGGTTGCCCCTCTTCCAGGCCAGCTCTCTGCTGTGGCCAGGGAGTGCAGTGGAGGATGGCCCAGGTGCTTGGGCCCTGCACCCCATGGGTTCTAGTCCCGGTCGGGGCGCTGGATTCTGTCCCGGTTGCCCCTCTTCCAGGCCAGCCCTCTGCTGTGGCCAGGGAGTGCAGTGGAGGATGGCCCAGGTGCTTGGGCCCTGCACCCCATGGGAGACCAGGAAAAGCACCTGGCTCCTGCCTTCGGATCAGCGTGGTGTGCCGGCCGCAGCGCGCCGGCCGCGGCGGCCATTGGAGGGTGAACCAATAGCAAAGGAAGACCTGTCTCTCTGTCTCTCTCACTGTCCACTCTGCCTGTCAAAAAATAAATAAATAAAAATAAAAAGATGAACGGGAGCCCTGGTTCGTCTGCTCGCAGGTGTTCCCTTAACTGCTGCCCGGATGTCCTCTGCCAAGAGGTCCCCCCCCCCCCCCGGCGCCTCACACTTGGCGGGGCGGCATCAGAGCGTGGCTGCCCTGTACTTGCTGTGATTGTAGGCGAGCGAGTGAGCGTCTCAGCCCTGGTTATTATAGCCTGCCCACACCCTGTACTCCCCCAGGGTTAACTGTCTCAATCCGCAGTCCCACCACCTGCCACACAAGGGGAGTTGTACAAGACCCTTCCCTCTCTGTCTGTGCGCGCTGAACTACATCCGTCTCTCTGCCCTGGCACCAGTCCCTGGACGTAGCCCTCAGGCCTCGCTCGCGCATGCCCAGTGCTCTCGGCCACCACAGGCTCTGCATTCTCTTCCCTGCTGACGCTCCTCTGCGTGGCCCCTGGAGCTGTCTCCAAACACAAAGTCGACCAGGACTCCCCAGCTCCCTGGGCCCCGACCCTCAGCAAAAACTCCTGAGCCTCAGCCTGGCCTTCAACCCCAGCCTGGCTGACCCGACTCGTCTGCAGCCCCCGCTCCCAGCTCCCACACTACTGAGCACAGGACACTCTGCTCCATTCCTGGTCCCCTCCATCCTTCCTCCAGCCCCTCTCCCTGGCACGCAGCGTCCCCTTCCTCCCCACGGCCCCAGCGCCACCGCTCTAGCTGACATGTCTCTCCAGGGACATGGAGCAGTGTTGGTGTGCACAGTCAGTAATGTTTTTCTGTCATAAAAACTATGTATGTGCTTGCACGGCAATAAGAATATACTTAAGGCCATAGAACTGTACACTGAAAATGGCAAAAAAAAAAAAAAATGGTAACAAAGCCAAGCTCAGCTAAATAGAGCCCTTCTCCTGGGTTGCAGTCCCTGGAGCAGGGAGGAAGGTCACTGCTGGCGCCGTCCTCCCCTCCTTCTCCCCAGCCAAGCAGGTGCACATGGTCTCTGCTGAGCGTCCCTAGACTGGGAGTTAAAAGCCTGGCATCCTTTCTTCCAGAGCGCACCCTGCCCCCACTCCCGGGGCACCACGAGAGAGCATTTGTGGGTCCCTCCTTGCCGTGTGCACATAGGCCTCTGTGCGGGGGGGACCTCGGATTGCTCCGCCTCCTTGCCTCTCTCTGTAGTTTCATCCCCTCAAGAAGCCTGGGTTTCCAGAAGGCCAGAGTCAGGGAGATGTCTGCAGTTGGTTGACTCCAGCCTTCGGCGTGAAACACGACAGGGAGGACTGTGACTGGAACAGAGCTCGCTTTAGGGAGGACCTGTCGGGAAGGTATCCTGGTGCGCCAACACCTGCCTCGAGTGCTCCCACAGCGGAGGGCAGAAATCAGATGGGAATCTCCCTCGGTAGTAAGTACAGACACACAAGCAAAGACACAGGGACAGATGGCAATGGGCCTACCCCAGCCACAGGCACCCACACAAACTACACATCCCCACAGAGACACCTGTACCTTGTATCCAGAAAACCACACATACAGGGGTTCACAGGTCTACACACACACACATACAACAAACACACGAGCACATACATGACAAGTACAGAGATAAGCCCACCAACAGGGTCACACAGGTGTCAGAAAAATGTGTTCTGGAGGCGGGCATTTGGCATGGAAGTTAGGCTGCACCTGGGGAGTCCGCGTCCCATCTCAGAGTGCCTGGTTTGGGTCCTGGCTTCTGTGATCCAGCTTACCTGTGACTGTGCACCTGCTGAGACAGTAAGTGACAGCTCAAGGATTTGGGTCCCTGCCACCCACGTGGGAGACCTGGATGGAGTTCCATGTTCCTGACTTCTGCCTGGCCCAGCCCTGGCTTTGCAGGCGTTTAGGAAGTGAACCAACACATGGAAGAGCTCTTTCTAGTCTGCCTCTCTCGACCTTTCAAAATAGATGAAAATAAATTTTAAAAATTTGTTTTGGCTGGAGAAAGTCAGAGATGAAGACACAGGTGGCTTCTTAGAGAATGCTAAGGACAACGTCTAGCAGGAGAGGATGCCAGGTGCGAATGGGGAGGGAGAGGTCTTGGCACCAAGGGAAGAGGGCAATGCTTCTTCTTTTTTTTTTTTTTTAATTTTTATTTGACAGGTAGAGTTATAGACAGTGAGAGAGACAGAGAGAAAGGTCTTCCTTCCGTTGGTTCACTTCCCAAATGGCTGCTATGGCTGGCGCTGCGCCGATCCGAAGCCAGGAGCCGTGTGCTTCCTCCCGGTCTCCCATGCGGGTGCAGGGGCCCAAGCACTTGGGCCATCCTCCACTGCCTTCCTGGGCCACCACAGAGAGCTGGACTGGAAGAGGAGCAACTGGGACTAGTACCCTGCACCCCAACCGGGACTAGAACCTGGGGTGCCAGTGCCGCAGGCGGAGGATTAGCCTAGTGAGCCGCAGCGCCGGCCAGCAATGCCTCTTACGATGCCAGCTGCTCGCCTTGCCCTCAGTTACTCATGTGCTCAGTCAACAGTGACAGAGCCGGCTGCTGTGCAGGGCCCTGCGCTGCCCTCACATAGGCACAGCCCATGCAGGAGAGAGACCTGCCTGTGAGGAACTGTAACTCCTGGGATGGAGGACATACATCCTCCCTTTGGGCAACAGTGGAAGGGAAGAGATGTCAGAGAAACTTGGGTCAAGTGTTTAACAAGAGGTGAATATATATATATATATATATATATATTCACAGCCAGGACTAGGCCAGATAGAAGCCAGGAGCCAGGAACTCCATCAGGTCTCCCACATGGGTAGCAGGGGCCCAAATACTTGATGAGGAAACTGGATTGGAAGCAGAATAGCTGGAACTCCACCCAGCACTCCAATATAAGATGCTGGCTCTGCACGCAGTGACTTAGCCCGCTGTGCCACAGCGCACATGGACGCTTGGTTAAGATGCCGCTTGGGACACCCACGTCCCATATCGGAGTGCTTGGGTTTGAGTCCCAGCTCCACTTCCAAGTCCAGCTTCCTGCGCATGCGCACTCTGGGAGGCAGGCAGTGATGGCCAAGTACTTGGGTCCCTGCTACCCTCCTGCGAGACCTGGATTGAGTTCCAGGCTCCCAGCTTCTTCCTGGCCTGTGGCAGAGGCCTTTGTCTTTTAATGAAGCTATTTCTAACGGACATGATTAAAGTGATGGTAGAGGCCTTCCCAAGGTCAGGCAGCATCTATCCTGGGAGTGAAATGTGGTTGTTATCTGCTTGCCTATGAATGCTGCAACTGTAGTTTCTATCTGCTTATGCGTAACCAGTTCAGACTCTGCTTGTTAGTACAGAGCAAAGATGTTAACCCTTACCCAGCAGCAGACCATGAACTTAGCGGTGTCAGACCACACAGATGTCTTCTCTTGGTCTGCAGGTCAGAGGTCTGAAACCGGTTTCACTGGGTTCAAGTCACGGTGTCTGCAGAACTGGTCCCTTCCGTGGGCCCTGAGAGGAGAAGCTATGGCTCACCCTTCCATCTGGCAGTGGCTGCCTGCGTTCCTCGGCTGGGGGGCCAGCACCCCATCCTCCCAGGGCGTCACTCTGTCTTTGCTTCCATCATCCTGTGCCTTCTCCTCCCACGCTGACTTCTCCTGCCTCCCTCCCTCCTATCAGATGCCTCAGGCTTGCCGAGATAATCCGGGATAATCTCCCCATCGCGAGATCCTTAACTTAATCACATTTAGAAAGTCCCCAATATCCACAGGTCTGGGGATTAGGATGTGAATATATTAGGGACTGTCATTCAGGCCATCACAAGGAGGGGCGCATTTTATCTCACAGTCTTCAAACTGCCCTCTGACTTTGTCGTCCCTAGACTGAAACTAAGGAATATGAGGCTCATAGAGATTAAATTATTTGCCTTGGACGTAGGTAGATAGACAGGTGGGTTCTTTTGTTTTGTTGTGTTTTTTATTTATTTATTATTTTTTTTGACAGGCAGAGTGGACAGTGAGAGAGAGAGACAGAGAGAAAGGTCTTCCTTTTGCCGTTGGTTCACCCTCCAATGGCCGCTGCGGCCGGCGCACCATGCCTATCCAAAGGCAGGAGCCAGGTGCTTCTCCTGGTCTCCCATGGGGTGCAGGGCCCAAGCACTTGGGCCATCCTCCACTGCACTCCCTGGCCACAGCAGAGAGCTGGCCCAGAAGAGGAGCAACCGGGACAGAATCCGGCGCCCCGACCGGGACTAGAACCCGGTGTGCCGGCGCCGCAAGGCGGAGGATTAGCCTAGTGAGCCATGGCGCCGGCCTTGTTGTGTTTTTTAAAAGATTTATTTATTTGAAAGGCAGAGTTGCAGAGAGGCAGAGGCTGAGAGAGAGAGAGAGAGAGAGACAGAGAGACAGAGATCTTTCATCTGCTGGTTCACTCCCTACATGGCCACAATGGCCGGAGCTATGTTGATCCGAAGCCAGGAGCCAGGAGCTTCTTCCAGGTCTCCCGTGCAGATGCAGGGGCCCAAGCACTCAGGCCACCCTCCACTGCTTTCTCGGGCCATAGCAGAGAGCTGGATCAGAAGCAGAGCAGCTGGGACTTGAATTGGTGCCCATATGGGATGCCAGCACTGCAGATGGCAGCTTTACCCGCTACGCCACAGTGCCGGCCCCGACAGATGTTTTAAAAATAGACTGAGGGTGGCTGTTTGGCACAGCAGTTAAGACAGTGCTTGGGATGTCTGCATCCCATATTAAAGTGTCTGGATTCAAGTCTCAGCTCTGCTTCTTATTCTAGCTTCCCGTTAACGCACAACTGAAGACGCAGGAGCTGATGGCTCAAGTACTTGGGTCCCTGCCACCCATGTGGGAGACTTGGATTGCATTTTGGGCTCCTGACCTTGGCCTGGCCCAGCCCCAGCTGTTGCAGACATTTGGGGCATGAAGTTCTTTCTGTCTCTCTCTGTCTCTTTATCTCTTTCTTTATCTCTCTTACCTTCTAAATAAAGATAAAAATAACAGACAGAAAAAAAGATACATGCTTGATTTTTTAAAAATTAATAAGCCATACAAAAGTATACAAGGAAAAATATAACAAATAATTCAAAATCTCATGACCCAGAATGTTCAGTATCATGTTTGGGAAGTAACACACAGAGAGAAGGAAGCATTGGGAGAGTGAGAGAGCCCCAGACAGGCAGAAAGCATATCTCAGAACGGGACTATTTTTATAGTCCTAATAGGACATACTATAGAAGCTATATTTTTTATCACAAGTAGAAAATGTACTTTTACTTGAATTTAATAGAGGGACCAGACACTGAATGAAAATGAAGAAATAGTTGATCTGCAGCTAAATATTTCTTCATCTCAAAGAATAGATATTTCTAGAAGGCCTCTCTGAAGTTCAGAAAAAATGGTTTCGATTAAGAGGTTGGAGTAGGATTCTTATCATTATGTTTCAGTTTTCTATGCTATTATTTGACTCTGAACTATGAAAGCAAATGTGATTAGTGCCTCTGCCCTCGTCTCCACCCCAGATTATGTAGCCAGTGTTGTTTTATCAGGATTTATAATATTTACATTCGCTTCTGCCACTAAAGTTCCCACAGTTGAGTCTTAACCTAAACGGAATTGATGTCACCACCAGCCCTGTGGCCACGAATCTCCTCTCCCGGACTCCTGGTTTTGATTAATCTCTAGGCCGACTGGATTTTGTCACTGAGTAGTTTTTTCTAGAAAGGTTTATGAATTTTCTGCGCCCCCCCCCCCCCATCCATCACTGAGGTCAGCCATTCGTTAGTGGTGGTTGGCGTGACACTTTTTACCCCTTCGGACTTTGTAGACGTGGCTGCATCATCTTTGTTCCTCAAACGTTACTCTGGAGACATCCGCCATCAGACTGCGCTTTCCCCTGTGTGTCGCTTTTTCTGCCGAGGGCCTGAGCTATTCTTACTTTATCCTCAAAGGTTGGTAACTAAATCAATGTCTTTTTAATGTTTATTTATTTTCATCTATTTCAAGGGCTGAGCAAGAGGTGGGGGTGGGGAGAGCGAGAGAGCGCTCGCACAATAGATATCTTCCATTCACTCCCCCCAAATACCCACAAGAGCCAGGGCTGGAGCCAGGAGCCAGGAACAACACCTGGGTCTCCTCCAGGGGTAGCAGGGGTCCAAGCGCCTGCACCAGCATCTGCTGTCTCCCAGGAGGCTGGATCGGAAGCAGAGGAGCCGGGACTCAAACGGGCACTCTGATACGGGATGCAGGGGTCCCAAGCTGTGGCTTAACCCGCCGCGGCACAGTGCCCACTCCTCAGCGGGTCTCGATGTCCGTGCCTCCACGTCAGGTTTTCTGGTATGCAGTGTGCGTTTGCAGGCTAAACATTCATTTCTCCCTTCATTCGCAGGGAAGCGTTTTGTATTTCATAGCTTAATACCTCTTTGTGCTTCTCTTCTGGAACCTCTACTTCAGGGCTGCTGAGAGGTGCGCGGAGGCAGCTGGTCTTTGTCCTCCCTCGCCGTGATCCTCTCCCTAATTGCTTTAATAACTTTATCTCTCCTCACCACATGGACTCGCAACATCTGCAGCCTCGGCCGCACACCACTGCCGGGTTGGCAGCCCTGCCGCTGTTTCCTGTGTCTTTCCGACACCTGTTGCGGTGCTTTTCTTGGTCCTCTGTGAGGTTAGTTCACCAGCCTCCCTTCCCGTCTCCTTCCGCTGTTTGATCACCTCGTCCTTGAGTTCTTTGTTCTATCGATTTCCTGCCATTAGCAAGGCCTCGCCAACACGATTCCCTCCCTTGTGTTTTTCCTACATCCAGGTCTTCATAGATTTCTTAGCAGTCTTCCCCTCTACCCACTGTCCCTCTTTCTTCCCTTCTTGCCTCTGTTTTGGCTGCGGCCTCTGGACCTAAAGGCCAGGCCATTTCCCACGGCCATGGTGGCTCCTGTACGTCCATGAGCGCCCCTTCCCCTCTGGTCTGGACTGGTTTCTTTCCCGCAGGAGCTGCAGCTTTGCTTCCAAGCCCAACCACTGCCACTCTCGGGTGACCTGAGGGCAGCTTGGCAGGGCTTCCTGCTGACCTTGACGAAGCTCAGCTCTGAGCGCCCTAGGGACAGCTTGCTGCAGGTGTGGGTGGGTGTGTCCCACTGCTCTAGGCTATGGCTTTTCCCTCCCAGCTTCAGACCCATTCCCCAGATTCAGCTGGGCTCTGCTTGCTTCTGCTGAGGTCTTAAAGAGAAACATAGGGGCTGGTGCTGTGGTGCAACGGGTAAAGCCACCGCCTGCAGTGCCGTCATCCCATATGGGCGCCGGTTTGAGTCCCGGCTGCTCCGCTTCAGATCCTGGGAAAGCAGCAGAAGATGGCCCAAGTCCTTGGGCCCCTGCACCCGCATGGGAGACCCGGAAGAAGCTCCTGGCTCCTGGCTTCGGATCAGCCCAGCTCCTGCCATTGTGGCCATTTGAGGAGTGAGCCAGCGGATGGAAGACCTCTCTCTCCCTTTTTCTCTCTCTGCCTCTCTGTAACTCTGCCTTTCAAATAAATAAATAAATAAATAAATCTTTTAAAAAAGAACTTTCTTTCCAAAAAAAAAAAAAAAAAAAAGAGAGAGAGAGAGAGGGAGAGAAACATCGGCGCTTCTACTTCCAGAGCTTTCCCCCAGGGTCTTCCTAAGCCTGCTTCTGCACCCAGCAGTGAACGTCTCCCATTTCTAAGATGTTTGTGAGCATTCTTGGTGTTTTTTGACTCACCTTTTCATAGAGGTATTTTTGGGCACAGGGTAGGAGAGGTACCACTCTTTCTGCGCAAGGATCTTCTGTACTTTCTTCAGCTATTGTATTTAAGCTTTTTTTTTTTTTTTTTATTCCAAAGGCAGAGTTGGACAGAGAGAGGGAGAGACAGAGAGGGGGGGAGAGAGAGAGAGAGAGAGAAAGAGGTCTTCCATCCACTCATTCACTCCTCAAATGGCAGCAACAGCTGGAGCTGGGCAAGATGGAAGCCAGGGCCGGCGCTGTGGCTCAATAGGCTAATCCTCCGCCTGCAGCGCCGGCACACCAGGTTCTAGTCCCGGTCGGGGTGCCGGATTCTGTCCCGGTTGCCCCTCTTCCAGGCCAGCTCTCTGCTGTGTCCCGGGAGTGCAGTGGAGGATGGCCCAAGTCCATGGGCCCTGCACCCCATGGGAGACCAGGAGAAGCACCGGGCTCCTGGCACTGGATCAGCTCGGTGTGCCGGCCGTGGCGGCCATTGGAGGGTGAACTAACGGCAAAGGAAGACCTTTCTCTCTGTCCACTCTGCCTGTCAAAAAAAAAAAAAAAAAAAAAAAACACAAACAAACAAAAAAAAAACAAAAAAACACAAAAAAAAACAAAAACAAACAAACAAAAAAACGGAAGCCAGGAGCCAGGAGTCTCTTCTGGGTCTCCCATGTGGGTACAGGGGCCTAAGCACTTCAGCCATCTTCAGCTGCACTAGCAGGGAGCAGTGCAGGAAGTGGGGCAGCCAGGACTGAACAGCTTTACCCACTACACCACAGCCCCACGAAGAGGATTTCCTTGTTTGGTTAGACTTGGTGAGTTTGTGACAGCATTTTAATTTTGGCTCATTTTGGCTTTTGTTGATTTTATTAGTGGGGGGTGGGGGTGGGGTGGGGGTGGGAGGGGCGATTCTGTGAGGGCTTCACTTTGTCAACCTAACCCAGAGAATCCACCCATGCATGCCTTGTCCAAGCCTCCCCACTCAGATCCGCTCCTCTGGACAGCCCCAGCCCCCATACTTTCAGTTCTGTGGGATGACTCCATGGCACACAGCACCAAGCCTCAGTAAAGAGGGAGTGAACAGCGAGCAGTTCATGCTCCGAAGGACCTCAGAGGCTTCGCAGGACAACACGGAGCACAGAAGCTGGGCGGGAATCCAGGCAGGGAAGTAGGGGAGCTTAGGAACACTTAGGCACAGCGGGGAGTCCAGCGGGAGGCGTGCCCGCTGAAGAAGCAGGAGAGCAGCTGGAGAGGTGGCGGGCAGGGCCTGGGCACGGTAGGCTGGCATGGGGGCTGCCCTTGGACGTGACCCAAGCGCTTAGCTCCTGCATCTGGACTCTCAGGGAATACTGTGGTGGGCAGGGGCAGGTGCAAGCCGGGAAGCCCGACTCCCCCGCGCCCTCGGCCCCTCCCAGGGAATCTTCCCTCACTGCTCTGCTCCCACTGCCTCCCGGTCCTGGTGAGCCCCAAGGCGCACTCTCCGCCGTGTCACAGATGTGCCCCCGGTCACCCGGCCACACACGACGTGGCGCACGGTTGCACACCGTCGTCACCACTTGCCCAGGACAGCAGAGCGGCGTGAGTTGAGCTGCCGTGGGCGTTATTTTGCACACAGTCCGCCCTGTCCGGCTCCCGCTCCGGGGCCGGTTCCTCAGTCTCCCGAGAACCTGCCCTGCCCCCTGGCGGCCACTCCCCAGGCCCCTGCCCAGGAAGACGCCTTTTTGGCCTGGTCCCTGCCCCAAAGAGCTTCTAGCTCTTCTAGCCCCTCTACTCCTACTGGCCCCCATCAGACCAGCGCTATCTGAGACGGCCCCCGCCAGCCTCTGCGCTCGGACCAGCGCCGTCAGGTAGCGCCCTCTGGGGCGCAAGGATTTCCAGCTACCAAAGGCGCTCAGCGCCACCACTGAGCAAGTCCCAGGCCAAGCGGGGCAGGTCAGAGGCGCTGTTCTTCAGACCCGCGCGCCCTTGGCCCGGCCCTCAGGCTCTTTCAAACAGAAGCTCTGCAGCTCCCGCAGACTAAGCCTGTCACACACGCCCCCTCCGTCCCCCTCACTTCCACGCTGGCCTCCCGCTCACAGTGCCACTGTCACATAAGGTCCCTGCCAGCCTCTCTCTGCACTTCGGGTTCTCCCTGACCTCCGAGAGCCAACGGTGCGGGGCTGACTCTCCCCGCCCCCCCCCCCCCCCCGTCTTTCCTGTCCCCTGTGGCTGTGGCCTGGGTGCAACCCTGCCAGGGTGCAGTGGCTCCGGGCTGTGGGCGTGGTAGACGCGCAGACCTCCGGAGAGAATGACACACAGGTACGGGACACCGAGCTGGGGTCGGGAGCCAAGCTTTCGGTTCTCTCTGGCTGGAAATGAACTTCCTCCGAGTCCCAGCCCCAGAGAGAGTGAACGCAACGGGTGGGCCTGGAGCCCCCGCAGGGCCTGGGGCTGCCCTGGAAGTAGCCCTGTCTCCTGTCTGGCGGCGCGGGGTTTATTTTGTTGACAGCCGCCAGCCCGGGAGCAGGAATGAAGGGCAGGCGGCTGGCCGAGAGGGGGCAGCAGAAGCCAGGACAGCCCCCGGCTCAGGCCAGAGCAGAGCAGCGGCCACAGGCCGGGGTCTGGCCCCTGGGCGGGTCCACATGGAAGGAAGCGAAGGAGAAGATAAGACTGGCAGAGCCAGGAGAGATGGACAGAGACTGGGTTGGAGGTAGACACACACACACACACACACACACACACACACACGTGGGGATGGAGATAGAGACCCAGAGAGACTGAGATGAGGGCAGAAAGATGGAGAAAGAGGTAGGGAGAAAGGCAGGACAAGGGAAGAGGGACAGAGACAGGGAACAGCGCCAGAGAGATGGGTAAGTAGAGCGGATACTGGGAGGAGACCAAGGATGGAGACACAGAGACAGGGATGAGAAAGGGCACACAGAAACACAAAGGTAGGCAGTGGGGCAAAGCTACTCTGAGAGAGAGACAAACATGGGGGTGGGGATGCGGCCAGGGAGGGGAGAGGGGTGGGGGATGCACAGAAGAGTCCAGAGTTGTGAGAATGGAACAGAACCCTGGAGGGGGGGGGGTACAGCGACAGGCCGGGACATGGTGGGGGAGGGGGCCCATCCCCAGTGCATCTCGGGGGAGCACACAGAGCCGGTGGGCTAGAAGGCTGGGGTCCAAACCTCCCCGTGGCCCTGCCCCTGAGCAGTGTTTTGGTCCTCCAAGGTCGGCTATAGCTCCAAGAACTGGTGTCCGTACCAATCCCTAGCCTCCCAGCACCACTGTGGGAGGTGGACGAGGAAGGGCAGGACTAGAGGGAGGTAATGGCAGGCAGCAGCCAAGGCCCTCCAAGGGGAACAGCCTCTGCAAGATGGAGGGTTCGGGATGTGCCCAGTCCAGCGGGAGGCAGTACCTCGGCCCTTGCCGCCATCTTGGGCTCGGGATAGGGCTGGGGGGCAGGGAGATGCCCTCATCCTCCCCTCCCTCAGCCTCTTGAGGCTCCAGCAGGACCCCTCCTCCCCAGGCCCAACATAATTGCTTTCCCATGTTGCTAATGGAGGCCAGATTGCTGATGCCCAAGCCCTGGGTGGGCGGTGGGTGGGTCAGGGCTGACCAAGGCTCTCAAGGAAGGAAGTCAGCACAGGCCAGAGAGCCCCCTAACTTCAGCCCGTCCTCCCCAGGGCTGGAGAAGGGTGGCGGTCCTGACACAGCCCAAGAATATCACATCCTTGGTGAGAGTTGGCAGCAGCCCCTCCCCCAACCTGGACTCTCTCTGCCCTCCAGGTCCCGCTCAGGGGGCACAGGCAGGTCCACAGCCTCCTCCGGGATGTCCATGTGCACGTGGTGGTGCTTCAGCTCCCAAGGCCGCAGGCCTCCGCACCCTGACACCAGGCCTCTGCCTGCCACCGGTCTCCCTGCTGGAAGACCTCCGTCTCCTCTGGCCTAGAGGGGCGCCAGCCACCTCACTCTGGAGCTCCTCACTGGTACCTGAGCCCTTTCCTGGGGCATGATGCCACATGAGAGGTGTCCGTTCTCTGAGCCTACTCTGAGGGTCTGAGCTGGGAGTGGCTGTGATGTCAAGCAGGTGGGCGGTTGGCAGCAGGGTGGTGCTGGGCACCTGCTCCAGGGAGTGTGTGTCGGTGTGGACGTGTCTGGGCAGTCTGCATATGGCTGTGACTGTACCTCTCTTGTCTTGCTCCAGGCGTTCAGAGCAAGGCCAGGCCTGGCTGGGACTCTGCCCTAGCCTCTCACCCATATCCCCGGTCGGGGACTCTGCCAGCTTGGCCCCAGCCCCAGGCATTCTTGGTTAGGCGACTCCTATGAGGGGAGCTGGACCTGAAAGGTACCCTGGTGCCCCAGTTTGAGGACTGAAATGTGGGCGGGGTGAGGAGCTGGACCGAAGACTGAGCACCCCGGAAAAGCAGACCCTCTGCAGCGCCGTGTCACGTGCGAACTCCTCTAACCCCAGGGTCCACGCTGCACTCTGTAATTCCAGTCCCGAAGCACGGGTCCAATCCCTCGTCATGCTCCAAGCTGCTGCCTCGTCCAGGCAGCCCCCTGCTTGCCCAGGACTAGCACACTCGGGGCCCTGAGCCCTTGGCCCGACCTGCCAGCACACCTGGACTGGCTCCTGGACGTCAGGGATCGCACATGCACGCGCGCCCCTCTGCTCCAGGGATGAAGCCTGACCACACCTTCTTCCATGTCCGGCCCTGGGACTCCAGGGCGGCAGCTCCGGAGGGAACTTCGGAAGGCCTCTGCCCCAGCCAGGGGCTCGGCAGCCTCCGGGACTGCGGCCCACTACCTCCCACAGCGTTGCCCCTGGCCACAACCCCAGCCCCACCCCTCAAGGTGGAAAACACCGTGGCCAGAGGCACCTTCTGGAAGATGGAACTGGTGCTCCCCGCCTCCCCAACTGTCACCCCCTCCCTCCTCCAGGCCTGGACGGGAGAGGGGTCTGGGAGGAGGAGAAGCCTCCCAAACAGGGTCTGTCCCAAGGGCTCATGAAATGGCGACGTTTAATGAGAGCCCCCCTCCCCCCCGCCCCAGTATATACATCTATAAAAAATTCAAATACAGCAAGTTACCATTGAGTCAGACTAGGAGGGACCGACGGGGCATTAAATACTGTGGGGCAGAGCAGGGCTGGGGGAGAGACGTACAAAACAGGGGCAGAAGTGGGGAGGGCTGAAAAGTGTGGGCGCTGGGGGGAAGGGGGTGGCTGGGCCCCCCCGGCGCCAGGAGCTTATAATCTGATGGTGGCAACAGAGACCCTGGGACAGACAGGAGGCTTGGGGCAGGAGGAGAAACTGTGGATGTGAGGGGGCTCCCCTCAGGCCCCCCGAGGGCTCCTGGGAGTCGCTGGCGTTGGAGGGTCCAGCCCGAGGGGGCAGGGGTGAGGGGGTCTTTGGTGGGTGGGTTAGCTGCATGGCCCTGCTCCCGTGAGGGAGGGAGGAGGGCCGGCGTGGTGTGGCGAGGCTGAGGGGGTGGCAGGCCTGGGCCCGCCGGGGTCTCTAGAAACTGGGTCTGAAGAGAATGCAAAAGGTCCTCCTGCCCGTGTGCAAAATAGAAACCCGGGTCTGCAGGCTCAGCTCCGGCCTCCTGCTCCTCTGCAGGGGCTCTGGCGCGTCCTCACGGGACGGACGGACGGACGGACGGACGGACAGACGCCGGCTCTAGGGGAACAGGGCAGGGCTGTGAGGGATGAGGCCGAGAGGCGGGTCCCCTCGGTCCATCCCCACGTCACCTACCAGATCAGGAGACTGCTGGCAGTGGCGGCAGCGGCAGCCAGGGCCAGAGTGATGGGGACGCTGAGCAGGAAGGGCGCCGAGGGTCCGCCGCCGCTGCCCGGGTCCCCAGGGTCACAGATCTTCGTGGTGGGTGGGGGCGCCAGTGAGCTGGTGGTGCTGGTCGTGGTCTCTGGGGAGCATGGGGTGAAACTCAGGGCAAGGCCAGGGTTGAGGTCCCACCCAGAGCGGGGTTCACGAGGTACACTGGACCTGCCTCCTGCGTTAGGCTGGTGTTGCCTCCCCCAACAGACTGCCCCCGACTCTTCTCTCAAATGTGCCCCGCCTCCCCCGGCAAGCGGATCCTGCTTCCCATGGCTCAGGGACGACCCCTCTGCCCCAGGACCCCTGCCAAGGATGTCCCACTGGCAAGGACCGGGGGGCAGCGGGGTTTGTACACAGAGTGTGGCAGCCACCCGCAGAGGAACAGGACAGAGTGCCGGGTAGGGGGCAGAGGGCGGGCTCACCCGGGGCCTGGGCCTCGGTGGTGAGGTGTCGTGGCTCTTCCGTCCAGGGCGTGGCATGGGCAGCCACGCTCCAGTCGCTCCACGTCCCGATCTCGTTGTCCTTGGCCGCCACCTGGATGATGTACTCCTTCCCAGCATAGGCATCCGTGATGGTGTGCGCGGTGCCATCTGACAGCTCCACCTGCGGCCGGACCGCGGGAGGGGCCGTGAGGCCTTCCACAGGGAGTGAGGACACCCCTGGCGGGGGTGGGGGGGGGCGCACCATCTCTGGGAGGAGACCCCCGAGGAGGGCGACAGTCTGTAGGAAGACTGGCAAGGGCACAGAGCGGCGGGAGGACGATGGCTTTCCTATTGCCCCAGCTCCCTCACAACCTCCAGCCTGACCGAGTCCTGACCTCAGCCCCAGCTGGGAGGTGACGAGAGTCATGGGCCGAGGGGGATGGGCTGTGTTGCCCTCCTCTGCCACCCAGAAGCAGTTTGGAAAAGCTACAGACCCTGACACTGGAGCTGGGCTACAGCCTGAATTCAAATTGTGACCCCACCCTTTTCTAGCTAGGAGACCAAGTGACTTAACTCCCTGGCGCCTTGCCATGCTCATCCGTAAAATGGCCTTAACCATAGTATCTGTCTCTTAGGGTTATCGTGAAGACCACAGCATGGGGACAGCACCTGTCTGGCTTCAGCCAGCAGTCACTTTCTTGGGTTCCACCTCAGGGCCCAAGTCCCCAGACACCCGGTGCACCCACCAGCCCAGTCCCAGCCGGGCCTCCCTTAGGAAGGTTTCCCTGGGGTGATGAACCTCCCTGAGGCCCAAGGGGGTGAGGGCAGCCCCTGGACAGCCGCTCCATGTCCTCCTGGAGGCATCGCTACCCCACCCCCGCTGGGCTGGCCCCATCCTGCTGGTCTCCCCCCAGCCTCCAGGCCGGCTGCCTGTCCGGCGCCCCTCCCAGGCCCAGGCTGGGCTCTGGTTCATCTCAGCAGCACCCGCTGCCTCATTAAGCCGCCTCGTAAACAGAGGCAGCCGGCAGGGGCGGAGGCGGGGCCGCTCTGGGCCATGTCTGGCTTCAGGGCCTTTTTGGGCCCTTTTTCCAGTCCCCCCGCAGAAAACTGGGGTCTGGGCTACCTGACCTGATGGGCTGGGAGTATGTGTGTGTGTGTATGTCTGTGTGTGTGTGTCTGTGCACGTGTAGCTGGGACCAAATGGAGCTGGAAGCTCCTCCAGTTCCTGCTGAGTCGATGGCTCTGATGCAGCAGCCACTGACAAAGGTTGGGGTCGTGGGAGAGACATTTTGGGCCCAGACTCTGGGCTCAGCGAACCCTACCTCCTACCCTGGAAGATGCGGTGAGCCCCGAAGTCCCTCCTCTCCTCGAGCTGGGGCCTCACTTGCAGCTCTGGTCACCCCAGTTCCCTTCTGCTCTGCTCGGATTCCCTGGGCCACGCAGCCCCAAGTCCTTCAGCTCCTCCTCCCTCTGACTGGCATTCAGCCTCAGGCCTCCACACCTATCTTTCCCCAAAGGGAGAGAGCCATGGGGAGCAGATCAATTTGCCACCTCATTGGTAGGCTCACGGTGGCCACCACGCCTCTAGGAACGTGGCCCAGGAGCCTAATTCTCATCTAGTGGTCGGTCACATCTCCTAGGCCTGGACCGACCTGTTTTGTGTTTTTTTTTTTTTCTCTTTATTTTTTTTAGTGTTTTATTTATTTGCCAGGCAGAGAGATGGAGATGGGCAGAGGTAGAGATAGCACTAGCTCCCACTGCCTCGTCCACTCCCCAGATGCCTGCAATGGCTGGGGGCTGGGCTGGGGCCGAAGTCGGAAGCCAGGAACGCAATCCAAATCTCCCACGTGGGTGGCAGGAACCCAACTTCTTGAGCCGTCACTGCTGCCTCCAAGGGTCTGCATTAGCAGGAAGCTGGAGTCAAGAGCCAGAGCTGGGCTTCCATGGAAGCCAGGAACTCAGATACAGAGCATGGCGTCTTCAACACTAGGCTAAACACCCGCCCCGCCGGGACCATTCCTGCTCGGCTGTCGCTGACCCTTAATCCAGCCCTTAAGAGAAGGGCTCCTCAGCTGGCAGGACCTCCCCAGCTGCCGGCATCCACCTCGTCCCACAGCCCCCCGCCCAGCCAGCTGCAGCAGATGGCACAGCCATCCTCCAGGCCTCAGGGAGCCCACGCTGGGGCCCAGTACTCGCCCCCACCTTGGCCGTGCTGACTCAGCCCCTGCCAGACCTTCTCGTGCCCTTCCTCCTGCAATCCCTGCGGTGTGCATTTTCCTCCTGAAAACCTCAGTGATGTTTCTCTCTGCTCGCCTGTCTGCACCCCCTCCCAGCCATCCACCTGCCTCTCTGCAAAGTCACGGATGGGGGAGAACAGGTTCTGCTCACAGCAGATCTCCAGTTGACAAGAGCCGTAAATCCAGCCAACCCCGAGGCCAGTGAGACAGGGAACAGGGCTAGGGTGTGCCACAGGCCACGCGTGGTCTCGACACGGAGCCCACACACTTTGCCCCGCCCGCGGCACAGGCCAGTGCATGATCTTGGCATGTTAGTCACATGTATGTATGGAACAGAGTTCCTGCTGGAAGCCACTTGTGTGCGTGCATGTTCCCGTGTGTGTGTGTGGTGGGCAGCGTGCCAGGTCCACTGCAAGGCGTGTGCGCTGCGACGCGCGGGGCTGCTGCCTGTAGCTCGTTAGCGGGGGAGGGGGGCTTGTGAAACTAGACCCTGGTTATTAGCAATGCATTAGGCGCGGGCAGCTGGCCAGGCGGGAGGGACTCCGGACTCTTGTCAGGGAACATGTGAGTGTGTGAGTGAGCAGCCTTTGTGGGGGCCAGGCCAGCAACCTGGACAGGCACCCAGGAATCGAATTACGCACATTAAAGGCCAGATTGGTGGGGGGTGGGGGGCAGGAGACGGAGCTGGAGCTGTGGGAATACCAGCTGACCCCTGGGAGCAGTCTGGGCTGCCCCATCCTAGCCCACAGACCTCATGGGCCACACAGAGCGCCTCCCGCCCTGTGAGCACAAGACTCTGGATACAAGAGAACCCCAAAGTCTGCCCCAAGCCCCTTGCTGCCCCCCCCAGAGCCCTCTACTGGAGCTTGATCAGTATCCAGACCACGGCTCGGTTGCCAGCCCAGGCCACTGCCTGACGGCAGCCTCAAGCCGACCCTTAGGCTAGGTCTGGCTTTGGAGCCCTGATGTTAAGTCACAGCCTAGACTCACTCCCTGGACCAAGCTTGAGCTCACTGCTTGATCCGGACCCCTTGAGCCTATCTTTGAGTCCATGGGGACAGGACTGTGCTGCCCCTTGGAGCCAGCGCAGGCCCAGAAGTATAAAGAGGGAGACGCCGAGAGCAGAGCTACAGAAAGGGAAATCTGCCGGCTTGCTCTCCCCTCCAGCGTTCCTCCCCTGCACCCTGGACAGTCACCAAGACAGATGCGTTCACACTGCACTCGTGAGGGTTGCCAGGAACGCCTGCGGACACCTCCCTCAGTGCCACCTGTTCCCCCAGGACCCTGGTCCCTCCTCCCTCTGGAATGCCTCTTTAATCGCCTCCAGGTCCCATGCTGGAGCCACCAGCACCTGGGATATGGGTGCCTCTCGTGCCACGTGGCTCTGATTCAGGCACTGGGATGTGGGCAGGGCAGGGCAGGGCACTCACGTGCTGCCACTGGTCCAGGATGAGGGGTCGGTAGCGCAGGAAGAACTTGAGAGGGAAGGACTCGGGGTCGGGCCAGGTCGAGGGGGTCTGCCACGTCACCTCCAGGCGGCGAGGGTTGCTGGGCACGGGCCGGGCGACCACGTTCTCTGGAGGGTCAGGCTTCACTGTTCAGGAGACAGAGCTTCGTCACTACCCTAATCTCTGGGAGCAATCCCACTCGGTGAACCCTTTCATGCTGCCCAGCCACCGTTATCATCACGGTCACTGCCCCTCTTCTGTCAGTTCTGGCAACCACTATCTAACAACCATCTCATCACTTCTGCCTCTCACATCTCCAGCATCACCACGGCTGTGACCACAGTCGTTGCCACCTGTCAGTGTCTCAAATGTCATCCCATCATCCCGACCCCCTCCTCATGCTGACTAGCATCCAAGAATTAGCCCAAACGACACCTCCACGGTCACCTCCACCATCGCCTGGGTTATCTCCTCCTGTGCCAGCATCACACCCTCCCCCAAGCCCGGTTTTCCACACTAACGGCTCCAGTTCCAAACTAGGACACAGCCTCTCTTGGAAGAGTCTGGGTTTGAAGCTACTCTGTGGGTTAGGGTTAAAAGACAGTCCACAGATGTCGCGGACCTGGGTCAGAGGCAGGCTGGGGATCTGACAGGAGCACCTACAGGTACAGCTCACGTAGCAACAGTCTGGCTCGGGATCCAGCCATGGGAAGGGGGGAGGGAGAAGACAGGGCAGGCAGAAGGTCTCGTTGAGGGGCTGGAGTAGAGGAAGGCAGACAGTCTGCCTGGGATGGGGGCAGACAGCAGCAGAGGGTCTGGCTGGATGGGGTAAGGGTAGGCAGGTCTGGCTGCGACGGCACAGGACGAGGCAGAAGATCTGCCTTGAACAGGGCAGGAGCAGGCAGAGGGTCTGGCTAGGATGGGGAGCCGGGGGGAGGGAGGTATCTGTCCCAGTCCTGTCTCCTGTTCTGACACCTCATTCATCACAGGCCGTAAGGAAGCCATTAGTTGGGGGGGGGGGGATGTGGAGGCTGCAGCTGCACAAGGGTCTGGCCCAACCTGCCCCCCTTCCCCTGCTGCATGCTCTAGGAGCCAGAGACATGATAGCCGTAGCTGCTGGAACGCTCTCTTGGCCCTGCAGGTAAAGGACACTGGCTTTCATGTTCACAGGTGTGCATGGGTCATGCCTAGAGTACACATTCTATACATGCCACACACACCTGTGCAGGGCACGTATGTGCTAGGTATACATGTGCAATCACGTGAACATGTCCCCATGCACACGTTCCCCTTACACGCACCCACGGGAGAATGCTGCACCCCCCCCGACAGACACACTCCATACGCACCAATGGTGAACTCGTCAAAGGTGATTGCCGTGGCGTTGTGGCCCAGGGCATTGCTGACACTTATGGAGACCTTGTACTTGATGGTGGAGAACAGGTGCATGTAGCGGATGTGGCAGCGGTTCTTGAGGGCTGGGTCCTTCTCGCAGACCATAATTTTGGAGCCGTGCCTGGGGCAGGGTGGGGCCCAGGTGCCATTACCAACAAGGGTCATGTGGGATAGAGGTTGGGAGAAGGTCAAGCCCAAGGTTGGGCTGGGTGTGGACTCCGGGAATGCGGGGGAGGGGTGAGGTCAGAGGTCAGGGTCAGAAGCAGGTCACAGACGCAGCTACTCACAGCACGGTCACGTTGAAGGTGTTGGGGATGTATGTGGGGGTGGGCAGATGCCAGCTGCAGTAGAAGCCCTTGGGGTAAGTGTTGGAGCGGCAGCTGAGCACGGGCTCCCGCGGCGGCACTAGGGGTGAGGAGGGCACGGTCAGGGCAGTGTTGGCGCCCCCAGCCTCCTGCACTGGTGTGGGGACAGGTGGGCCCCAAGCCCCAGCTCTCCCTCCTCAACCCATCATCGATGCCAAAGGTGGGGGGGTGGGGGCTGTCAGCGAGGGCCTGAGGCTTCCCAGGCCACAGAGAGCCAGATGTTTAATTAAAGAAAAACAAGGGCTGTGCAGAGAGGGAGCCCCCCCACCTGCTCAATGGAGGCAGGAACTGTGGGGGGCAGGGGGCTGCACGCCTCAGCTCATCAATCACAGGACGGAGGCGATGTCTGGGGGATCGGCCCCGGCCCCAAAGCTCCTGCCACGTTGTGTCCACCCCACCGCGGGAGGCTGAGCAAGAGGCCCGTCTGGTTGCTGGGGTGATCGGGGTGCACTTCCTGAAGACGAGGCGCCCTGCCTTCCTCTCAGGAGAAACTGGGAGACACGGGGTGGGGCTGGTGGCTACACAGGACAGCAGCACCAGGCAGCTGCCTGCGCGCGTTTGCACTTGCGTGCCTGCAGGCGTGAGTATATGTATATGTTTCATGCACACCTGCGTGCGACTTGGGTGAGTGGCTGGGGCTATACAGACACTTCTGCGTGGGAGTGTGATCTGTGCCTAGCTCTAGCGCAAGCCCGTGTGTGACTGTGTGTATCCAAGTGCCTGTTGGAAGGAAGCTCCTGTTCTCTTGGTGTGGCCCTCACCCCTGCCCCAGCCCCTATCACGGACCCTTCTAAGAAGCCTTTTACCTGGCCAGCAGCTGCCTTAACTCTGGAATAGGAAGACCCAGAGAGGGATGGGGTCTGCCTGGTGTCACACAGCATGGCAGAGTTAGGACTAAACCCCAGGATGGGGTTATCCACCCACATGACCACGTGTGCACACTTGGGAAGTCCTTTCTGCTGTCTAACCACATTCTTTGCTGCTGTGAGCACTTGACCCAGCTGTCTCACCCCCAAGCATTGGGTAAGGCGTGAGGACAGGCGGCTCAGGTTCCTGGAAGGAGGCAGTTTCTGTGATCTGACCCAGGCAAGGAATGTCCGTCCAGGGCTCCAGGGACACTGACACCTCCCTCCTATGCCTCCTCCCTCCCTCGTCCTGGCCCCCGCCCTCTGCCTGACAGGTGGACAGGAAGTGGGAGGGGGTAGCTCAGTAAGCCAGAGACAGTGTAGGGGAGTGCATGTCTGTGCTTGTACAGTGGCCATGGTGACACACAGGGGACCACGGGCTCCTAGCCACAGTGCACACGTGACTCTGAGTGGCTCCGTGTGACTGTGTGTGTCCACATCCCGTAGGAGGCTGTGGAGGGGCCTGGGGCAGAATGCCCAGGACCCAGATCTGCTTTGCAGCAGAAGACGTGAGGTGGCTGCGCTCCAGCACGGTCGGGGAACGGGCGATGCCATGGGCAGATTCAGCTCTGCTCCCTGAGCCGCAGGGGAGGGCCGGCGCCCAGCCGAGACCCTGCAGAGGCCAGCCTGCATTCTGCCCGCTGTCGTCGGCCTTCCCGGCCCCGTGGCCATCCCCTGTGCCTTCAGCGTCCCTTCCCTCTCTGCCCACGGGTGCACAGCTCTGCATCAGGGTGGAGTGGGGGGCGGCCAAGGACACAGGAAGTGCCTTCTGGGGGCCTGCGGGCCAGGCCAGAGTTGGCAGCTGCCCCAGGAGGAAAGGACATTCCGAGGTCGGCTGAGAAGCCTCCACTCCCCCTCCTGCCACTCCCCCCCCCCCCCGCCCCCAGCTTCAAAGGAGAAGGGCGCTGGGGGGGGTGGGGCGGGGCAGGGACTGAAGCCTGCAGAGTCAGCTCCCTGCTGCCTGGGACTCCTGGGAGGGCAGAGCGGGCCATGGCACTGGACTCCCAGGCCCCCTCCCCTAGCTGGCCTGCCCGCTGACCGGTCTCCTCCCCAGCCTCCTCCATTCCAGCCTCCCCGCAAGCCCCCCCCCCACCCCAGAGCCGCTCCCCCCTCTGACTGGGCAGGTCAGGGGAGCCAGGGGGCCGGGTGGGGGCTCTGTCGATCATCTGGCTACTCCTGCCTGGCCCTGGGCCCTGAGTGGGGAAGGCTTGGGTTTCCTGACAGGGACCAGGTTTCTCAGAGGAAAAGGAGGAAAGAAAAACAAAGACAAGGAAGCAAAGGAGTGACTTGCTGCAGCTGGAGCCCAGCTGAGGGGCCGGGTGGGCGGAGGTGGGGGTGCTGGGAGACCAAGTGTGAGATCGTGGGACAGTGTGGGATCGGGAGGCGTGCTGTGAGCGTGTTGCGAGCTGGGAGAGAAACTGCGATTGGGAGGCTGTGTGTGTGTGCGCGTATGTGACCGAGAGGCCTCGTGTGCAGCTGTGTGCTCCGGGCAGCCGTGCGCCTGGACAGCCGGAGGCTGCGTGGGCCGGGGTGACCGCACGTGACTTGGGCGAGGCTTCCCGTCCCCGCGCTGTCTGTATGTGTGAGGCGTGTGGCCGAGGTCCTGAGACAGTGCGTGTGAAGGCGCCATCGCGTGTGGAAGGTCTGTGATGCATGAGACGCGGGGGGCATGGCCGAGCAGAAGCCAAGAGCCTTTCTCAAACGGTGGGTGTGGGAAGGTACTGGGGCATGAGACAAACACCGCGCGGGAGCTCATTAGGGGGGCGCTGGAGCAAGTGCCGGTGGGCGTGTGTATCACACCCTGGCTCCCTGGGCGCACGCTACAATCCTAGATGCCCCTCGTGGGGGCTGCAGAGAGGCCCAAGGGACTGTGCGGGCAGGGTGGCCTGGAGCCCCACGCAGGGCCGCGTGTGCGTGAGTGCGTGTGCCCCGCTGGCCAGAGATTTGTTTGTTTTCTTCCTAATTGGCTTGTTTTTCCATGTCCAGCCCACCAAACCGCATGTTTTTCCTCTCATCTCGCCAGCCCGCCTGGGCTGGAGCCCCCAGCACGCACGAGGCCTGCCCGCCGGCCCAGAGAGGAGGGGCAAGCTGCCCACACCCTGGGCCGGGCCAGATCAGGCCAGGGCAGGGCGGGGTGACCCTTCCGCTGCAGCCCTGCCCACGCCCCACCCATACTCCTCCTCCTGCCGGGCATTCGAGGCCCATGGCCTGTGTCAACCTTATCTTGTGGCATCCCCTGGGGGCCACCCTGACTTCAGGACTCCCTGGTGGCCCCCTCCTGCCTCCCATGCAGGATTTTTCCTCCCAGACATCTTGGACCCCAGCTCACTCTTCCACTCTCGCTCTCAATCTCTCTCCAGTCCTTCCTCCCTAGCCAAATAGGGCTGAGGGGAGAGCAGTGCTGAACCAGGGGGTCTGGAGTTCTGATCAATCACAAAATGTTTAAAACTGGACTAGAAATTGTCCATTTAAAAGAAACGTAAGTCTCTGTTTTAGCTGAAAATCAGAATGATGCTGTTCATAAAAGGATGCTACTAAAAGGGACCCCTGCGATCCCGGTCCCCTGACCGCCCCAGGCGTGAGGGTCCGCAGCGCTCTGCCTGTGAGTGTCCACCTGAGGGCAGGCAGGTGGAGCCGGACAAGGCAGCCCAGCCCAGTGAAGGAGACTCGCGCCAGGATCCTCTCAGGATCAGGCTTCTCGGGGACCAGAAGCATAAAGCTCTCACACTCACAGGGTAGATATTGAGTAACTTTTGGTTTGAATGACCCACTCATCAGGGCTAACTGTGCTGTTCTCTGAGAGCTGGCAGGAAGGATAATTTGATACCGAGTGTTGCCAAACCCAGTCTCTTGTTACTAATAGAAAGTGACGGAGACAATCAAGATTAATATCCCCTGTTCCTTGACCAGGTCTTCAGAAGGAAATAAGGCAATGAGAGATAAGCACCTGATGCTAATGCTGCAGCCGATTCGTGGCCAGTTCTCAACAGACGGAGCCTGGGGAGTGGTGAGCACTGGAGAGCAGAGGGCTGGGCTCTGGTCACCACAGGGCATGTCCTGAGGACACATGCTAGGGACATTTCTTCAAGACCAAATTCCTCCCGTAGGACCTCTCAAACAAGATCAAGTCTCAGGAATGGCAGCCCAGGTCACCAAGGCCCAGCCTTCTCTGCTAGCCTTATCCACCCTGGGAGCAGGGGTGTGGGTGACTGCTGCTGAGCTGGCCTTGGGCTTCCTACCAGGGGCTAGGCTAAGGGCTCCACTTCAGACCAACCCTGAGGCTGCCAGGGAGGATTCTGCGGGGCTGGTCCTGCATTTCTCAAGATGGCCAACAGGGGTCACTCCACCCTTGCAGCTAAAACGTACCGCTTTGAAAGCCATCTCTCTCCAGTGGTGTTTTTTTTTTGTTTTGTTTTGTTTTGTTTTTTAATTTTTTGACAGGCAGAGTGGTTAGTGAGAGAAAGAGACAGAGAGAAAGGTCTTCCTTTGCCGTTGGTTTACCCTCCAATGGCTGCCGCGGCCGGCGCACCGCACTGATCCGATGGCAGGAGCCAGGTGCTTATCCTGGTCTCTCATGCAGGTGCAGAACCCAAGCACTTGGACCATCCTCCACTGCACTCCCTGGCCACAGCAGAGAGCTGGCCTGGAAGAGGGGCAACCGGGACAGAATCTGGCGCCCCGACTGGGACTAGAACCTGGTGTGCCGGCGCCGCAAGGTGGAGGATTAGCCTAGTGAGCCGCGGCGCCGGCCTCTCTCCAGTTTTAATACATCAGAAAGCCTGCCCAATGGGGAAAAGGTACAAACCCACCAAAACATATTTTCATACCTCTGTCAGCCCCACTGCTGGGTCAGAGCCTGAAACCATTTTTGGGCAATGGGGTGAATCAACCATTTGGGATGAGGCCAAAGGTGCTTGAATCTTTGGCGCAGGAGAAAAGAAACGGAACTGTTTTTCTGAGCTTTCACGGTTGGTGGGCGTTTCTGCCAATGACCTTATCATTCTGACTTCTCCAAATCACACTCACCTGGTCTTCCCTCGCCCTTCCCGCTGGCTCCATCTCTTTTTTGGCAGCTCGCTGCTCTCCATCCACCCCTTACCCACTGAGGGCCTGCAGGGCTCAACACTGGGTGCTCTTGGCTCCTTGCCCCACCATCTCTCCCTTGGCCATCTCCCCGCCTCTCATGGCTTTCATGCTGACAACTCCCCAAATTCCCAGCGCTAGCACAGGCCTGCCCCCCTGCGCCTCGGACCCTCAGGTCCACTGGCTACCGGCCGTCAGCTCCCAGTTGTCCCCCAAGGACCCCGACCCCATAGCAGATGTCCATGGAGCTGCAGCTCCCTCACCCACACCTCTGTCTGCTCACTGCCAGCTTCTGCAGTTATTTGCCTAAGAGCTTTTCTTTGGCCACCAAGCCTGCTTTGCTTGCTGGGGCATCAGGCCAAAAGTGCTGGGGAATTAAAGTTCCTCCACCCCTCATCCCAGGAGAATCGCTCGGCCAATGAGGGGCACCAGCTGGTAAACATCCAGTTCCCTCACCCTCGGGCAGGGGAATTCTTGAGGTGCACGCTCTGCACCTGCACCCAGAGTTCCCTCGCTGCCACCCAGAGGTAACGTCTGGAGAGCTCACTCTCCAACTTCCTTTTCCTGTGTCCCTTCCCCATTCCCGGTGGTGTTTCCACCACCAGCCAGATAAACTACTTGCATGTGAATTCTCATCTCGGGATCTGACTCTAAGGAAGCACAAAAGAAGACACTGTCCAAACACAACACAGTATCTGTTCCTTCCCTTTTCTCCCTGATGCATCCACCGATGGAACCCTCCAGGGGCCTCGACTCCTCCCTCCTCCACTCCTGTCCTCTCACTCCCCATCCGTCATGGATCCTGGAGCTCCAGCTTTGCCCCCGCCCCAGCCCAGCTCCAGGCCCTGGTCCCAGGTCCTCACCCCTTTCTCCAGCATTCAGCAACAGCCTCCCTCCTGCCCTGGCTACGCCCCATCCAACCTGCCTCTCTTTTAAGAACCTGACTCAGACTCTGTCACTCTCCAGCTTCCAGGATCACGATCTGCTCCCCATGTCCCATCCTCTCGTTTGCCCAGTCCTCTCCTCCCAGCCTCTGAAGCCAAGGGTCACACGCAGCTTCTCTGTCAGAAAGGTGCCTGTCAAAGTGCCCGTGGGTCTCCTCCTCTAAATCTCTTCCCTCCCTGGGAACCCCCACAGTGCCCCTTCGCATACCTGGATAATCACCCCCCACCTCTCAGCCCCCAACTTCCCTCTGGCCAGCCCCTGGGGGAGGCATACACGATGAGTCCATTCCAGCTCAGAGCCGTGGCCCCAGGATTCCTCCCCACAGGGGTGGCGACTTGCCACCTGCCCCAGGATTCCTTCCCACAGGGGTGGCGACTTGCCACCTGCCCCAGGATTCCTCCCCACTTGCCACCTGCCCCAGGATTCCTTCCCACAGGGGTGGCGACTTGCCACCCTCCTCGGCCCATTTTGTCACAGGACACAGGATTTCAGGATCTCAAACGCATAGGCAGAATGTCCAGGGGTCTGGACTCAGTGAGCAAGATCGCTCTCAGGCGTCAGAAGAGCAGCCTGGGCCAGGATCAGAGGGCAAGGGTCAGCTGCCGCCCTCCCCCTCCCTGTCCCCCAACAGGAAGAGGACAGATCTGGACCAGGGGTTTGGGCCTTAAGGAAGATGGGAGGTCAGATGAGAGGAGTCAGGGCAACACTTACAGCCTACATGCAGCAGGACCTGGTGGCGCAGGTGCCAGGAGTCACGGTGGAAGCAGGCGTAAAGGCCACTGTGGCCCAGTTCCAGGCCGCGGAGCACGAGCTGAGAGCCGTTCAGCAGGTCAGGGGCCAGGTCTGTGCCATTCACCCGCCATGTCACAGCTGCATCCCAGTTCGCTGTCCCGCACGGCAGAGTCACATCTGAGCCCAGGCGTTCGTACTGCACATGGGGTGCCTCTGCGGAACGGGGTGGCAGGGAGGACACAGAGAAAAAGTAACCGGTCATTGCCGCGTCCTGCGCCCCAAAGGGAAAGCCTGTGAGGGTGCCTGGGGGAGGAGTCCAGGCCGAGAGGCTCTGTGCGGGGCTGTGTGAGTATCTTGGCAAGATGGTGAGTGTGTGCGCAAAACCCCTCCTGTAGCTGTGCACAGAGTGTGGGCAGAGTGTCCCCACATCTACACGCGCATGCGTGTTCAGACACGGATGAATGGGCAACCAAGTGAGCCTGTGTGTGTGTGTGTGTGTGTGTGTGTGTGTGAGAGAGAGAGAGAGAGAGAGAGAGAGGAGAGGGAGACAGGGAGGGAGAGGGATGAGGGAGGGAGTTTGGGTGGTGCTGGGAAGGGTCAATTCTCAATGAGAACCGAGCTCACCTCCAGGCCCTTGGTCCTTTAAAAAGTTTGCGTGACCCCCATGACCCTAATCTCTTGCCACCCAGCCCCAGTCCCTGACATCTGTTACCCAGGCAGGCCCTGCTACAAGGCCCCTCTGACTCCTCTCTCCCCCTTATCCTCCCCAGTCTGTCCTGTCTCTATCTCTTCCCATATCTCTTCTTGTTCTTCCTCCCCTCCCTGACTCTGTCCACCCCCCCTCCACCAGCAGCACCCCCTCTGAGCTATCCAGGTTTGAGCGGCAGCAGGAGGAGGGGGAACAGGCAGGTCAGGACCCCCTAGGGAGCTCCTGGCAGCTGTCAGCGCTGTGACAGGAACTGCTTAGGGCTTGGGGGCTTGGCGCTGGGACTGAGTGAGCACTTTGGACCATTCCTCTCCTGCCCCCAGGAGGGGCCTGTCAGAGCCGAAAGCAAAGGCCAGCCCTGGCCTCAGCAACCCAGGCGTGATGGACTGAGCCCAGGAGACTGGAGATGGAGGGGTGGACGGAGCACCTGTCGAGAGGCAGCGCTAGGTGGGGGAGGCAGCGGGATGGAGCGCAGCAGCCGAGGAGCAGGCTGACAAAGCCAGAGAGCTCGGAACCTCAGGACACCCCCCTCCATCCTGCCCCTGAGCCTGGAAGGACAGATGCTTCCCTGGTCCCAGCCAGCTCTGCGGAGCGCGGGGCGGGAGGGGGGGGAGGGGCAGCAGTGGGGGGGCTGCGGGATCCCTCGTTAACACTCGCTCCTGTCCCCTCTAGAGAGCCACCCCGCTGAGGTGGGGGATTTTCAGAAGCAATTCCTGTTAACGAGCCAATTAAGTTGGGCCAGTGGCCTCTTAATTAGACTTGTTAACACCACTAGGCTTAAGGGGAGGGGTGTGGGGCGGCAGGGATCCGCCCCTGCCCCTCAGCCACCAGCCGCTCCCTCCCCCAGGTGCAGCCCCTCCCCAGTGCTCCTCTGCTCTGCGCTGCAACATCTGTCCTGTGGCCGCCGGCCTCCCCGTGCCAGGGTCTCTCCCGGCGCCGGTCTCTGTCCTGCCCCTCTCTGAGCCTCCCTGTCCTGTTGGAGCAGAGGAGGCAGGAAACCCAGCCAGCCCTGACCACTCGTCCGTGGGGCCTGGGACCAGCCGAACAGAGGATGAACGGGCGGAAGGGCGGTGGCTGGGGGCCTTGGAGGCCACAGCTGTGAGGCTGGACCAGAGACTGCATGGGGGCCTCCCCCTGACCAGAGGCCCAGTGTCCAAGTCTCGGGCCATCGATCCCCCCGCCCCCCCCCAGTCCACCAGCTCCAGCCATTGAGCCCCCCTCCAGCCTCCTTCCAAAAACCTGGAGCTTCCAGGAACCATGCCAAGCCCTTCTCTCTGCACCCCCCCACCCCCACCCCAGCAGAGACTGCATCCAGCTGCCTGAGGAAGAGGCTGAAAACTGACCGTTGGGGAGGGGGCGTGGCCATCGTGGTCCCGGCGGCTACACATCCATGCTGACCAATAGCAGCTCAGAACGAACATGGGCCCAGCATGGCCCTCCATGCTGGGGGGGGGTGGGGGGGGGCAGGTGCTGCCACAAGATGGGGCACCCACGATCCAAAGGGCACAACAAACACAATGGCCATGGGCTAACATTTGCCCGCCACACCTTGTCTGCCTCACAGAAGAAACGGAAACACAGCCTGACAACAGTGACAAAACAGGCCAGGAATGAAGGAATTACAACACAATGACAGAAGACGAGCGGGGGCCATGCGAAGGCAGAGGCAGCAGCGCACAGCAACGGCAACACACACACAGCCACACAACAGCGCCAAGGATGGCAATGATTTAATCCTTTGTCTCTGGACAGCTCTCCTCCCGCCCCGTGGGTGCCCCTACTGATGTGCTGTCCATTTCAGAAATTAAATCAAGCAGCAGAGGGAGGATGGGGTTCTTGGCCCTGACGCGGTGACAAATGCTCCAAAGGAATCAGCTGTGAAAAGGTTGTTAGAAGCCAGGATGAGAGACAGAGACAGGATGAGGTCATGGACATGGAGAACACAGAGGGACAGAGCTGACAGCTCTCTCACACCTGCACACACAGACTCACATGGGGACCACATGCCGGAAACAGTCTCCCCCAGGCATCCTAAGCAGCTTCACATTGTCACACACACACACACACACACACACACACACACACACAGGATGGGGACGATCACCCACACAGAAGAAGCACACACAAGATAGCAATCTACAAGCTCACGGTCACACGTGAGTTCACAGTCACACAGGGACACTGCCCCCATTTCAGGGATGGTGACACCTGATATACGATCACAGGCATGGGGCCAGCAACGCGGCACAGTGGGTTAAACCGCCACTTTTGACACCAGCGTTCCATATTGGAACACCATTTCAAGTCCCAGCTGTTCCACTTCCGGTCTAGCTTCCTGCTAATGCACCTGGGAAAGCAGCAGAAGATGGCTCAAGTGCTTGGCCCTCTGACACCCACGTGGGAGACTCAGATGGAGTTCCTGGCTCCACGTGGTGGACTTGGATGGAGCTCCTGGCTCCTGTCTTCAGCCTGGCCCAAGCCCTGGCTGCTGCAGCCATTTGGGGAGTGAACCAGGTGATGGAAGATCTCTCTCTCTCTCTCTCTCTTTCTGCCTTTCAAATACATCAATCAATCTTTGTTTAAAAAAAAAAATCACAGGCCAGTGCTGCAGCTCACTAGGCTAATCCTCCACCTTGCGGTGCTGGCACACCAGGTTCTAGTCCTGGTCGGGGCGCCGGATTCTGTCCTCTTCCAGTCCAGCTCTCTGCTGTGGCCAGGGAGTGCAGTGGAGGATGGCCCAAGTGCTTGGGCCCTGCACCTGCATGGGAGACCAGGAGGAAGCACCTGGCTCCTGGCTTCGGATCAGCGCAGTGTGCCAGCCATAGCAGTCATTTGGAGGGTGAACCAACAGAAAAGGAAGCTCTTTCTCTCTTTCTTACTAATTCTGCCTGACAAAAAAAAAAAAAAAAGAAAAAAAAAGAAAAAGAAAAAAAAGAATCGCAGGCACACACAAGAAGGACACTGTCATCCAGAGGCACAGTTACCCAGTTACCCATGGGGACCAGGGACACAAATGCACAAAAGGAACAGAGAGATACTAACACAGAAGGTGAGGTACAGCCTGAAGCCAAGAGTACTGTCCCACAGAGAAACACACCCAGAGAGCACATGCTCACCACACGGGAACACAGTCTCATACACTCTCAGAGCTGCAGCCTGGCTATGCCCAGGGCCTTGGTCACATGTGACCCTGTCTTTACAGACAGGATAGAGACCTCTGCACACAATGGTAGAGACCACTGGCAGGTCTAGTCAGCAGCCCTGGGGCCAGCCAGTGTTGGTTTCACAGGGAAGAGGCCACAGAAGCCTAGATACACTACCCTCCTTGAACCTACAGCTTTGAGGGTGGCAGAGCCATCAGGGTACTGCTGGGCCCTGGAGATGTCCCCACCCTCTCTGCCTCTGCTCGTCCCAGCTGTGTGGGGCTTGTCCAAGGCGGTGAGTTTAGGGAGGCTCATTGGAGACATCTTTCGCTGATGTGGCCATTTGAGACGTTGCCTCACATGCAGCAGAGGACTGATGGTCAAGTTGAGAGGGCACCCGTTTCCCCAGCAAGGTCACTGTTCCTTGTCCTATGGGCAGTGGGAAGGACTCTGCCCTCACTGGGCAAAAAGATGGGTGCCCAGCCCAAGTAACCCCTCTCCCATCCAGCCATTCCAGCTACTGATGTGTTCCCTTCCTCAGGGCACCAGCCCCCTCCCACTGGTCCCTCTGCCTGTCTCCTATCATATTCCCAGTCCAACATCTCTGTTCCCCTCTTCCCTCTAGGAGAAGGCTGAGGGTAGAAGGTGACCAGCAGCCCTGGCTGCTGTCCCCTATCAGTACCTCCAATCACTTCCCCATAAACCTCCAAGGAGATCCCCTTTCACCCAGACACAGCCCCTCTCCAACTCCCATCCCAGCAGCCCAGGGGGAGTGGAGACACAACGGTCAGGTATGTGACCATCCAAGTATGCAACTGTGCAGGACCGTGCCTGGGACACGAGTGGGTCACCCTGTGTATCAGTGTCACAGGACACCATGTCCCTCTGGGTGTTCCTGTGTGACTATGCCAGCACGTGCACTTGTGGGTAGCGTCAGTATGCAGCCGTGCGGCAAGGATTCACGACTAGCACTGGGAAGGGGGTTGGCGGGCAGCTGCCCCAGCACTCACCCTGTGGACTGTGTCTCTGGGTGTAGACAACAGCAGCGGCGGCGGCAAGCACAGCACAGCAGGCCCACGGGACAGGAGCAGCCATCTGTTGGGAGAAATGGGTGGGGGAGGATGCAGCATCAGCTCAGGCAGGGACCTCCTGGAGGGGGGGCTCGCCCCGTTCTCAGGCAAGACTGGGAAATCCCAGCTCTAGGGTCAGGGCACCTTGACCCCAAATGCCCTTCTTAATGGGGCTCAGGATCCTCTTTCAAGCAACAGAAAGCAATGGTATTGGCATCTGTAGGAAAAGGGTTGCTAAGATGGTAGAAGGCAACCTGCAGTGGTTTGCTGTTCGATAAGACTGCCGGCGGCAGTGAGTCAACCACAGATGAGTTACAGAACACTGGCAATGCCAGGGTCATTTTTCTAAAGGGAAAGAAAAGTACAACTTTCCTGGTGAGGTTGGCTAATTAGCTATAAACATCACAAACTGAAAGGGTAATTGGAAGCCTGTAGTTCTCCAAAAATCACCCTGCCATGCTCCTGGGGAAACAGCCTGAGCCCTGGATGTCAGGAGCCCCTTGGATGTCCCACCGACCCTGCCACGAGTCTGGCCACAGGCTCTGGGGAGCTCAGAGCCTTAGGTTCCAGGTTAGATGTGGCTGTCGCCATATTGTACACCAGTGATCAAGAGAAAACAGGGATTTTCAAATGTGTGTGCTTGGCCAACGCCGCGGCTCAGTAGGCTAATCCTCCGCCTTGCAGCGCCGGCACACCGGGTTCTAGTCCCAGTCGGGGCGCCGGATTCTGTCCCGGTTGCCCCTCTTCCAGGCCAGCTCTCTGCTGTGGCCAGGGAGTGCAGTGGAGGATGGCCCAGGTGCTTGGGCCCTGCACCCCATGGGAGACCAGGATAAGCACGTGGCTCCTGCCATCGGATAGGCGCGGTGTGCCTGCCGCAGCGCCAGCTGGCGTGGCCATTGGAGGGTGAACCAACGGCAAAAAGGAAGACCTTTCTCTCTTTCTCTCTCACTGTCCACTCTGCCTGTCAAAAAAAAAAAAAAAAAAACACACAACACACAAATGTGTGTGCTTGCCAGGACCCTGGCCCGTTCTTCGCCCAGCCAAGTGCCCCCAGGGCTTGGGATCCCTAGACCGGCAGGTTGCATCAGAGTCTCCACGCACCCACGTGGGCACACAAGGCACACTCAGGATTCATCCCTAGAAGCCAGGATGGACCCAATGGCCGCTGCCCAGCGTCCTATTTCTTGGGATGGGTCCAACTGCTCCAACACGCCACCCCAGCACACACTAACACTTGGAGCCAGGGAAGTAACTATTTCCTGCAGAACAAGCCCCAGCTGTGAGACTCTCTCCTCTCAGTCTGAGGAGGGAGACAGACTGTCAGCCTTAAAGAAGAGAGCCAGAGAGAGACAATGAGAGGCACCATCATACACTCCACCAGGGCCACTGTCAGAGACGGCCAGCCAGATGGCAAAGGCGCCGGCCAGAGACACTGCCCAAAGAAACAGCTCCACTTGAGTGTGCTGGAGGGACCACTGGACAAAGCCAGAGGAACAGGCAGACGGAACTAGAGAGCCAGCCAGAGAAATGGTCAACAGAACAGCTGACACAACCAGAGGACCTGCCAGAAACACTGTAGAAGTCTCAGCCAGGGGCAGGCATCGCGCCAGAGGAGGGACAAGCAGCACACGCAGCGGAGCCACTGGCGACAGAGCCCGAGAGCTGGAGACACTGTCAGAACAGTGCTAGGGAAACTGTCTGACACACAGCAGAGGAACAGGCATACACCCAGACAAACAGCTAGAGAAAGAGCCAGAGCCACAGCCAGATGCGCAGTCAGGAAGTATCCACACCACTACAAACACTGCCAGAGACACTGTCAGACGCACAGTCAGACACCCTGCCAGAGACACCGTTAGAAACACTGCCAGACACACAGCCAGAGAAACTGACGAAGACAGATTGCCAGATACACCCAGAGAAAGTGCCAGAGACACCACCAGAGAGAGTGAGGACCCGCGACAGCAGGGGAGGCGACGGTGGGTGTCAGCCTGTAGTAGCTGGTGGGGGGGGAGGCTGCAGAGAGGCAGTCGGCCTGGGGCTCCTTTCTGGGGCTCTGGCCTGCCCTTTGCAGCACTGACCCTTTCCGGGAAAGCCCCCTCCCCCGAATCTCCTCTCCTCCCTGCCACAGCCACAGGTGCTCGGACTGCCCCTCCCAGGCACAGCTCAGCTCTCTGCGCCCCATGTGGCCTCGGCCACCCTTCCCACATCAGTGGCTCCTGGGGCTGGAGCTACTACTTGGCCTGGCTCCTTCTGAGCCTCGGCCACTCCCCCGTCTTCAGCTACTCCTCGGGCCTAGGAGGCTGAGATAATGGCCAAAGTCACACAGCCAGCAAGCCAGGAAATGAACGCAGGACTGTCCGAATTCCGAGCTGGTGCTGAGTTCAGAAAATCAGAGAGAGACAGAAGCCAGAGGCCCACCTGGTTCCCCACCCCAGCCCTGCCAGGGGCCCTCAGACCCTCCCTACCATCTGCGCCATCTGTCCTGGCCTTTCTCCTCTCAGCCAGGAAGATTCTCGGCCTCCATGCCAGGTCCACTGCCCACCACATGGGAGCAGGAACCGGGCATGGCACAGGCAGAGTGGAAGGAGGCTAGATCACAGATGGACTGTCAAGGGGAGAACAGGATGGCCCCCTGCTCCTTCCTGGTCTCAGTCAGGTGGGGCAGAGGAGACAGACAGGCACTTATACCCCCCCCACACACACATACACACAGGGTCACTCGTGTGTACACACACACACACACAAATACAGGGTTGCTCGCATGTGTATACTCTCTCTCTCTCTCTCTCTCTCTCTCTCTCAGGCCCCCGCAGGGGGAGGGGTGGCTTCTTCATCAAAGTCGCCTCCATCAGCCCGATGAGTTACTGTAAGGGCCGGGCCCTGGGCCAACGGGGCTGCAGCCACGGGAGACGGGCGCAGCCGAGCGCTTGCGAGTGCTGCAGAGTGGGGGTGGGGTGGCAAGACAGACGCTGCAGGGTGGGGGGCACCCGGAAAAACGGAAAGACAGGGGAGGGGGGATGGAAACACGGGGAGAGAGGGAGAGCCCTGAGGGGAGACCCAGAGGGACAAGGGAGAAAATGGGGCTCATAGGAGGTGGGGAGACACCAAGGGCAGGGGAAGAGACAGATGCAGGGAGAATGACAGAGACTCTGGCAGTCTCTCCATGATCACCCAGCTGCACCGGCAAGAGAGAGGACGGCAGGCGGGGCAGCAGCACTGACCGCTGCAGAGACAGGAGCTGGGCCTGCCCGGGACTGGAGGATTCTTGCTGCCACCTAGGATCCCAGCTCCTGGGAGACAAGGATGGACTGGCACCCCACCCCTGCCTGTGCCTCTGCAGATCCAGAAATCCCCAGGCCAGTTCCACTGCTCCTGTGCTTCAGAGTTCCAGCTGGGCCCACTCCCCTCACTCTGCCGGCCCTGGTTCAGCTCAGGCATCCCATCCCAGGGCAAAGAGCATCTTTCCCAGGAATTTTCCAAGTCCACACCCCATGGCTCTGGGATAGATCTGGAAGATAATTGGCAAAGAACCCCAGATGAGGGCTATGCAAACGGGCCCAGGCTTCCTGCAGGCTTCTTAAAGAGGTCAGCCCCAGAGAGAGAAGGGAACGGGGGGACCCCACAAGCAAGAAAGGAGCCCTGTGCCCACCAGCTCCTGAGCCCCATCAGCACCAGGGCCTAGCACCTCTCCTGACATGAAACCCCAGTGTCACTGTTACATACACGTGGGACACAGCCACACAAATCCCAGTGTGACACAGACACCACTACACGGAGAAAACAGCCCCCAGTGAAAATGACACAGAGGGATCTTGACAGTCACCACAGACAACGGTGTAGTGGATGGCAGTGACAGACAATGAATGACATCAACAGTCGGGGCAGTGACACCTGTTGACACTGACAGTCACAGTGACAGCGACCTCAGCGTCAAAGATGCAATGAGACTGACGGTCACAAAGAGTAACACTGATGGCAACATCAACATAGTGACACAGGGCTGTTGGCAGACTCAGTAACAGTCACAGAGACCGACACCAGCCCACTGGCATACATCCTTGGAGGCCAACAGTCCCTGTCAGTCACACGGGCAGACACAATGACAGGCTTCACACCAGGGACCTCAGTCACCTAGTTTTGGAACCCAGGACCCAAGACCCCTCTTCCGTACCAATGTCCCAGTTGCCCAGCTAGGGAGGAACCCGGAGGAGGAAGCGTGATTTTTGGAAAGTCTCTACTTATCCTTGCAGAAGCACAGACAGAGCTTATGGGACACAGGATAACCCTGGGGAGTCACTGTCACAGACCAGCGACTGGGCCTCAGCTGTTAACTGTGTGAGTGCTCATCAGCAACACTAAGTTCCAAAGTTGCTGAAGTATGCAGACGGCTGCGAAGGCTCAGTGTGGCCTGACAAGGAGGGAGCGTGGAGGCCCGGTGCAGTGACCTCAAGCAAGGTTACGCCACCTCAGGTGGGGAATTGAGGCCTCACGGTTTTGGGCCTGGACTCCTCCATCACTTGGAATGGGGTTGTTTGCAAGATTCATGATGTGGGGCATCCACTATTCCAGGCTCCAGAGTCTGACACTGTGGAGTAGGGGTGTGGGTAGGCACCCTTGTCCTGGGCTTCCTGTCCTGTCCCTTACCCAACAGCACCCAGAGAAGGCCCATCCCTGGGAGTGAGGCAAGAGCACAGGACAACAGTGGGAGCTGACCCGGATGCCTGGGGAAGTCTAGAGGCCTCAGAACTGCAGAGGCATTGGGTTGGAGCAAGGAAGAGAGACGCATATTCTTGGAGATGGAGAAAGCAAATGAGACAGAACCAGGGCAGAGATGGGGACAAGGACTTGGTGATCAGGGAAGAGCAGCACTGGCTTCAGAGAGCCTGGGACAGACAGGGCTGGCGGGAAGCTCCAGGCGGGAGAGGAAGGGCCGAGGCTGGGAGGCCCCCAGATCCCACTAGGCAGCCTGGACAGCGTGGGTGGTGGGGGCTGGGGCAGAGGCCTGTGTCTAGAGGCTGGGGGTTGGGGGGACCAGGCTGAGGAGGGAAGCTGGCTCCTGGCAGCTGGGCTGGCAGGCCCCCCACCAAGGAGGGGGTGGGCCAGGTCAGGGGCTAGCCCCTGGGCTGGGACTGGCCACCGGGGCAGGCTCCCACTCCCTGTGGTGTCTCTCCTTACTATCTCTCTCTCTCCCTCTCTCTCCCTCTCCTCTGGCTCTTTCTCTCCGCTCCCGCCTCCCAAACGCAGACCTGCTGGTTCCCTCAGCTCTTGGTTTCCCAACCCCAAGTGGCATGATACTCGGAAGCTGTGTCTGAGTTTAGCCTTCAAGATTTTGCTCCTCCTGGGCTATCCTATCCCCACCCTCCCCAGAGGCAAGTCTCAGTGCCCAGGAGAAAAGACCTCACCCAAGCACAGGCCCTCCCCCTCTAGGAAGGGGACAGCCTAAGTAAGATGAGCGCCAGTGGGAGGGGAGGCCGGGGGAGGCAGTGGGAACGGTCCCCCAGCTCCGAGCCGCTGGCTGAGGCTGTGGAAAAGGAGGCGGCCCAATGTGAGTGAGGTGGGGGGGGGGGGTATCCGCACCTGCTGTTGTGACCTCCACAGCCGGAGATGCGGGCCTGGGGGGGACAAGATTCCGATGGATTTTGGCAGCAGCCTGAACTCTGAGTGCTCAAAACCCCCACCCCCAGCCTCTTGCACCGCAGGGACCCTGAGATCAGCATATGCGTGCCCTGCTGCACGTGTGTGCAGGCGTGTTGCTGGGGGGAGTCTGGGGCCCTCCCATGATGGGCCTGGCTCTGCAGCTTATGGAGGTATCCTGGGAAGATGGGCATCTGTCCCACCAGCCCGTACCCATATGTGGAGCTCACCCGAGGCCTGCGCGCTTCCGGGAGACCTGGGCCTGGGCTTGCGTGTGCACATCGTGTAAGCCGTGCTTAAGCAGCCCTCTACCCGCGGAAGGCCTGGGATTCCTCCCTGGAAACTCATCTGCTCCTGCCCCCTGCTTCCTGAATGGAGAGCAGGAAGGGGCAGAAGTTCACATTCTCCCTTTGGATGCACGGGCTCTGGACAGCTTCACAGACTCTGAAAATCCCTCTCTCCCCAACCCCAGTCCAGAAGCTGCTTTGGCTTCCAGGAGAATCAGAAGGACCCCTAAAGCCAAGAAAGGCCCCCACACCAGCGGGGTTACATCTGTGGGGAAAGGGGTGCTGCTCCTCTTTGGAGGGACCCAGTGCTGCAGCGGGAGGCTACACAGCTCGGGGAGCTTCATGAAGGGTGGGGAAAGGCAGGGCAGTAGTGCTGAATAAGACTTCCCTTTCCTGGGGAGGGGGTGGGGGTCAGGGAAAGGCCCACAGTAGACGGAGGGGGCAGGAAGGAGGCCACAAGGCAGGGCCCTGCATGGAGACAGATGGATGGCCCCGATGGCTTTCCATTAGAGGCTAGGACAAAGGCCTGCTTGCCCTGGCGTCTCCTACCACACCCCCCAGCCCTGGCCCCATCACCGCTATGGTGCAGGCACACAGAGACCCATGCATGCAAGTGCGTGCATGTGCGCGCACACACACACACACACACACAGAGTGCACTCGGTGGGGGGCGGGCAGTGGTGCATGTGAGGCCTGGGTTTGTAACAAAAAGAACTGAAAAATGGTCTTTCTGACAGAGCCAGAGTTGAGCGCGGGGAACAGAAGCTTGGACTGTCTTCGTGGAACAGTGCTGTGTTCTCTCTGCCCTCCTAACACACATGCACACCGCACACACTACTGCTAAGGAACCTTCTGGTATGCTGGCCAAAAGCAAGCCATCTTCCTCCCCCTTCCTCCCCTCCTCACAGTGGGGACGCCAGAGCAATCTGTTCCTGATGGGTAAACACAGGAATGAGTGCACGCTCACACACGCACACACACACGCGCGTGCGAGAATCCAGGGCCACATGGGACCCAGCGCTCACTTCTCCCCAAGGAGCAGCACACACTTGGGCTCTCACTGCCACCCAGCAGAGCCCCCCAAGCCCTCCTGCCCTGATACACACCCAGGCAGCTTTGACAGACACTGGCATCATGGTCTCCCATGGGGACAGCGCAGCCGCAGGCTGGCACACACTGGGGTGCGTGCACACACACACATTACAGTTTCCGTGACACACACACACACACACACACACACACTCCCTAACACAAAATAGTCACGGTCTCACATATGGATACCATCTCACACTCAGAACAGTCAACCTTCGACGCCAACGTCGCTGCACTGCACACCTCCAGAAACTCAGAGCCCCGGGCCGCCCTCGGCCTGTCACACCCCACACCCCTCAATGGGAGAGGCAGCCAGAGGCATACTCAGGTCTGTCCTACCACGCTAAGACCTCAGGTGGCCCCGCTGTGCTTAAAGGGAGGGGCAGAGAGCTCAGGGTGGCCTCAGGCAGGAAGGAAAAGCAGAAGAGGAACTTTGTCAGTCCCTAAACAGTGGAAAATCAGAGGATCATTCCCCAGGCGGCGCCTTCCTCCCCTAACCCTGCTTTCAACAGCATTAAGGTATGGAGGGAGATCCAGGCCAGACAGGAGGGGCGGAGGAAGCCCCTGGGTGAGAGATGCTCTAGCAGCTGCGGGAGCCAGGAAGCCCCAGAGGTCAGCCCATTCCCCAGGCTCTCACTGCCTCCCCTCTTCTCTGGGACGAGGACAGGAAGCCGCTCTCAGAGCAGCCGTCTGCTGTGTGAGCCCAGGCCTCTTCGACACCTCTCTGTGCTCATGGCTGTCTGTAGGACACCCAGATGTCGAGAGTTGCTGTGAACGAGCAAGGGAGGAGAAAGAGGTGGGGCTTTGACCTCACTCCCCCAGCCCCTGCCAAAGCCCTGTCATCACCGTCAGGCCCAAAGAGAGGTGGGGATAGATGCCCAGCAGCAGGCAGGCAGGCAGCAGAACAGCAGGTAGAGGGGAGTTCTCCCCAAGGAAGCACAGAAGACAAGAGTCCCAGAGTGTCCTTGGGCCCTGGAGCCCCGCCCCCTCGTCCCAGGTGGGAGGCTGGCATCCGGGCGGGCCTGGGCTGGCCAGGCGGCAACCTGGGAGCAGCTGCCGGTGCTGCCTACATCCTTAGCACTTGCCACTCCAGGTGTAGCTGGGGCCCTGATGCCCTTCTCCCCAGAGGAGCCTGATGTGGCTGCTGGGGAGCCAACACCAGTCAGTAAAACCTAAGGAAACCAGGCAAGGGCATTCCCACAAAGCCAGGTGACAGCAAGTTAGAGAAAGCAGGCATGGAGACAAAAGAAACCAGGCAGCAGGGTGTAAGGAAACCAGGTGACAGGGCCCCAGCGAAGGTGGGCTGTGGGAGCCAAATGCAAGACTCAAGTTAGCTAGAAGGTGTGGACAAATGAGGCCAGGCAAGAGGCCCACAGGATGTGAGAACAGAAAGATACCAGGAGCTCATCCCCCCCTCCCCCCCGTCATGTCACCCCCACACCCGGGGCCTCTTTCTCAGTAGCCCCCTCCCACCCAGGCAGTGGTCTCCTCCCCCAGGCCGATGGACACAGCCAGAGCCCCCCTCCTCCCGTTTCAGAGGCCTGGTTCGACTGCAGCCAATGGGCCCCGGCCCCATCCCTGGGACCTCAGGAAGTCCCAGTCCCTCCCACCGGCTGCAGAGGCAGGGGGGCTGGGAGGGAGAGAGAGAGAAGAGGAGAGAGACAGCTTGGCAGGGGGAGCGCGCCGAGCAGCCGCGGGGGGCGGGGGCCGAGAAAGGAGCGGGAAGCGCCGAGGCGGGCTGGCGGGCGCGCCTCGGGGCGGCGGCGGGGGTGACAAGTCCTCCGGCCCTGCGGCCACTGACCTGGGTCCCCGCGCAGGCGCCCCGTCCGTGCCTCCGGCGCTCCGTGGGTCCACCCGGCCGTCCGCGGGCATCGGGTCCCCGGGGCTCGGGGCTGGGGCCGGGGCAGCCCCGGCCGGCCCGCGAGACAGAGGCAGCCCCCGCCCCCACCCCACCGAGAGTCCCGGTGGGCAGGCGAGGGGCCGGGCTCGGCCGGGAGCGACGCGGGCCGAGCCGCGGGCGAGGCGGCGAGTGGGCCGGGAGGAGGGGAGGAAGGAGCGCGCCGCGAGCGAACGAGCGAGCGAGCGGAGGGAGCGAGTGAGGGACGGCATGCAGTGAGGTCATCCTTTGAATCTAATTGTCTGAGTCAGGAGGAGATGTGGCACTTGATGCTGGGGGAGGGGCAGGGGAAGGGACCCTCCCGGCTCTGGGCCCGGGCCCCTCCTCACACCCAGGGGTGGCTGGGGCTTCCCTCCCCCGCCCAAGGTGAAGTTGCTTCTGGCCAACCCGGGCAGACCACTGCCCATCTCAGGGCTGACCTCTGCTGCCCGGGGGCATCAGCAGGCGATGACCCGTTCGCTCCAGTCCCTGCTCTCTGGGGGTACCGGGACCCTCCCCCCAGGTCCTGGTCACCTTCCTGCAGTTTTAGGATATGGAGGACTCCAATTCACCCCCAAGTCCCAGATCTGCTCTCTGAGACTAAAGGTGGGACTTCAGATGGCCTTCCAAGTTTCCGCCCTGCACGGGAGGAGCATGGGGCCCCCCAACTGATTCTGCAAGCTGCTTCCTGTGCTGAGAATTTTGAGGAATCTGGAAAATGGACCCGAGCTCGCTGTCCTGCCCTCTGGGAATGGTAGTGCAATGCCTCCCAGTCCTCCAGTCACTTTCCCCATTTGGGGAAGGAGGGATGAAGACCCCCCCAGCTAACCCCGGGGGGGGGGTCTCCTCATTCTGCATGGCCAAGCCCCTCTCCAAGAGGCACATGTGCAAGGCCAGACTGCTAGAGTCCCTGGAGGCTGCCCAAGTGACCCAGCTGCCCCGATGGGCCCTGGGCCTGTCAGGTGTGCACACCCACGCACCTACACAGGAGCACACACACGAACACGGGGTGGGGGCGTTAGGCAGCAGGGGATGCTCACACCAAGGGCCACACACCCCGCCCCTTGCCCCCGTGGGGGAGGGGTGATAAATATTTAAGGGGCTTTTAGCTCCAAGGGGCTGAGGCTGGGGGAGGGAGGGGGATCCTTGCTGCCTGATTAATGGGGTTACAGGCTTGGATCAATCCGTCCGCCCGCCGCTCCCTCCTCCCTCCTCCTCCCTCCCTCCGCCTAATGCGCTTTATCAGGAGACGCTTTTCTGACTTGGCAGCATCGGGCGTTTTAAATAGACCCATTTAGAGCTGGGGTTGGGGGAGAAGGAGGGGGGCGGAGGGAGACAGAGACTGAGACAGGCTGGGAGACAGAGACGAATCCGAAGAGAGAGTCGGCCCCGGAAGAGAGAGACCGAGAGAGGGAAGACGGGAGGAGGCAGAGATGGTGATGCAGGAGCCCCAAGACAGAGGGTGAGGCTCCTGTGGAGGCTAAGATGGGGAGAGGGGGAGATGGGAGCCCCCGAGGAGCAAAGACTGAGAGAGACAGAGGCAAGGAGCCGGGGAGAAACCCGGAGAGCGCGTCTCTGCAAGCACTGAGCGCTGGCTTGGGAGACAGCAGGTACCTTTTATTTCCAAAAACAGTTTTTCATCCACTTTGTTAAATTAAAAAGCTGTTTTTAAAGTGGTGCTGGAGGTGCTGCCGGGGGAGGGTGGACAGAACGGCCAAGTCCTCCCTCCTGAGCTTCCTCGGCCCCCGCAGAAGCTGCTTCGGCCTGAGCCTCTGGGGTGTTCTCCAGCTCCCCTGTCTCCCCAGGGACAGGGTCAGGGCATCTGAGCTACTGTTCACTGGCAGGAAGTCCTTTCTGCTGTCTGGTCTCAATCCCTCTTGCTGCAGAGAGCTCATGTCCGCTGGCCATCTTCTCCAGGCCCTGTCCCAGCTCCCTGAAGTGTTCCCAATTAAGGGGAGGATTACATGGCCTCGTGGCTCAGCAGCCCACTTTCCCAGTAAGCCATGAGACTTCTCCCAGGTGTCCCACTCATACATATGATGTATTATTCTGTAAGTCCATCCCCTAAGCCAACGCTAGCCTGCACTTCCACCAGATAGCCCACCGCATGGCCTTGGAGCCTCTGGGAATAGTGAGGTGGAAAGCTCAACTCTCCACGCCACCCTTTCCTCTCTCCCCTCCTGGGCCTCAACGCCATCTTAAGCCCTTTTTATGGCCATGTGCTAGCCAGGGGTACCCTACTCCACTCTCAGCAACACCCCAGTCAGTGCCCCCACTCCCCCAAAAAAAACCTCGGCCGGGAAAATGGCCAGTCTGTTTGGGAGTGGAGATGAAAAGCCAGCCGGCCTTTGTGGGCCTCCGGCGGGTTTTGGACAATAGGCCCTTCCGTTCCGCTCCAGTGCCTCGATTCCTTGGACGCCCCCACCCCCGGGCTGCCAATCCAGGGGCCTTGCCTGGCCTGAATGAGAGGCAGGGAGAGTCAGGCTCAGCCCCACAGCTGGCCCCAGAAGATTCTGGACCTTCTGACCCCCATCCCATCTCCTCCAAGCCCAGCTGCTCCCCCAATCGAGCCAGAGAGAGGTTTTGGGGACAGAGAGGGAACCTGAGGACACTACAATGCAAACACACTCTAACATCTGGGATTCAGCCCTCCTCGGTGTACAGCCCAGTTTCCTGTCTCAGTTTTGCCCTTGCCTGTGTGACCATGGGTGAGTCTCTTCCCTTCTCTGGGCCCGTCATGGGGACAGAAAAAGTCCCAGCTAGGCTGACACCAGAACTTCCAGACAAAGAACAGGTGAGCAGAAGAAAGGGATCTCGGGGCAGGTGTTTGGAGCAGCAGTTCAGTTGCCATTTAGGATGCCCACGACCCAGACTGGAGTGCCTGGTTCAAGTCCCAGCTACTCCACTTCCGCTCCGGCTTCCTGCTAATGCGCATCCGGGGAGACAGCAGTGGATGGCTCAAGTACTTGGATCCCTGCCACCCACATGGGGGACCCAGATTAAATTCTTGGCTCCTGGCTTTGGTCTGGCCCAGCCCTAGCTATGGCAGGCATTTGGGGAGTGAACCAGGGAGTGGAAAATCTCTGTCTTTGTCTTTCTCTCTTTCCTTTCAAAAAAAAAAAAAAGGAAATTTTTTTTAACAGAAGGAAGGGCTCTCAGGTCCTCCCACACTCACACCCCCCACCCCTGCCACCCCAGTGTAGCTCCTGATGCCCTGGGGCTGCGCTGCCCTGCTGGGCTCCCCGTACCTACCTCTTCACCACTGGCTGCACCAAGTGCATCAATGCCCTCCTCCTCCTCCTCCAGACCAAACTCTTCCTGGGACTTCCAAAACCAAGGGGGCGGGATGATGCGACAAAGCTGGATTCTAGAAGGGCAAAGGGCACAAGTCAGGGGTCACAGAAGAGCCATGGTCCTCAGTCCAACTCAGAGCTCGTTTCATACTCACAACCCCACTGTGAGAAGGGGAGCCCGAGGCAGGCAGCAGGGAGATGTCTGCAAGAGGAAAAGCTGGGGCTGGTACAGACCTCTCCAGTGTCCCTTGCTAACTTTGCAAGTGTTGAACCACAGGAACAAAGGGAGGCCAGAAGCCAGGGCCCTGACACCACCCACGGACAACTCCAAATCTTCACACCACTAATTTGCAGGCCCCCACAGCACACACATTCTGCACACACACACTCAGGCAGAGACAGGGTCACAAGCACGACATAAACATCCCCCATCATAACATCCTCTCCCTTATATCACCACTATGATTTATTGAGCATCTGTTAGGTGCCAGAAAATGTGTTAGGCACTTCATATGCATGATTTCATTTAATCCTCATGACTTCTCCACGAAGCAGGGTCTATTATTCTTCCCATTTGACAGTTGAGAAAACCAAGATTCAAGGAGGCTAAGTAACTTGCCGAAGACCTCAGAGCCGATCAGGTTCAGAGCCTAAAGTTGAGTCTGTATCTAGCTCCAAAACTCTTCTGCTACACCAATTTGCCTCTGCAGAACCCTAACTCTCATCCACCTGCGCAGTGCCTTTCCCACCAGTAGTAACAGCAACAGTGAGTCCTTGAGTAGCTCTCATTCACCTTACAATTGGTATGGAATCATGCGAACAACCTTTGGAGGTAATCCGGTTGTCATCGGTTTTACAGAGGAGGAAACTGAGGCTCAGAGAGAACGCCAGCTTGCCCAAGGTTACACAGTTTGTAGTTAGCAAGGGAGCTGGCGCCGAACTCAGGGGTATCTTGAAAACCACTGCTGCTTCTACAGATGCCACCCACTCAACAGACGCCTCACCTTCTGCAAGACTCCAGGAGATCCTCGGAACCAACTGCCCTCCCCAAAACAGGCCCCAAGTGCACCAGGCAAACGTACTACAGAGTAGGTGCCTAAATGTATATGCATGAGAGAGGGACTCCACACCCCCAGTCCTGCCCGGAGATGCAGAGACACCGCCGCCCAGGTGGTGTCATCCAGAAACTGAAACAAACTGCTAGAAACAAGCTGGCTCACAGTGACAGACACAGACACATGGAGGCAGGCCCAAAGAGAGGGAGACAGAGGGAGAGTCAGAGACGGGGAGACACACAGCGAGCCAAAGAATGCTAGAGATAGTCAGCAAAGGAGACCAAAAAGGCAGAGGAGGGGAACCAGCTGAGCTAAAAGAACAGATCCATGCTGATAAGCACAGACACAGAGACACATGTAGTCCCATCTGACCTTGGCAAGAAAACTGTGAAAGCGAGCAAGGCTTGGGCTGTGTGTGGCGTGTGTGTGTGTGTGTGTGTGTGTGTGCATGCGTGTTGGGGAAGCGTGCAGAGTCTGTATCACTACGCACATTACACCAGCTGCTTCCAGCAATTTCATCTGATTAATAATAAATGCCCCGTAATTACAGCCGCTCCCCCCCACCCCGTGCTTCTTCCTGTTTTTTGTCAGCTGCCGCCAGGCTAGCCCCCTCCACTCTCACCTGCTGGCTTCTAGGAGGTTGAGAGAATGTGAGCTGATGGCGGAGGCCAAGCTCCCGGGCTGAGGAAGGACACCTGTCTCTCCAGTTTGGATTAATGCCCTTGGCGCTCCAAGCAAAGATCATCTCGCTTAGGTCTCACTCAGAGCTCTCTCCCCATAACTGCCTATAACCTGTGACTCCTGTCGTGGCCCAGGGACCTAAGTCTGGATGCAGGGAGATGAAGATCCCTTGCTCACTCTTCATCATTCACTGGCTTGAAAGAAATCTCCATGCATAAATGTCGCCTGGCCTTGGAACCCTGCAGGCTCAGAGGAGGAAGGGACCAGGGCACAGGCCCCCTCCTCATCACTCCAACCCCGGCAGCCTGAGGCCCTGCCCACTTCTATACCCTCAAGCTGGACACTTGATAGCTCCGCCTTTTCATTCCTGAGGCCACCCCCCAGGTCCACCTCCTTCCAGGCCTCCCACCCTGGAGCTTCAAGGCAGCTCTATCAGAATCAGCTGCGGGTTTGTGCTGATCTGTTTCTAATCGCTGGGGCCTGGTTCACGCTTGCCCCCCACCCCCAATATTGATTCCATTATTTGGAGAGTCATTGACGTCAGGGGCCTGGATGGGTGCCAAAACCGCCTTTTCTCCAGGCCTGGGCCAGGGCCCAGCCCCCCCCCCCCCATACCGTCCCACGATTTCACGGAGGGGCCCAGAAAGGTCAGCTGGTGGGCCAAGGTCACACGGCATCTGCCCTCTGACTCTGGGCTTCTTTTTGGGACCACCGTGCAGGTCCCTTCCTCTGGGGAAAGACCTGAGAGTCAGAAGTGGGGTGGGGGCCTACAAAAAGGGGGGTGGGGCTGAAGATCCTCACTGGGGTTCTGGCCGCAAGGAAGGGCTGTGAGGAGGCAGCGATGGGCCAGTGGCTCAGAAAAGGGGACGTGGGCAAGAGGATTTTGTCTCCTTTGCCACACACTTATTTGGAGCATCCTGGGGCTGGGCTGAAATGGCTCCTATTGACCGCTTGACTTTTATGTCTGATATCGGACATCTCTCCAGACTGAAGAAGGGAACTCTGCAGTGTCGACAGAGCTACCGGATTTAGCAGCCAAAGGCTCTGTCTCCTCTCCTACCCACACTGCCTCAGTTTCCCCACACTCACACACTCTCCCAAGACTTTTCTGGCTCTTAATGAGTGTGTGAGTCTCTCCCTCTGTCTCTGATCCACCAGGATGTAGCCACTGCTACAACTGCTCACACCCGCAGCTCCTGGGCAGGACAGGGTATTTTTAGGATCTGAACCCCAGGTTCTCAGCCAGACATTAATAACCACAGCAGCTACAGAGCCTCCGAGCCCAGACCTGAAGGCTCAGAGACAGAGTTCATTCCCTCAGCTAGAGTCCAGGAAACCCAGGTCTGGAGACAGCACGGTCACACTTGCAACTATGTGGGGAGAAAAGGACTTTGCTACCTACTGAACAAGCCCGTTGTTGGGAGATGGCAGTGACCGCTGACCTGTCAGAGAATCAAGATGACAGCCCTGCCCCAGGGTCCTCTCATCTAGACCGTTCCAAGGTAGAAGACATTTATCCTCCATACTCCTTCCTCAGTGAAGGGAAGTACTTCCTAGAGTCTAGCCTGCATTACCACTCAAGGTCCCTTTGAGCCAAAGAGGGGTGCACAACAGGGGCTGGCTGGCAGGTCTCAAGCCACAGACCCCAGAGGGTTTGCTCTTCCTGCGTGCATTCCTCAGCATTTCCTGACTACCTACTCTGCCAGGCACTGTGCAGGAAGCCAGGGACAAGGGCATGCCCACAGGGAGCACCCGGTGTGATGGCTGAGAAAGAGATACGGTTCACTCCGTACTCCCCTCTTGCTGCATATGGGCCCTGTGCCAGAGGCAGGGGCACAGTGATGCGGGAGGCAGACCCAGGCCCTGGGTCCCACAGGGCTTGGAGGAAAGTCCTCTGCAACACTGCTGACTGTTGTGCAGGGACAGCAAAGGCAGAGCATGCTGGAGGATAGTGACGGCCCCGGGGCCTGGGAGTATCTGTCCTGTCACAGGACTGAGGACTCTCTGGTCCATCCCCAAGCCCCATACAGGCCCTGGCACTGACCGCAAGTCACCACCTCAGTACCTCCTGCTGCAGCTCGGGCCCCAGCTTCTGGGAGCAGCAAGGTCTCTCTCTCTCCCTAGCTTCTCTCTAGCTTCCCTAGACTCTCCCTAGTCTCTCTCTAGCTTCTTGCATGCCTCTTGCCTACAGCTCAGGGCTTGGTAAACCCCAGCCCAGTACGGCTCTGTGCTCCAGGGTCTCTCTCTGCCCTCTGCAGAGGTAAAGGAGGACGATGACCTCAGCACTCCCCACCCACAGGGACCACTTACCTCCTCGGCTCTCCCCAAAGGAAGCTGGGAGCCCGTGTGGGTGTGGTCATCCAGGGCCACAGGAGTTTACACAGCTGAGGTCTTCCCCACTCCCACACCCCACGGCGGGTCTGGAGGAGGGGTCAGCTCTCTCCTCTCAGCCTCCTTGCTCTCCAGGACCCCCCCCCCCAAACCAGGCACACATGGTCCCCCCCAACCCATCTGCATTTCAAAGAAAATCCACTCCATATGTTTCCGATTCATTTACACTTCAACTCGCCATGGGGGGGCAGAGAGCAGGGCGCCTTGCTTCCAAGCTCCCTACCCCCATAGGGGGGCTGCAGAGCCCGTGTCTCCTTCAGGGCCTGAAGCAGTTACAGCCCAGGCATCTGTAGGGGGCGCTGCAGCGCCAGGACCCTACAGTGTAGGCTCCCGTGGGGAGATAATGTACCTCATGCAGCCTCACCCGCTGGTCTCCCTGGCAGGAAGGCATGTAAAGTCCACCTCTGTCCCCCAGGCAGGTGGAATCCCAGGGCTGGCTGCAAGCCAGGTCCCCCAGGGCTTTTGCCTTTCTGGGTGCACCTTGAAAACAGGATAAGGGCTCGTGGGGCATTCTGGGAAACCCTGTGAGCTAGAACATAACAGAGCCCCTGGCCCTCTCCAGTCCAGAGAAGGTACTGAAGAGAGGGTGGTTCCAGTCCAGCCTTCTGCCGCCAGCTATCTTCTCACTGCAGATTTGGGGCTTCCATCTCTCTCAGAATTCCAGATTCAACATTCTGGAATGACCACGGCAGCCAGAGGTCTACTTCCTCATCAGGTCAATCTTTGTATCCTTCCCATCCTGGGATGGGGCGCGGGAGACGTCCTGGGGCGCCGTGAGTCGTATTTCCCCACACCTGGCCCTCCCTGCCACAGGTGGGCTGTCCAGGGTTCATGTCGCCAACAACCCGCTCAGCTCTCCTGCTAGGAGCCTAGCCTCCTCTCGTAAGGCAAAACAGGGAGGCTGACTGGGTCACTGGATCCCTACCTCCCCCCAGACCCCGACCTGTGCATCCCTGCACAACCCAGGAGAGGGTGTGACCAGATGTGTGATGCACACCCCCTCCACCCTTGAAGAAGACAGGTCTCTGTTCCTCACCCCAGTTGTCCTGAGTGTGGTCTGAGTGCGAGCCCCAGGATGGATGTAAGTTTAGCTTCGGTGATAAACCAGATTTAACATCAGTCTGCGTGTGACCCCAAGTGCCTGGGAACATCTGCCTGCAAGACTCGGTGGGTCTGAACCTGAGCTCCAGGACTGAAGTGTGAGAACCAGGATTCCCCACAAGTCCGTGCAAGCAGCAGAGCTCCCGTGCAAGCCTGGGCTCCGGGGCATTCTGGGTGTGAGCAAAAGGGAGTGTGTTCATGGGGGTCCTGACTGTGTACTCCATGTACGCCTGAGTGTGAACACTTGGAGTGATCTCGGGATGAAAGTGGGAATCTGAGAGCCCTCGTGCAAGCCTGAGTGTGAGTTCCGAGATCCAAATGGGAAGCTGAGTGTGTGTGAACTGCACTCCGGTTCACGAGAGTTTAAGGGATGCTAAGTGTGACCTGACCCTAGGCGTCCCCACAGGAGTCTAAGTGTGGACCCCACGATCCTAAAATGAATCTGAGTGAGCCCCAGCATGGACGCATAACTCTGAGCGTGAGTGTGAGTCCCCTGTGTGAGTCCTTGAGTTCAGTGGGAGCCCCAGGTCTCCCTGTCAGTCTGAGTGTGGCTGAGGACTGGACCCAGAACGTGAGTCTGTGTCACTGCAGTCTTAGTGTGACCGAGGCACGGGCGCCAGACCACACTGAGATTCGGAGGATGGACGCCAGCTCTCAGTGTAAATCCACGAGCTAGCGGGACAGAAATGTGCGTGTGTCCTCCCAGAGCTGGGGTGTATATCTGGATTTGAACCCCGGAATGTAAGAGTGAATATGAGCCCTTTTGAGTGGAAACCCCACACCCCTGGAATGAGTGCAAGTTTCCCAGTGTGAATCTGAGTATGAATTCCAGAGCCCCGGGAACTCTGCAGAGTGAACTTTCAGCTTCCATTCTTGCACGGGCTCGGGGGCTCCGCTGGGGAGCATCAGGTCTCACACAGCGAGAACCTCGGCTCCGTCCACCCAAGCCTGATCAGGTGCCCCAGAAGCCAGCTGAGGGGATTTGTGTGGGTTGTGACAGTGGACACACAGAAAGACACAGTTCGGGACACACAGATCCTCCACTCCCCGAATCCTGGCTGGTCCTACATAGCCAGTGGTTCCAACCCCACCCCCACCACCCAATGGCACATCATCATGCCCAGAGTTAGACACACAAGAATACGTCCAGTACTTCAGGCCCCCGGGACACACAGCTATTACAAATGCACAGACACACCTAGCACTTCAGATGCTTGCCACCTCAGTGTCACCTAAGTGACACAGCCACAAGTATATCAATATTAGAGGCAAAACAACTGGTGTTACAGACACACTCCTACAGTGGCATGCACACACACAGTGTTGCAGACAAGCTGCCAGCCGCACAGACACACACAGACGCTTCTCAAAGAGACGGGCTAGACGGAAAGAGAAAGAAAATCCTGAATTTTCAACAAGGCGTGAAATAGTCCTGCCCGCCTGAAGCTACTGAGGGGGGAGGGGGCCGAGGGAGCGAGCAAGCGAGCAAGACGCTGGAGGAGAGAGGCTCGGCAGAGGAGAGCAGAGCAGAGCGGAGCCGAGCAGGAGAACTGTCCGTCTGGTGACCTCCCCCGCGGCCCAGCCCCCACGCACGGGGAGACACACTACTCCGAGCCGCACAGGGACACCCAGGCCGGCTGGGCGCGCACAGAGCCGCACTAGGGGAGACACCCACGGGCACATTCACAAAGAGACACTTGGGGATACACCACTCGCGGACTTACACAAACCAGGACTTACAAAGAGACACACTGGAGGAGACCCACTGCATAGAGATACATCCAAGAGGACCCACGAGAAAACCCCAGGCAGGCTCACGCCGACACACACACACACAACAGAGGCAGATTCACATGGACACACATGCACTGGCAGACGCGCAACCGTCCGTTCACACCCTGGAGCGCTTTGAAGTCCAGATTTCTGCTCGAGTAAGAAGCCACCTTTGGGCGCCTGGGGGCTGCTGCGACCCACCCACCCCCCTCCCCGCCCCAAGCCCAAGAATTTTCCCAGACCCTGCGCTGTGCGGCTGAGGGGTGAGGAGAACAGGGACACTAGGACAAGCCGCCCGGCCACCTCCCTCCAGCCGATTGTCCGGCCCCACCACCACTAGCACCACCACCACCACCACGCCCAACCCCTAGCGCGCCCGGACGTGGGGGGGTCGCTTCTCCTGCGTCCCTGCCCCCGAGTTTACTGGCAAAGTTTCTCGTGAACTTTCCTGTCTCCCCCAGCCGCAGGCCCACGCGTGTCCCTTCACTCTCCGCGCGCACGAGGGCCGTGGGTCTTGTCGGTCTGCCAGGGTTCGAGCGAGGGTCCGGCCGCGCGCGCTCCGCCGCGGGGTACTCACCGCGCCCTCGGGCCACCGGGGCTCCGCGCCGCGCCCTTCGACCGCCCCTGGCAGGGAGCGAGGCAGGGAGCGCGGAGCTCGCACCGCTGCCGGATCCCACTGCCGAGCCCCGCGCCGCGCCGCGCCGGCTGGAGCCGCCGCCTCCGCTGCCGCCGCCGCCGCCGCCCGCTCTGCACCGGCTCCTCGGCGCTCGGCGGCTTTAACCCCCCCATCCTCCTCCCTCCCTCGCGCGCTCCCTCCCTCCTTCCCTCGCCCATGTGACCGCGGGCGCCCGCTCGGCCGCGCGCGCCCTCGCTCCCCTCCCCCTCTTGCCTTGTCTCCCCGCGCCTCCGCGGCCGCGCGCCACGACCCCCTCCCCGCCCCGGCCCCCGCGCTCCCCCGCCTTGGCACGCCCCCGAGCCTGGCACGCGCGACCCGCTCTCGGGGGCACGCTTGCCCTGCGCAGGCCTTGAGTCCCCCCAGTCACACTCGCCCCGCACAGGCACGCGCTCTCCCCCCCGCCGCTGGCACACTCGCCCGCTCTGGCACGCGTGGCCACCGCGCGTTCGCCCTTTCTCGAGCGCGCCCTCCAGACGGCTGTGGCCCCCGTGCTTCACGCGCAGCCCCGGCCGTGGGTCTCACAGACGCGCGCGCACACACACATCCACACCCACACCGCCCCCTCCCGTAGGGCGGCTGGGCGCGCACCCACCCCCCCGGGATCTCTCCTTCACACTCCCTCACTCCGCCTTGGCCAGGTCTCTGCTTGCGCACACTCCCGCACGTTCAGGCCCTCGCGGTCTTACACCGACACCCTGACACGCCCGGGGCCAACTCTCGGGGTCCTCACTCTGGCATCCCCGGGAAAGGAGCGCGAGCCAGAGCCCCCCCCAGCCCCCACTTGGGGTTGAAGACGCCAGCGGGCTCCGCCCCTATCCCTACTGCCCCCAGCAACGACACCCCCCCCTTTGCAGTCACAGACAAACCCCCGGCGCGGGGGGGGGGGGGGGAAGGGGACTCTGCGCTTCCACGGTCGGGGATGGACCAGGCTGGGAGCATGTCACCATGTCTGTGGTGACACCGCGGCCGCTACGGTCTCCGGTCTCAACCCCTGGGGACCCGCGGCCTGGGGCGAAGCCTCCACTGCCTGGACGTTAGCTCCGGAGCGCTCGGCGCTGGAGCTTCAGCCCTCTGTCCTTCCTCCGGCGGCCCGGGCCTCCGAGAGGCCGGCATGCTCACTGCACTCGGCCCCCACCCCCTACCCCGGCTCTCTGGCTGGCTGCAACCCGGGAGACTAAGGTTAGACACCCCGATCCACGGCTGCGACCATGCAAGAGCGCGACGAAGAGGGGCCACGCCAGGGGCGCAGAACCAGAGGACGCTCCCCCCAACACACACACCCCGCGGATTTTCCACCTGACCTTTGACCCATAATCCCTGGGCCTTGGCCCTCCGGGGAATCGCTCTAGGACTGAGGGCGAGGGGAGGGGAGGGCCGTGGCTCTCAGTTTCCTCACCCCGTTCCCCACTAGGCTGCCTAGAGCGCCCGGGCCCTTTCCCAACAAATGCCTCGGGGACTCCCACTGCAGAGGAAAAACCTCCTTCCCGCCACGGCCGGGGCTTTTCACTTTCACTTCCGTGGCCACGGAATCCCCCCGTATAGCCGGCAAGGGTCAGCCTGGGCTGCGGCTCAGAGAGGGTCGGCTGGGGCTTAAGGACGCACGCAAAGACCGTTTTTGTGCCCTCCTGAGGGCCTGCGCGCAGCCACCCCCAGTGGACGTCCTTTCTCCAGGCCGCGGACCCGGATGAGAGTGGTGGGCGCGGAGCAAGAGCTAGTCGGTGCGACGAAGTCTGGGGGTGGGGACGTCAGGGATGGCCCCTCCACCGCGCCGAAGCTAGGCCTGGCCGAGGTGTGGTGCTCTAGGGCCCCCACACACACACCCGGCGCTCACACCCCGACAGGAAGCTAGACGGACGGGCGTCGAGATCGGCGGCGTCTCGGTAGGCTGACTTGAGCTCCGATTGCCCCAGTGCCCCAGGCTCAGCCTCTTTCTGCCAGGTTGAAGGGCGCTCCACGCGAGACCAGCGTCCCCTCGTCCCCGGGGACGCGGAGGCTGCCGTCGGCAGTGCCGCAGTTAACGGGTGCGGGGTGCGGGGTCCACGCCTAGGGCCCAGCGTGCAGGAAGCTGATATGGCGGTGTGTGGTGGGATGAGGGAGGCCGGTGTGTGGCAGGAGGAGGCGCACGCCGCCCCGGGTCTGGGGGTCTGTCAGCCGGGAGCGCCTCCTGGCGCGGGACGCAGCCGCCTCTCGCGCTTCCCCGAGGCCGCAGCGACACCTGGCGGAAGGCGTGGGACGTGCGTTTTTCCACAGGCTGCGGCCGCCGCTCTGGCTCCCGCTCCCAGCTGAGCCCTCAGCAAGCTACCCAAAAACCCGGGTGCAGTGCTCCTCACACCGCCGCCCCCTGACTCAGCCACGATTCTCCTTCCATCTAGGCTGGGGCAACAGACTACCCGCGGGGTTCCGCTCCTGCCGCCTCCATGCGCGATCCACACGCTCGCCGCGGAGCTTCCCAAGCCTTGGTGTTGAACCCTCCCGCGTGTCCCCATCGCCTGGGGTGCAAAGTTGGGCGGTTCCCGCTGGGCTTCAAACCCTGCAGGATCTGGCCCTGTCTCCTCTTCGGCTTTAGTGGGCGCCCCACTCCCGGCTTGCCCGGCCCGGCGCCAGCCCCCTTCTCCATCGTGGCTCACTCGTCCTAGAGCCAAACCCCGCTTCGCTGACACCCTCCCCTCACTGCCTTCGATGCCTTCGCTGCCTTCTCTGTCTTCAACGTCGGCGACTCCCACAAGGGAGTGGCAGGAAGCAGCACCCCCAGGCCGCGGCCTGTGTGCCGTTCGTGATGAGGAATCCTTTCGGTAATCCTAAAAGGGGTTGGGAAACAGGAGGAATGTTCTCCTTGACTTTGAGTTTTTGTAATAAAAAAAAAAGATTTATTTATATTTATTTATTTATTTGAGAGGCAGAGTTAAAGACAGAGAGGGAAACAAAGAGAAATCTTCCATCTGCTGGTTCACTCCCCAAATGCCGCAACACCAGACCGGAGCCAGGAGCTTATTCCGGGTCTCCCATGCGGGTGCAGGGGTCCAAGCACTTGGGCCACCTTCTACTGCTTTCCCAGGCCATTAGCAAGAAGCCGGACTGGAAGTGGAGCAGCTGGGACTCGAACCAGCATCCATATGGGATGCAGGCGGTGCTGCAGGCGGAGGCTTAACCTACTACGCCACAGAATCAGACCAGAGATTTTGTAATTTTACACCCACGTGAAAGAGGCATCTGTGGCCAGGACTTCTGGTTCGATCCTCCACCCTGGTGAGTGTCCTAAACTTGGACCACCTGCTCTTGCAACCCCTCCACCCTACACACACACCCAGGTGCCATCCATGCCTCCCTCATTCCCCCCTGACTTTTCCCCAATGAAGTGTGTCCCCACCCCACTGGGAATGGTGCTGACGTCTACCTTGCTTTTACTCTCAAAAAGTTCCAGTTACAAGTACCCTCACAAGCTCTCTGTCTTACTTATGAGGGCCAAGCACGAGGCCACAGAAAATCACACACCGAGTCTCAAAGAGTGATGCGAGTGTATTGGATCCCACTGCAGCACCTGGGGGATTCAGGGTCGGCTGCGGCGCCCGGGAGCTACAGGTCCCTGAAGGGCGGGACACTCACGCACCGCGCGCAGACACACAGCGCGCACAACGCGTGTCACACGGGCGCACGCAGTCACACACGCTCTCAATCACAGTGGGGTTTGGCGGGTCGGGGCGGGCTCCGGGAGGCGGTTACGTAAACGCCCTCGCAACCCCCCTCGCTCCCCCTCACCCCCCTGCTTCCTTGCGCAGTGCCAGCGCCCGGGGCGGCTTGGCCGGGGCCCGGGAACAGCTCGGCCTCGCAGAGGCTCCAGGCGCCGAGAAACCCGATCCGAACACAGCCCCAGGCCGAGCCAGGGAGGGGAGCCCAGAGCCCCCCCTACCCCTACACACACAGACTCGGGGTCCAGCCCAGCTCCCCCCACCCTCGATGATCCTGAGACAGCTCCCAGCATGGTCCTGGGACAGCACGTGGGACCCAGGGATGACACCCTCTTTCTGTAGACCCTCTGGAATTCTGTTGCCTGGACCCATGCCTGTGTGTGCCCTGACCCTTCTAACCTCTGGCACCGGAAAAGGGCAAAGATTCCCTAAAGGTAGAGAATGGGGGAGGGCTGACACCGGGACAGGGGAGCCCAAGTATTCCACCTGGAGGTGCCCCCCGTTCCAGGGCACTGCCTCTTCTTCCGGCCTCACCAGGGCGGGCCCCTCGGATGGAGGGGCCTTCATTCCTGCTGCAGGCCTCCCTCTGATCTCTGATAGCATTGCGTCCTCCTCAGGGGTGAGGTCGGACTCCAGTGTCATCCCAGTTCCCCGTTTGGCTGAGAAGGAAGTTTGAGGGCAACCTGAGGCACTGAGAACCAAGTCCCCGAAAGGAAGAAAGACTGGGGTTCAGGAAACCCCAGCAAGTCAGCAGTCTGAGAGGCGGGGAGGGAGCACTTTTCGGACTCTTCCCCCAATAAGCCCCCACCCCATTCTGCAGCCCAGGCTGGATTTTCCACACTAGCTATTGAGTGTCCGCTTCGGGCTGCCCAGGCCCGAGCTGAAAGGGAATTTCCCTCTGTGTTCTCTGTTAATGAACAAAACATTTCATGTTGAAATTCCCCCCTCTGCCCCCAGTCCCGCGTCCCCAGGGCCCCCCAGCCTGGCCGAGCAGGGAGACCACTAGGAAGAGGGGGCAGCAGGGTAGAGGGAAGCCCCCCAAGGAAGCATAATTTATACTGGGAAGGGGCATCTTTTCTCACAAATAATGAGGATGGCTTCTTCTCTTTTCTTTTTTCTTTTTTTCCCCCACTTTTGGCTAAAATTACCCACTCCTGTGGCAGCTTCCCAGAAAGGGCGGCGGGAGGGCGGCCGGAGCTGTCCCGAGGCCCAGGACACGGCCCCCCTCCCCTGGGCGAGGAGCCTTCCCCAAGTTGTTTTCCTGGTCTCTTCCTCTTGGATGTTTTTTTGATTATTAATCATATTTTCCATCCACAGGCTCAGTCCAGACCCCCTCCCCCTGGGGTCAGGGCTGGACAGATGGAGGAGGAGCGGGCTGCAGGAGGATGCCTTGGGGACAAGATGGGCAGTGACCTCTGGCCCTGGATGACCTGAAAGATGCTGACCATGGCATGTCACAGATCATGCCCTCACCATCCTGTCACATAGTAACCATCACTCTCAATCACTGCAAGTGGAATGAATGAATGAGTGAACAGGTGTCCAGCTTTCACAGTGCTCAGCTGGCACTGGACGGCAAATCCCCTAGGGTTCTTCATTTATGCTACAGGCAGGGAAACAGCCCAGAGAAGCTGGTCACCTGCACAGAGTCACACAGCAGAGTTAGTGACAGGGAAGAACGCCCATGCCCCACCACCCGGAAGTCAGCCAATGAATAAATGCTGAGCGCCTACTCTATGCCTGGTGTTGATGTAAGCACAGCAGGGACCCAGACGGAGATCTCCAGCCTCTAGACTGTGAAGCAGCTAGAACTGAACATGCTGCCAGTGCTGTGTGTGTCGGTGCAGCCACCGGGGAGCGCTGTGGGACCGGGTCTACCATGGACCCTGTGGCCCAGCAAATGCACATACCCCCAAAGAAACGACCCAATATGCCCGCCAGCAGTGCTCGAAGTGGCTTTACTCATAATATCCACAAGCTGGAAACAACCCAAATAAACAAATAGATGGTGGTACAGTTACAGCGATGGGAAAGAACCAACCACAGCTACACACAGCAGATAAAGTGATGAGCAAAGGAAAAACAACAACACCAGACCCAGAAGAGGACATACTGAGTGATTTCATATATGTAAAGCTCAAGAACAGGCAAAACTAAAATTTGAGTTTGTGTACTGCTTACTTTTTGCCTAAAAAAAAAGTTTAGAAGTCCCCTGCCCTCATGGGGTGACCATTCTAGTCTAGGAGTGATGGATTGCAAGCAAAACAGACACTTCTAGTTTGTCCACGTGAAAGTCCCAGCCCCCTCAGGCAAGAGGTGACAGCCTTAATGTCTCCTGGGGGGATAGAGCCTGACACCCTGTGTCTTCTCTGTTGCCAGCACCTTGTTGCTTAGAACAGTCAGTGTGATGTTCATGTCCCTCGCTCCTGGCAGCTCCATGTGTGCAGCCCTGCGGCTTCCATCTCCAGGCACCTAAAGCCGAGTCTGGCACAGAACAGGCGCTCCAAACATGTTCAATAGATGTAAAGAAATGCTGATTGAATGAACGATGCAAGTAAGGAAATAGGGCTGCTGTGAGCTGGGAAGCAGAGCTGAGCTCCAGGTCGCAGGGGAGAGGGCCTGCCTGAACGTCCTGCGGTCTCGGAAGATCCGACCAGCCAGGGACTAAGCAGAGACCTGGAAGGCAGGCTGAGGCAGCCCGCGTGGCTCGGAGTCTGTGTCCTGAGATGTCTTTGGTGCCAAGGCGTGGAGGCAGGGAAGGCTGAGTGTGAGTGAGATTACAAGAGCTGCTAGGTGGAGGTTGAGAGGAAGGCTGAGGCTGGAGGCGGGGCTCCAGGCAGGAGGTATCCCTGTGACCCATGGGAGAGAGACCTCCAGCCTGACCTGGGCTGAGGCTGCGGGGCTGGAGAGAGGACAGAGCCTTGGAGGAGAGAGGCTGGGTGCTCACGCCATCTGCTCCATCTGCTCCCATGACCCCTGGAGGAAGCCTTGTGTGACACAGAGAACAGGCCTCCTGGACACACAGTCCTGTGTCTGCTGTCTCCCAAGGATCTTCCCCCTGGGTGAGGCCAGGGTCTGGTGCAACCAGGTGGGCAGAGAAGGGGCAGGGGGTCCAGCCAGGGTAAGGGGAGGAGGACAGGGAGGGCAGGGGAATTCATGGAGAGGAGACTGTGTGTGTGTGTGTGTGTGTGTGTGTGTGTGTGTGTGTGTGTGTTTGACAGGGAGAGCAGAGGCACAGACTTGCAAAATCACAGATGTGATTTTTCATTTTACAAAAATTTGCGTGAAACTAATTCCTGCTTAGAAGCACAAAGTCCCTCCCCGCCTTCCCACTCCAGCAGGCTCTGGTCCCGCTCCCCGTTCTTCATGGAGGAGGCGTCTGTCCTCAGAGGGTTGTCCCCTCCCAGTGCCAGCTCCGAGTCTCACCTTGGCCTCTGTTGTCCTAGGACTTCCTTCCTGATAACAGGGTTAGGATTCCCAAGACGGACTGAGGGCCATGTCCCAAGATTCGTTCTCTTGCTTCACCTCCAGGAGTCTATTTCTGGTTAGCCTGTGATTCACTGAGTTAGGGGAAAAGGAAGAAAACAGGCCCCAATTCCCCCCACCCCCAGAAACTCCACAGTGGGGATTGGGAAGACGGAGAAAACTCAGATATTTGGAGGATGAATGCAAAAGACATCAAGTTCCAGGGAACCAGAGGGAGGAGTTCTGGGGACAGCAGTGAGCAGCATTCAGTTCAACAGACATTTATTAAGCGCCTACTGTGTGCCAGGCCCAAAGGGAACATTATGTACAAAAGCATAGGAGGCTCCCAGGTTTTTGGCGTGAGCTGCTGGGAAATGATGGTCCATTCACCAAGCTGGTGAGAGGGGAGGAGCTTTGACACATTGGCAGCTGAAGGGTTTGTGAGATGAAGACCAGGCTGGGGCAAGGTAGGTGGCAAGAGAAATAAATCTGCAGACAACAGAGCAAGGGCTGGCTGGCTGGAGGGGTATAGGCAACATTCAAAAGTTCCCAGGGCTCTCTATCTGAGCCTAGCACCAACTGTGGGAGCTTGGGTGTGCATCAGAGTCCCAGACTGCCCTGGGCGTTAAGTTGGTGCCGGGAGATGATGAGATAGGCCAGGGATCTGGCAGGGGAATGTGATAATCGAGGGTGGAGGGGGAGGACTGGAGCTGAAATGCTGGGAACCGGCATTAAAAGACAGAGGGACGGTGAGGGGATCCCAGAAGACAGTGAGAGTACGGTGGTCCCAGAGGCGGAAGAGCCAGAGGCAGGGTTGTCGTGAGGCCAGAAGGGATGCTGGTGGGCCAAGAAAAATTCCTGGGCTTCAGCAGCCAGGGGCGGGGGGACAGGGGAGGCCACAGGAGGATGAAGCTGGGGCTGGAGACCTCTGCACAGCGGTCTGTGAACAGAGCACACAGATCCTTCTATCCTCAACCTCCCCATTGCTCCCCGGGGCCCTGCGTGGCTCGGGGCTCTCTCGTAGGCCAGCACAAGGGCAGGAAAGCATCAGAAAGCAGCCGCCAAGGCCCCTAGACGTCCATCCCCGCTCTCCTGGTTTCTGGTCTCCCAGGAGGCTCCTGAGCCTGTCTGGAGCTTGGGAGCATGTGGTGGTGGAGAACTCTGGGGACACTGGGGGTAATTAAAACCAGGGCTGAGACATTAGAAACCAAAACGCTGACTCCCCGGCTCCCCCAGGAGAGCTCCTGGTTTTCTTCTCGCCCCAATCCTCCCTGCTGTTGACAGCTCTGCTCTCCCAGGTCCCCAACAGCTGGGCCAGGGACCTTCCTCCCCGTCCCCATTAGAAGGGGCCTCCCACCAGAAGGCACCCAATGGCAGCCTTCGGGGACTTCTCTGTGCTCAGACAAACCCAGTGTGTATGGAAGGTCCCAACTTCTGGTCTTCATCCCATTTTGCTGAATCTAACCTAGGGGATGGAAGTCATTCAGACGATAGGAAGGATTTCTTTCTTAAAAATCTATTTTCACTTTGTTGTAAAGGTAATGGAGATAGATAGATGATAGTAGATACACAGATAGATAGTAGATAGGTAGATCGATCGACCTCTTTCATCTTCTGGTTCACTCCCCAGATGCCTGTAACAGGCCTAGGCCAGGCCAAAGCCGGGAGGCTGAAGCTCCATTCAGGTCTCCCATGTGGGTGGCAGCGACCCAAGTATGTAAGCCATTGTCTGCCGCCTCCCAGGATGCATTAGCAGGAAGTTGGATCAGAAGCAGAGGAGCTGGGATTTGAACTCAGCATCCCAATATGGGATGTGGGTATCTCAAGTAGCGGTTTAACCACTGTACCCACACGTGCACCCTGGAAAGCAGCCCTTGATAGTGAAAGAGAAAACAGGGAGCTAAGTGTAATCCAGGAGTGTCCCCCATCTAGCAGGTGTTCCACGAAGGAATATGTCTCTAAGCCGGGGTCCCGAGGGGTTAAGCACTGTTTGTGACAGCAGCATCCCATATCAGAGCACTGGTTCAATTCCTGGCTGCTCCAGCCCCCTGCAGATGCACCTAGAAAAGCACTGGAAGATGCCCAAGTACTTGAGTCCCTGCCACCCCTGTGGGAGACCCGGATGGAGTTCTGGGCTCCTGGCTTTGACCTGTCCCAGCCCCATCAGCTGTGGCTATTTAGGGAATGAACCAGCAGGGGGGCAGCTCTCTTTCTTTCTGAAATAAATAAAGCCCAGGGCAGGGGTAGGGAGCTGAGAGGGGTGTGGAGGGTTGTGAGGGGAGAGAGAGATGTGTTGACTGGTAAGACAGCTATTCCTCGGGGTAGTATGAGGAGGAGGGTTGCAGAGGGAGTTCCGCAGCTCGGGGTCCCCTTTGCCCTTGCTCTGCCAGCCCTCCTCGCCCCCGTCCCATCCCGCCCAGCTGGCCACCGCATCTCTGACAGAAAGGACTGGGCGTCGCACTTCTATCAGCCTGTTGGGAAGGCCCACCCCCTGCACAGCTGTCTGAAAAGTCAGGGTTCCCAGATTCCCCAAGAGTGCTGGTGTGGGAATCTGTCCCCGCCTCTGTCTCTCTCTCCCAGGCTCTGCAGTCAGACTGGGGGGTTCCTACGCCTATCCCATCACTCACTGGCTGTGTGGCCTCGGGCAAGTGACTTAATGTCTCAATTACCTCAGAAGTCGAATGGGCCTTAATTACCTGGGAGTAAAATGGGATCATAATAGTGCCTGTTTCCTAAGAGTGTTGTGAAGATCAAATTAAACAAGATAATCCAGTCAAGTGCTCCTCGCTGGGCCTGGGAGGCACCAAAGCTCCCTTCACACGCTCGCTCACTCGCTGGTTCTGGCTTCGTCCCAGCTGGTATCTCTGGGCCACCTCCACCCCCGTCTTCCTCCCTACACTTCCATCTGCATCATCAGTCTCTCTATGCTTTCCCTGGATCTGCCTCTGCAGATCCACAGCCCTCCAGCCACACCTGCTGACCCCGTTCCCACCCGCTGGCACAACTAGGAGAAGGGTGGGGGTATCGGGGAGGATCCCAGCAGGATCCCGCCTGGGCCTGAACGGGGGTGAATCATGGCCAGTGGGGAGAGTGGGGGAGAGCCGAGTGCTGGGGGGTCTGACCTGATGGCCTCTCGGGGGAGGGGCACTTGTCTTGACGGCTTCAGACGCCTCCACACCTGGGCCCAGGCCAGGTCCCCCATGGCTGCGCCTGCCTAGAGGGGAGGCGGCCTGCCCAGAAGCCAGGACCTCCACACAGCGCGGCCCACCTGCCCTCAGGATCCTCCGCTCAGCCTCACCCCAAGACCTGCTGGGCCTCCCAGACCCCCTCCCACACCTGGGATGGGAACGCAGTGCCTCGCAGGCCTTGCTGCTCTCATCCCCATCTTTATGTGTGTGTCTCTCTCTCAACTTTGATCCTTGACTCTGGCAGATGCATAAGCTCTGTACCCCAAAGCCAAGGCCACCAGGGATAGGGAACTGTGTGTGTGTGTATGTGTGTGTGTCTGTGGCAGGGATAGGGGGTGGTTAAAGAGCCTGTGTTCTTCTCCTGGGCAAAAAACCTCCTTCTTGGGGGATGGGGGAGAGAAGGATACAAGAAGCCCAGATACCATTTCTCTGTCACTGTGGACACGTAGCACATGGGATGGCTTAAGTGCTTATCAAATGTAAACCAGGGGCCAGGCGTTGTGGCCCATTGGGTCATCTATATGAGTACTGATTTGAGCCCCGGATGCTCCATTTCCCATTCAGCTCCCTGACGGTGCATCCCAGGAGTTCAGTGAATGATGGTTTGAGTGTTTGAGTCCCTGCTACCCATGTGGGAGACTTGGTTGGCAAGCCGGCTGTTATGGGGGCACTTGGGTAGTGAATATAGCAAGTGGAAAATCTATCTCTGTCCCTCTGTCTGCTTGTCTGTCTTTCTCTCTCTGGCTCTGCCTTTCCAGTAGATGAAAATAAATAAACATTGAAAATAAATAAACATCGGCCGGTGCCGCGGCTCACTAGGCTAATCCTCCGCCTTGCGGCGCCGGCACACCGGGTTCTAGTCCTGGTCAGGGTGCCGGATTCTGTCCCAGTTGCCCCTCTTCCAGGCCAGCTCTCTGCTGTGGCCAGGGAGTGCAGTGGAGGATGGCCCAAGTACTTGGGCCCTGCACTCCATGGGAGACCAGGAGAAGCACCTGGCTCCTGCCATCGGATCAGTGCGGTGTGCCGGCTGCAGCGCGCGGACCGCGGCGGCCATTAGAGGGTGAACCAATGGCAAAGGAAGACCTTTCTCTCTGTCTCTCTCTCTCACTGTCCACTCTGCCTGTCAAAAATAAAAATAAAAATAAATAAATAAATAAACATTGAAAATAAATAAAAATTGAACTATATGGGTTCACTGTGGCATAACGAGATAAGCTGCCACCTGCACCGCTGGCATTCCATATGGGCGCCGTTTCAATTCCTGGATGCTCCACTTCCAATCCAGCTCCCTGCTAATGTGTATGGGTAAGCAGCAGAAGATGGCCCAAGTTCTTGGGCCCCTAAACCCATGTGGGAGACCTGGAAGAAGCTCCTGGCTTCAGCATGGCCCAGGAGTAATTTGGGGGAGTGAACCAGTAGATGGAAGATTCTCTCTCTCTCTCTCTGTCTTGCTGTCTCCCTCTCTCTCTGGGGTGTGTGTGTGTGTGTGTGTGTATGTGTATGTGTGTGTAACTCTGCCTTTCAAATAACTAAAAATAAATTTAACAAAAAAAAATTGAACCAAAGGCAGAAGGGGTAAACAGAGGACCTCAAACAATGACTGAGGCTTAGCAGGCAGGAGCATGGAGAGACCATGGAGAGGCTGCTGCTCAACTCTGTGGAGTCTTCTCTGGGGGCCAGGATTGGTTTCAACTAGCCCCAGACACCCCCACACCTGGGCCCTGGCCAGACCCTCACGTCAGCTCTTGGGCAGAGGGCCAGATAGGTGAGCAATGCCCCCTCATCTCCCTATTCCCAACACATCACTGGCTCCAATTGCCCCACCAGCTTCAGGGACGACAGGGCTGGGACCACAGTGCCAGAGAGGGAGCAACACTGGGCAGGTCACTCAGCAAGCAGGGCCTGGGTTGGGAGTCCTGGTGTCCTGGCAACCAGCCTGGGCCTGTCATGGGGATCCTGTGCCAACACCGTGACAGGGGCCAGACCCGAGACAGGATTTTCTGCAGGCAGCTGGGCCCAGGGGCGGAGCAGCCCATCAGGCAAGGACACATGGGCAGCTTCCTGTCCTTCCCACCGGATTGAGACTAGTACTGGGACAAAAGGTTCAGAGAGACAGAATCAGTGCAGAATAGAAACAGAGAGACCAAGAGATAGGAACTCTCAGAGATGTGGAGAAAGAGTTGTGAACCAGAGGCACAGAGATTGGGGGATGCAGAAGGAGGGAGAGCCAGGGCATTGAAGACACACAGAGACAGGGAGCCAGAGAGAAAGGCAGTGTCTGAGGCACAGAGCAGCAATGGCGTGGAGACAGATAGGGAGACACAGAAACTCAGAGACATGAAGCAAAAGAAATAACACAGCTGGGAGGGAGACAGAGATGGAGGAGGCACAGAGAAAGTGACAGCAAGATCAAGAGAGGCAGGGGTGGAGAGAGAACAAGGCAGACCAGGGATGGAGAGAGGGAGACAAAGATAGAATGAGGCAAAGGAAGAGATCAAAACACCAGGAGTGGGTAAAGCAGGCAACAGATGAGAGTCTCCTGGTCTCAGGCTCTCCAGCCTGGTCTCCCCAGGCTGTGGCCCTCCCCTTGCTAGTCTCTGGTTTCCATAGCAACAAGGAGGGCAGCACCACATTTGCATACACATTTACATTCTTTCTATCTGCATAATTCAACAGGTTTCTGTGCATATTCATGAGAACTGGATGAAGGTGACTCTTCCCATCCTTGCATAAAAACTGGGTATGGTGCCCCCTGCTTTCTGCAAACAGTCATGGCAAAAGCCCTGACCTGAACCTGCCAGATGCTAACAACATTCCCACCCCGGCTCCCAGTACCCCCGTGTGTTTTCCTACCTCCAGGCCTTTCCTCTGTGTATGCACTCCTTCTTCTAGGGATGCCAGCCATCGTTGCAATGGTGCACGCACGCACGCACACACGCAGACTCTGACTCTGGCAGGGTGCAGTAGAGGATGGCAGGGAGTGAGTAGTGCTCATGCTGGCTCCCTGGTGGAGGGGGCCCCTCAGATACACTCTTATCTGGGGGCTTGTGAAAGGATCACACCGAGAGAGCCTGGGTGTAGGCAGGGGTGCGGGCTGACAGACATACCAGGAGAGGAACCTCAGACACTGTGAGCTCCATATGGAAACTGATAGGGACCGGTTCCAGTCAGGATCATCAGAGGGGCCAGGATAGGGCCCGAAGGAACCCCAGGGACAGAGGGGCAGAGGTGGCCCAGGTGGCCAAGAACCCTTTCAGAGAGCCGAGTGTTGAGTGCCCATGTGTGCTAGGGGGAGCTTCTCCCAGGCCTGAACTAGTCATGACTTTGGCCTTGCCATCTCCCCCGAAACCCTGGAGTAGCCTCCTGTCTGCTCTTTCTTTCTTTTTTAAAAAATGTATTTATTTATTTGAAAGTCAGAGTTACAGAGAGGCAGAGGCAGAAGCAGAAAGAGAGAGAGGTCTTCCATCCACTGGTTCATTCCCCAAATGGCCACAATAATCAGAGCTGGGCTGATCTGAAGCCAGGAGCCAGGAGCTTCTTCCAAGTCTCCCATGTGGATACAGGGGCCTAAGCATTTGGGCCATCTTCCACTGCTATCCCAGGCCATAGCAGAGAGCTGGATCAGAAGTGGAGCAGCCGGGACTCAAACCAGTGCCCATATGGGATGCCGTCACTTTAGACAGCGGCTTTACCTGCTACACCACAGCACAGCACCCCATCCCCCGCCGCCCTTTTAAAGATTTATTTACTGTCTGCTCTTTCTGCCCTGTGCTCCCAATTGCTCTCCACACTGAAGAAGCCAGAGCCCTCCCTGCAAAACACAACAATATTCCACAGCACTCCCTCCCTAGAGCCTTCAATGACTCTCCATCACCGTCAAGATCAAGTCCAAACTCTGGCCAGGCATGCAGGCCCCCACTCACATCTGAGCCCCGTTCCTCACACTTTCTGTCTCAAGCTTCCTGCTGCAGTGATCATTTCTATGCTGCTTCTCACATCTACGCCTTGGCACATGCCTTCCCTTCACCCACGGACTCCCTTCCTCTTCTCTCTTAACTACTTGCTCTTTAAGATTCTTTTCTTGGGGCCAGTGCTATGGCGTAGCGGGTAAAGCTGCCGCCTGCAGTGCCAGCATCCCATATGGGCACCAGTTCAAGTCCTGACTGCTCCACTTCCAATCCAGCTCTCTGCTATGGCCTGGGAAAGCAGTAGAAGATGGCCCAAGTCCTTGGGCCCCTGCACCCACATGGGAAGACCCAGAAGAAGCTCCTGGTTCCTGGCTTCAGATCAGTGCAGCTCCAGCTGTTGCAGCCATTTGGGAAGTGAACCAGCAGATGGAAGACCTCTCTCTCTCTCTCTCTCTCTCTCTCTCTCTCTCTCTGCCTCTCCTTCTCTCTCTGTGTAACTCTGACTTTCAAATAAATAAATATTTTTTTAAAAAAGATTTTTTCCTTCTATTTAATTATTTGCATTTTGTTTGAGAGGAAGATACAGAGAGGGAGAAAGAAAGAGAGAGACAGTGAGAGAGAAAACTTCCATGCACTGGTTCACTGCCCAAATGCTTCCAACAGCCAGGGATGGGTGAGGCCAAAGCCATAAGCCCAGAACTCTACCCAAGTCTCCATGTGGACGGTAGGGATCCAGGCACTGGAGCCATCATTGTCTGCCTCCCCTGGTGTGCATCAGCAGGAAGTCCGAGCAGAAGCAGGGGAGTCAGGAATCAAACCAGGCGCTCGGGTATGGAGTATGGTTGTTCCAGGCAGCATTTGAAGTACTGTGCTAAATGGCCCCCCCTTCTTTGAAGTTTGCTTCTCCCTAAAGGCTGTGCGAGGGGCTCTGAACTCCTGCAGTAATGAGCTTTCCTAACCTGTGTACTTATCACACCATAGTGAAATTACCTGTATGTATTCACAGCCATGGCCCTCATGGGGTTGGAGGTTCCAAGTCCAGTGACTGTTTTTGCTACATTGTAGATGACCACTAGCTTTTTGTTGAATAACACAGAGGTCACACAGACCACTGAGGGCCAAATTTCAAGTCTAGAATGTATCTTCTCCATCTCGGGCATCCTGGGGCCTGCTCACAGATCGTGGAAAGGGAAGGGATGGGACATCCCTTTGTAAACTCTGCCACCTTGTGGCCAGATCCAGAAATGTAGCCAGTACATCACCTTAGTGCTAGGACAAACATGGGAAGAGAGTTGGGCCTAATTCCTGAGCTTGGGATGGTGATCTAGACAACTAGTAGGGATTAGGGAGGTAGGCCAGTGCTCAGAGGCCAGCACAGGTATCCTCGAACATTCTTGATGACTTGATGAGCAGGCAGAATAGCTCAGAGGCAGAAAATTTAATGGTGCCTGGGAAGGGTAAGGCATTAGTGGAGTGAGAACTGTTAGGATGTCAGTGTGACTTGTGGGGAGCAGACATATAGCTTGATCAATGACAATAGCTAAAGGATAAGGTCCAGGGTCGGGGGGGGGGGCAGGACAAAGATGGATTGAGCCATGGACAGGAGAGGGTCTCGTAGGGCACCCAGCAGGGGCAAGCATTTGGTGTAGAAGTTAAGCTGCAGCTTCAGACACCTGCATTCCATTTTGGAATGCCTGGCTCAAGTCCTAGATGCCCGGGAGTTCAGATCCAGCTTCTTTCTAATGCATCTGGGAGGCAGTGGAAGATGGCCCAATACTTGGGTTCCTGCCTCCCACACGGAAGACACACATGGACTTCTTGGCTCCTGGCCTCAAACTGGTCCAGCCCAACTGTTGTGGGTATTTGGGAAGTGAACCAGCAGATGGAAGATATCTCTCTCTCTGTCACTTGGCCTTTCCAATAAACAAATAAATCTATCTTTAAAAATAGTGCTAGGCTGCAATGTTTTTAATTTTTTAAAAAATATTTATTTGAAAGGGGGAGAGAGAGAGATCTTTCATCCACTGGTTCACTCCTCAAATGGCTGCAAAGGCTGGAGTGGGGCCAGGTCTCGACATGGGTGCAGGGGCCCAAGTCCTTGGGCCATCTTCCACTACTTTCCCAGGCACATTGCAGGGAACTGGATCAGAAGTGGAGCAGCCAGGACTTGAATCGGTGCCCATATGGGACGCTGGTGTTGCAAGCAGTGACTTTACCTGCTCCACCACCACAGCGCCAGCCCCTGGGCTACAATTTTTAATGCAGTGGCCAGAGTATGCCTCATTAAGGTGACATTTGAGCAAAAGCTTAAAGGAAGAAGGGATAAGCATGGAGGTATCTGGGAGGAAGAGCATTCTGAACAAAGGGAACAGCCAGTGAGGTAGAAGAGAGCTCAGAGGGAGGGGAAGCAGGGATGTGGTAAGGAGATACTAAGATGTGGGGCACGAGTGAACACAGGCAGGGGGCCTGGTGAGAGACCAAGGATGCAAAATTGGCAGGACTTGGTGCTCACCTGCACACGGGAGGCAGGTAACTGCATGCTATGTTGTGAGGTAGATCCTCCTTTGAAGGATAACAAACAAAGTGGCTGCACCTTAGTGATTTTGCTTCCAGCCATCCAGCTATCTCATCCTCACAACAAATCCTATCAGCTCCTAAAACTTTTTTGTTAAAGATTTATTTATTTATTTGAAAGTCAGAGTTAAGGGGCCCTCCCCTTGCTAGTCTCTGGGGGAGAGGAAGAGAGAGAGACAGAGTCTTCCATCTGCTGGTTCATTCTCCCAATTGGCCGCAACAGCCGGAGCTGCACTGATCTGAAGCCAGGAACCAGGAGCTTCTTCTGGGTCTCCCACGTGGGTGCAGGGGCCCAAGGACTTGGGCCATTTTCCACTGCTATCCCAGGCCATAGCAGAGAGCTGGATTGGAAGTGGAGCAGCCAGGACTCGAACCAGCGCCCATATGGGATGCCAGTGCTTCAGGCCAGGGCTGCACCACAGCGCCGGCCCCTCCTAAAACTCTTAATCCCGCTGACTCCTCCATCCTATCCTTTAGCTACTGTCATGGAGCAAATTGTGCTCTGCCCCCCAAAAGACACATTGACTTCCAAACCCCCATACCCCAGTGGCTTTATTTGGAAATGCGGTCTTTACCTAGTTAATCAAATGAAAAGGAGGCCATCAGGGAAGGCTGTTTTCCAGCATGACTGAGATGTGGATGGAGGCGACACAAACACAGGGAAGACGCCACGTGAAGACAGAGGGTTTGGGAAACCTACAAGCCAGAAGCTAGGATGAGTCTGCTAACACCTTGACCTTGGACTTCCAGCCTCTAGAGCTGAGAGGACTAATTCTACTACTCCGAGTCACCCAGTTTGTGGTCCTATTACAGCAGCTTTCAAACTAGTCGCTACAATATTCCCACCTGCCTGGTGCTCTCCTGACAGCTTCACGGGGCCCTCCAGACTACTGGCCTGTGTCCTTTCTCTCCACTTTTTTTTTAAGGATCTATTTATTCATTTGAAAGGCAAAGTTAGAGAGAAAGACAGACAGACAGAGACTGAGCTAGATGAGTGACAGGGGCCCAAGCACTTGGGCCACTTTCCCAGTTCGTTTTCAAGGAGCTGAATTGGAAACAGAGCAGCCAAGACTCAAACCAGTGCCCATACAGGATGCCGGCACTATAGGCAGCAGCTTTACCTGCCATGCCACACCACCAGACCCAAGTGAGGCCTTCTGAACTCCCTTATGTCCCACCTTTACCTCAACAGCTATTGGCACATACACCCATCCTCAACTCCTTCCTCCTGGGTCAGCAGTCAGCTCTCCTCTGCCATCTGCGATCCCACGCCCTTTCACCCCTTCAGGAACTTCCTGCTTCTTGCATCTTTCCCTACTGTCTTCCCCACTGGCCTATAACCATGCTCCTCACTGCCAGTATATTTAAAAATCCAAACAAAACAGAAAACTCTCTCACTGCTCTCTACCCACTCTCAATCCAGCTTCTTGGAAGAGCTGTCTCCACCTCCTTCTGCCCCAAGGGAGAACCACATTGCAATGGATTAAGGAGAAAGTCAGAAGTAAAGAATTATGCACTTAAAAAAAAAAAAAAAGGATGTATTATATATTTGCAAGGCAGAGTTAGAGACAGGGAGGGAGAGGTCTTCCATCCACTGGTTCACTCCCCAAAATGGCCATAATGGCTGGGCCAAGCTGAAGCCCGGAGTCGGGAGCTTCTTTTGAGTCTCCCAGCTGGGTGCAGAGGCCCAAGCACTTGGACCATCCCCACTGCTTTCCCAGGTGCATTAGCAGGGAGCTGGATGGGAAGTAGAGCAGCCAGGACTTGAACTGGTGCCCATAAGGGATGCTGGTGTCGCAGGTGGCAGCTTTATCCGCTATGCCACAGCACCGGCCCTCTATACGATTCTTGAGCTCCCTCCTAAGTCTGCTCAGGCTGACTGCAAAGGCTTCACCTCCCTCTGTTCCCCTTACCGCCAAAGCTTCCTACTGTAGGCCCAGATGAACACTATAGAGGCCAAGGGGGAGGGGAACTGCCCTGAGATCCTCAGCCCTCCTCCCTTAGGCTGAGATCATCTTATATCTTCTACCTGCTACCCAGGTGGGAGATCATTTTCATGGTCCTCTGAAGGGATTTGACCCTGTTTTCTTCTACACTACTGCTGCCATCATCCTTGGGGACAGCAGATGGCGCTTCTACAGCGAGCAGCCCAGCAGGGGAGGCCTCTGGGGACTCCAGAGCTCCCAGTGCCACCTGACTGGATCACCCCCTTAGCACGGGTCCCACACTTACTGCATCTGACCTCTCCGCCCTGGCCACAGCAGACCGGGTAGGGACGGGCTGCCGAGCCCAAGATCCTTGTTAGATGTGTTAGATGCTTCAGGACCCCTCTGCATTTGAGAGGACGGGCGGCCACTGAGACTTCATCCCCAAATCCTCATCACCTATCCTCCTCTCCATCACTTGGGGCTGACCTGTCTTGGAAAGCAAAGGATGGTGTTTAAGTTTTTGAGCACAGGCTGCTGTCCCAATGTCACCTCAGCCTCTTCCAAGCCTTTATCAAGGCCTCCAGTTCCCCAACACCTCCTCCCACCCCCTAATCCCTCCTGCCTGGTCTCAGCCAGACATCACTGCACTACCGGCAAGTTACTGGGTCCACCCTGCTTTCCTTGTGACTGGACGCCCAGGCTGCTGGATACACGGGAGTAAAGCTCAAGATCGATTGATCCAACTTTTCAGTCTACCAGTGGCCACACCCCTGCTACGTGCCTATGGCCCCCTGACCTGGTGAACTCACAGTTTAAGGCCAAGGTAAGGTAGCAAAGTAGCAAGGGGCAGAAAGACAAGGATGAGACCTGGAGGGGTTCCAGTATGTAACGTTTAGCACTCTGGACTCTGAAACCTAGAGAGAAACATAGGATTGAGGTGATTTAAAAAAAAAAAAAAAGGTTTTTTTCAGGGCTGGTGCTGTAGCAGAACAGGTAATGCTGCTGCCTGTGATGCCAGAATCCCATATGGGCATCGGTTCATGTCCCAGCTGCTCCACTTCCAATCCAGCTGCCTGCTCATGACCTGGGAAAAGCGATAGAAGATGGCTGAAGAGTTCGGACCCTGCCACCTATGCGGAAGACCTGGATGAAGCTCCTGGCTCCTGTGTGACCCAGTGCTGGCCTCAGTTGAGGCCATCCAGGGAGTGAATGAGCAGGTGGAAGATCTGTGTCTCTCCCTCTTTCAAAACAAAATCTTAGAAACTTTTATTGAGGCCAGGGCTGTGGTGCAGCTGCAATGCTGGCATCCCATGTGAGTCCTGCTTCCTTATGGCCACTGGGGGAGTGAACCAACGGATGGAAGATCTCTATCACTCTGCCTTTCAAGTAAAAATTTAAACATTTTATTTGGAAAGCAGAGTGACAGAGAGGGAAAGACAGAAAGATTGTCCATCCACTGGTTCACTCCCCAAATACCCACAAGTCAGGGCAGGCCAGGCTGAAGCCAGGACCCAGAATGCCTTCCAGGTTTCCCACATGGGTGGCAGGCGTCCAAGCACTCAGACTATCATCTGCTGCCCCCCAGGCATGTTAGCAGGAAGCTGGATGGGAAGCAGAGTAGCCAGGACTTGCACCAGGAACTCTGCTAAGGAATGTATCCTAAGTGAGATTTAACTTGCTATGTCAGAATGCCTGCCCTTGAGGTGTTTTTAAGACAGAAAAAGGCATCTCTATATACTGGGACATTAATAATACCAATTAATGTTCCTACAGTGCTGTGTGCCCAGGTGGCTTCCTGCCTGAGGCTTCTTACGGACACAGACCATCCCAGCACCAGCGTGGGCCTACTCTTCCTGTCTGCAGCCCGCGGGCTCTCAGCAGGCAGGGGCAGGGAGTGCTGTTCTTAGTCCCACTTCCACACAGCAGCTGAGCAGAGGCTCATCAGACAAATGGGCAGAACCTTTATTTCCTGACGCCCTCCCTGGACCTGTCACAGACAGAGTAGATGCACTGTAGGTAGAAGGCAGAGCAATCTAGACGTTGGCAGATGACAGTCCGCACCTGTCACTTCATTAGCAGTCCCTTCCCACATGCCAGAGGGAATGGGAAGCAGGAAGAGGCCCGCCTCTGTGAACCAGAGCCTTGCTGGGGACGCTGAGCAGTCACGGGGCATTCGGGCCTGGAGAACAGCCCTTCAGCAGATCTTCAGGACCGGTTGTCTCGAGCTCTTCTTCGGGGTCGGGGGCCACAGCTGGAGCTGGGTATGGGGCCCAGACCAGGAGGTGCCCCTGGAGGCTGATAGCCACACTCATTAGGGTCCAGGGGGTCCCGGCTGAGCAGTACCCACACTGCAGGCACATGGCGGCGCACTGTGAGGGGGTCTAGGCCGGTATCAGGTGAGGTTGGGACCCAGCTGTCCTCAGTCTGCAGGAATCGCAGCTTGGTGAGCTGGTGCAGGCCTGGGACCCGCCGCTTCACAATCTCCGCACAGCTGACAGCCTTCCCTGCGGCCCGGCCAGACCCTGAGAAGACCACGTGCCTTGCGCTGCCGCCCTCTAAGCGGCCCAGCGCCAGCCCCAGCAGGTTGCGGATTTTGCTGCCATCTCGAACCCGCATCTCGAGGGTATCGGGAGGCAGTTGGGGAATCGGGGATGGTGCTGGGAGCTCCACAGAGCCGGCCTTACGGTAGTGCTCCATCTTGCATGCTGCGGTGTCTGCGGTTCGGTTCTCGCCGCCCACTGCAGGGAAGCATCAGATGAGTGCCTAGGCAGTGCGCCCCAGGCCGCCCTCCACCCCCTTCCCAGCCCGGCGCTGCTCCTCATCCCAAACTTCCCAGGACCAGGGTCAGATCCCCGCCTCCCTGGCTTCTCACCACAGGGGCGTGCCAGCCCCGCCCCGTTTAGGGATGCACCCCATCAGCACCCGCCCCCCAATCCCGGAGGCCGCAAACACTGGGCTCTTTGGGACCCGGCCCCTCTAATCCTGGACTCTGAGGGGTCCTTCACCACTCTCTCCCTCTCAAGAACACGACGGAACGCTCCTCCCCGCAAGGACAGAGCCAAGGCCCCCTCACTCCATGTTCCCACAGGGCAGGGCCACGCCGCTTCGCCCCAGGCTCCTCCGGGCACGGCCGAGAACCTCAAGTGCTCCCCCTCCCCCAACGACGGGATCCGTAAGACAAGGCTGAGCATTCCTCCCCCGGGATTCCCAGGGTCGCTCGGTATCAACCAAGTCACTTAGAAACTCAGAGAGCACGACGCAGAAGGCTGCTTAGGCGACTCCCAGCCGGCCTCGGCCGTCTCCATCGCCACCGGCGGCTTCCATGGTCCCGCGAGCCGCTGCGGCGTCCCGTCTCCCCTACCATCCAGAGCCCCGCTCCCGCCAGGTGCCGGCTCTCACCGCCCCTACCGCCGCCGCCGCCGCGTCTCGCTGGATCGGGAGCCAAGATGGCGAGCGAGCCGGGAGCGCGCCGAGGCCGCGGAGCCGCGCACGCCGGGCGGGGGCGGGGCCTGAGGAGGGGCGTGCCCCGCGGGGTTTTTCGGGGCCGCCCTTGGTGGCTCTGCGGGGGGCGCTAAATGGGCTACAACGTGCTGGGGTGAGCGGGTCCAGGAGCTCCGGCGCCTGGGGACACGCCCCCACCCCTCAGCTGTTACGCCCGGGTCAAGGGCACTCCTAGTGGCGGGGAGAGAGCTCAGTGGGTGAGAGAAGCGACCACAGCGCTGGGAGGCTGGCGTCACCAGTTGAGTATCCCGCAAAGGGGAAGCAGCAGGTTCAGCTAGGAGTGGCTTTAGAAATACCGCGTGCTGCTGTGCGGGTCAGAGCCTTGGTCACCCAGTTAGGAGCTGTAATCTCATCCTGTGGGCACCGGCGAACCACGAAGGGTTTTCAACAGGGGCCGGTCCAGCCGATTTTGTCCACACCTCGCTCAGGCCTCACCTCGCAGGGGAGGGACTGGTGGGAGAAATCGAGCCGCAGACGCCGGCGAGCTCTGCTTTCGGTGCCTAGTGCAGTGCCCCGCGTTTAACAGGCGCTCGAGTATTCGTTACATTCTTTGTTGGATTAATGAACCAGAGAAAAGGGCAGTAGGGATAGAGAAAGGATTAAATTGGGAGCTACTAGTAGATAGGTTCCGTGAAGACTGGATAGAGAAGTAGGATGACTCCCAGGTTTCAGGCCAGTTTGAACTCGCTGACAGGGCACACACGTGCGGTGACAGAGGCGGGTGAAAGGGATCTAGAGCCAGAGCACTCCGTGAGACCACGAGGGGGCAGCAAACACTTGGTGGCGCGCCGTGCCAATCAGTTTCTCCTGCCCTCTCCCCAGAACCGAAAACTTCCCGCATCCAAACCTCTTGGGCTCCCTTTATCAGCTAGTGACACGAGGTAGGCTCCCAAGAAGAATGTCAAGGCTTCTCTCTGGCTTTCCGCCCACTGCCCCCTTGGCTCTGAAATCCCTGCATGTCACCCAGCAGGGCCGCCTCCACTTCACTCCATTTCTCTTCTGTGCCTACCAGGTGAGACTTCCCTTTACCTTGACACCCACCCCCTCCTGCCCGCACAGCCCGTCAGGGATTAGGTGGGCCCTACCTGTGTGCCCCCCCTCCCCCTCGGTGTGGCATCTGACATTTAGAGCGTGCTGAGTGAACATGGGATAAATGGACGCTAAACAGATGTCTCATTTGCATCAGTCAAGTGCGGGCCTTCATCTGGGGAGCTCTACTCCTTCCACAAAGCCAGACCAGGATATGTACAGTCCCCAGGCCACCCACTCTGCAGGCCGCCAGCTCTGCCCTCTGCCACCCCCATCCTCACCACCAAGCCCGTCCTGGCCTGGGAAGCACACACTCCTCCTCCGACCTTTATTGTTACACTGTACAGAAAACTGATGGTGGGAAGGTAAATCACAAATCTCAGGTAACCTGACCTCTAAGTGCAGACAAATGGCCCTAGAATCCAATAAATACAAAGTGGCCTCTGCCTCGTCACGAAGACAGGTTGGCACTGGAGCCTGGAGCCCGGGGGCCTTGGCCCACCCTGGGAGGGGAGCAGCCATCACTCCTCTGCGGGCTTCACTTGCTTGGCAGCCTCCAGCTGGCAAAGCAGCTCATCCCACTGCACGAACTGCTTGGAGAGAAGCATTGTCTGGTCACTGGTCAAGGTAAGAACAGGAGTCTGGGTGAGGGAGTAGGGAGACTGCATGTGCTACAGGGGCAGAGAGGAGGAGGAGGGAAAGGACAGGCTTGTTGTGATGAAAGAGATCCAGAGTAGAACAATGGCTTGGGGATGGCAGCCATTAGGGTCCTAACCAAGCAAAAAGGATACAGTCTTGTTGTATTCTTCCAGGAGAGCTTTGGACTCCTCGGTGATCTCCATACATTGGTCCTATGAAGGCAAATTGTGGCAGAAAAGGCAGTTGGGTAAAGCCCCCATGTCTCACTAAATGTCCTGTCTCTTTAGGGACCCTCATTCCCCCATAGAACCCAGAAAACGTGATGCTTAACCCAGACCCAAAGGAGCAGGCTGCTAGGGGGCACATTCAGACTCTAGGATGGACGACTGACACCAGTCACTCCCACTGATGCAAATGGGAGTGGGCCACACATTGGTGAAATTCCTTCCTTGTGCATGTCTCCTATTCCTCTGTGCCTAAGCCAGAGCCTGGGTACACAGCTCCTTCACCAAAGTCAAGGACATACTGTCCCCAGGAATTCTTGGGTACCTCCCAACTTCAACCTCCTGATGTCCCAACAGCTCAACTCAGGGAGGAAAGAAGCCTGGGTGTGGTCGCAGGCAAGTCCCTTCCCCTCCCCAGGGCATGTGGAAGAAAAAGCATAAAGCCTCAAGTTTCCTCCAGGCCGACATCAGACAAGCCTGAGGCTGCTCCCCCGGGGAGGAGTGGGGACCCCGTGTCTCGCCACTTCTGCCTTCCCCGCCCTGCCTCTGCTCTCCCATACCTGCTGCTGGATGTGGATCTGGGCCAAGCGCTGCAGGCGGGCGGCGTGCTCCGGAACGGCTGTAAAACACAACACACACTGCCCGATGATGCCTGTGCCCTCCCCCGGGACTGCTCAATAGTCTATTAGGTCTTCGGCAGGATTAGAGTATTGAGTGGAGAAGCTAAACAAACGCCAGCCTTCATCGACCGCTGCAGCTGGAGGTGGTGGTGGTGGTGGTGGGGCTCCCTGCCCACCCCAGTTTTATTCCAGGACACACAGGGAGGAGACGAAAGGAGAGGACAGAGTCTCAAGAGAAGCCAAAACCTAGGAGTCCCCATTATGGCTCCTACCTGACCCCAGTGCTATTCCCAGGGCCAGGGAGAGAGCTTTGCCTCTCATAGGATCTATTCCTTTCCCCTAGGCCCACGGGGTCAGGTCTGCCTGGCCTAAGGAGCAGGAAGCCTGCAGGTGGGCTGAGGATGGGCACCAGGCCCCTAAACTAGCCACCTGGAAACCAACATCCACCTTGCCCACCATGCTGGGCCGCAGCTTAAAGCTTGAGATACTCAGCAAGTATCTGATCGGGGCAGGGAGGGGGAGCTGGGGAAAATACCTCCAGAGACAGACAAGATGGATATCTGGATTCAATTAAAGTCCCTGTCTGCTTGTCAAGTCCAGGCCAGGGCCTGCTCTCAGCAGTGCAGCAGGAAGAATTCCACATATTAATGTGCCTGGCAGGGACTCTGACAAGACCTGGGCTCTGCAACACCCAGACAGAGAGATGCTGAGGGGCTGGGTCGGAGACAGAAGGAACCCCACAGCTCTGCTGGTTCCCTCAGGCCCAGATTTGCATAAGTTGAAACTGGGCTCTCCCCACTGGTGACTGTCATCCCAGCAAAGGTGGCAGGTACCCCCAGGGTAAGAAAAACACAAGGAGCAAATCCAGCCCGAGCTCTGGGAGCCTGAGGCCCAGGGCCATCTTGCCCACCCACCCGTGTCCCCACCCGTGTCCCCAGCCGTGGTGGGGCCGGGCCGCAGTCGCATGGCGTACCTTTGATGTGAGCACTGTCCAGCATGGGAACCAAGGCGTCCACCTGCTCTAGGAGTGCAACCTGGGCGAGGATAAACTGCTCCTCTGCAGCATAAACAGACGAGACAGGGACGGTGACGCGAGCCTTGCGGGCATTCCTACTCCCGTGCAAGGAGGCGAGCCCTGACAGGGGAAATGGCTGGGTCCTGGAACTTTGGACAGTGGCTCTGCCCCTGCCCCTCTCCCACATTCCCCACCCTGCCCCTACTTCTGTATACCAGTAGTCTGACACATCTTGAGCCTAAAGAGCTCTAATACCGTCTTTCTCTAAGTTTTAACTCCAAGGCCTCTTCTTCTAGCTGCTTATCAACAAGCTCAGTGAGCGCCTCCTAGACTACAAGGGACAAAATACCCAGACTTGGGTTCCCACACCCATAGGCCCCAGGAAGGTCTGAAAGAGATGTTACAGACTACAGCAGGCAGGTTCTGCTCAGAGGCACAGACGACTACCAGCTGTAGAACTGGGACAGTACCATGAGAGTCCAAAGAGGAGACCAGGGCTTGGGCTGGGCTGTCTATGTACAGGGGCCTTCAACACACTGAGATCCAGAGGGACAAAGACATTTGAGAGTGAGGGCTCTGTGTGCAAATGCTTGGAGGGAGGAATGCTTATCAACTAGCAGAGAAAAAAAGAATTCAACTGGCTGAGCTGGAGCGGGGAAGAGTATGGGAGGGTAGGCCCAGCACACTGGAAGGCTTTGAATGGCAAGTTAAAGAATTAGGGCTTTCACCTATCAAGGAAAGGGGGCACTGGGGTTCTAATGTGGGCAAAGTGGCAGGTTAGAAATGTGTTTTTGTGGGGGCTGGCGTTGTGATGTGGTGGGTAAAGCTGCTGCCTGTGACACCGGCATCCCACATGGGTGCTGGTTCATGTCCTGGCTGTTCTACTTCTGATCCAACTCCCTGGGAAAGCAGCGGAAGGTGGCCCAAGTGCTCAGGCCATCAGCCACTGTGTTCTCAAGCACATTAACTCGAATTGGCATTCTGATATGGGATGCCGTGTCACAAGTGGTGGCTTAACCCACTGCATCACTATGCTGGGCCCAAAGCCATGTCAATTAATCAGGAGCCCTGTGGAGCTCTGATAGCTCCTGTAAGCAGGAGCTGTCCCTCCTCACCCATTCTGCAGTGCCACACTGTACTGATCAGTCTCCTGGGAAGTGGAGCTTCCAGCTGGGTTATAAGCTCAGGTCCCTGAAGCAGCGATTCTGATTCCTCTAGCTCTGGTTGTGCCTATCAGGGCAAGGACTTTCCAATTCACCATTGTATTCCTCACTCCTAGGACAGAGCCTGAATCATGGTAGCTGATCTGTGACTATCTTTTAGATGAACGAACAAATACAGGTGCTCAGAAAATCCTAGCCTGTGGACTAGCTGACTAACGGATGAGCAGTTATTTCCAAGGCAATAATAGTTCCTACCTAGAACTCTGAAATCCTAGAGATTTCTCACATGAAAGAACTTCAAACTCAACCCAATATTCTCCCATATGACAAAGCTCTCTGCCTCCTCTTTCCTAGAAGCCCCTCTGTCCAGTGAGCAGATATAAAGAAGGTTCTAAAAGAATATCCTAAGGCTGGCCATTGATAAGAACACTGGAGTAGTTCCTACTGTGGCTGGCACCACGGCCTGCAGTTGGCCCAAATTATACTGTACCCAAAGCTACTGGAGAACCTACAGGGTCACCTCCAGCCGTAGCCCAGAGCCAGGCCAGAAGTCCAGGCATTAGTTTTCAGGGTTGGATCCACGAACAGACTGGCTGGCGAGGCCATCTCTGTGCTCAAGGTCTCCAACAGCCCACGTCCTCAGTTGCACGTGCACACACACAGTCCAGCATTACCTGCCAAGATGAACTGCAGCTTAGAGGCATCAGGGATAGCAATGCGGTCAATGTACTCAGGATCCAGGTACTTGATCAGGTCTTCAACTAGAAAAGTAGCAAGATGGAGAATGGACCGAACAGGGTTGGAGAGTGGAGCTCAATGTTATGAAGGATGTCTGGGGAGTGGTCAACCCTGGGACATCTTTGAATGAGCAGCTGACACCATCAGCTGTACCCCATCAGCGGACCTCCCCAAACCCTACCCTCACTTCCCTGTCTCTCTAAGCTTATCACTTGCTGGCCAGTCTCAGACTTTGGAGCTAAAAATATAATTGCTACCACCACCCTGGAGCCTTCGGCTTTACCAATGACCATCCTCAGCAAAGGTATACTCCTGCGTTGATGCTACCGAGAAAAGCCAGAGCTTTATCTAGTTACTGAGCACGTTATCAGCTCTCACGTAATCAAAAAGGTTTGGCTGAGCCAAGGCTGGAAATCTCAGTGTCCAACATCTTTCCGCCTCTAACCCTGCCTTGGGAAATCCCGTACCCTTCTTTCCCTCCTTTCCCAAGTGGAGCTTTCAGGCAGAGCCCTCATCCTGGAACTTAGGCTTGAGCTGAGTGACAAGGTGGAAAAGCATATCCCAACTCACTGCTTAGGAAGGGACTTGTCCTTACGTCTCTTCTATTGTCAGAGGGCTACTCCAGTGACCTCCCGGACTGAAGAGCCAGGGTCAGGTCCCAGGAAGCACCCCATGGAAGCACTTACTCTTTTTGTACAGGATCTTCACCCTCTCCCTCTTGCTGGCAATGTTTCCCAAGGCCACCTGCACCTTGACCAGGCCATCAGCCACCTGTAAGGGGAGTACAGATTAATTCCAAGGTAAACCACCTGGTTCAAGGCTTGTGAGAGTAAAGAACACTCATTCCTCCAGACCCGTGAATTTCTGAGTCCCAGTAATCTAGGTTGATCCCCTTCTCTTGATTTCTCTTGTATTAAGGGAGATGCAGCCCACATTCAGGGGATCTTTAATGTGAAGGGAGAGAGAATCATGTACTCCTTAGAGTTTCAAGTCTGATTAAGGAGATAACAAACTGTTTTACAGTTTATGGGGCACCAGCATATACAATATATACTCCCTGGTTCCTAAGTCCTGGATTTGGGCATGAGAAATGCAAGCATTTTTCCCCATGCTGTCATGACCTCATGGATGATTGTCCCAGCTGCCAGACTGGCTTGGCCCACCTCAAAGCCCCATCCCATCCACATCAATTCTAGTGTGGGAGATGGGAGAGTTTAAGATGATCCTTAGGATTTTTTTTTTTTAAGATTTATTTATTTACTTGAGAGCCAGAGTTACACAGAGAAGGAGAGGCAGGGAGAGAGAGAGGTCTTCCGTCTGCTGGTTCACTCCCCAATTGGCCACAACGGCCCGAGCTGTGCTGATATGAAGCCAGGAGCCAGGAGCTTTCTCCAGGTCTCCCATGCAGGTGCAGGGGCCCAAGGACCTGGGCATTTCTCCACCACTTTCCCAGGCCATAGCAAAAAGCTGGATCGGAAGTGGAGCAGCTAAGACTTGAACTGGAGCCCATATGGAATGCTGGCAGTGCAGGCGACAGCTTTACCCACTATGCCATAGAGCCAGCCCCAATCCTTAGGATCTTAATGATGGTGCAACACTTGTATTATAGAATGCAGAAGAGAATCAGGTTAGGGGAGAAGAAGAGTACCTTTAAAAGCATACAGGTTGAGTTTGAAATGCCTGTTGGATACCAAGTGGAAAAGTCCAGGAGACATCCGGCGCTGCAGCTCAATAGGCTAATCCTCTGCCTCGCGGCGCCAGCACCCAGGTTCTAGTCCCGGTCGGGGCGCCAGATTCTGTCCCGGTTGCCCCTCTTCCAGGCCAGCTCTCTGCTGTGGCCCGGGAGTGCAGTGGAGGATGGCCCAAGTGCTTGGGCCCTGCACCCCATGGGAGACCAGGAGAAGCACTTGGCTCCTGGCTTCGGATCAGCGTGGTGCGCCGGCCGCGGCGGCCATTGGAGGATGAACCAACAGCAAAGGAAGACCTTTCTGTCTGTCTGTCTCTCTCTCACTGTCCACTCTGCCTGTCAAAAAAAAAAGAAAAAAAAGAAAAAAAAAAAGTCCAGGAGACAACTGGATATCCAAATCTGCCTCAGCATAGAAATCTGGATCAAAGACATAGGTTTGAAACATAAAGGGGCCGGCGCTGTGCCGCAGCTGGTTAACGCCCTGGCCTGAAGCACCGGCATCCCATATGGGCGCCGGTTCTAGTCCCGGCTGCTCCTCTTCCGATCCAGCTCTCTGTTATAGCCTGGAAAAGCAGTAGAAGATGGCCCAAGTCCTTGGGCCCCTGCAGGAGACACGGAAGAAGCTCCTGGCTCCTGGCTTCAGATCGGCGCAGCTCCGGCTGTTGTGGCCAATTGGGTAATGAACCAGCAGATGGAAGCTCTCTCTCGCTCTCTCTGCCTCTCCTCTCTCTGTGTAACTCTGACTTTCAAATAAATAAACAAATCTTAAAAAAAAAAAAAAAGAAAGAAAAGAAACATAAAGACATGTAAATAGTGACTGAAACTAGGAAATAAAAAAACCTGAGGGTGGGCTTGGGCTTAGTGGCTGCGGTGTCACTGAAACACCTGCACGCCATATTGGGCACCAGGGCTTGAGGCCTGGCTCCGCTCCTCATTCCAGCTTCCTGCTAATGCACACTCTGGGAGGCAGCAGTGATGGCTCAAGTAGTTGCTTCCCTGCTACCCAAGTGGGAGACCTGGATTAAATTTCTAGATCCCACTTCAGCCTGGCCCAGTACCAGCTATTGCAGGCTTTTGGGGAGTCACCCAGCAAATGGGAGACCTCTCTCTCTCTCTCTCTCTCTCTCCAAAAGAAGCAAATAAGCCTATCGAGGATTTAAATGTAGAAGATGAGGAATTCCAATATTAAAGGGTCAAATATAGGGGGAGACTAGGGAAGTGAATGAGCTCACCCAGGTTTTAGGGTCCAGGACAAGGAATGCCAATATTCAAGAGTTGGATACACGGGGGGGCTAAATAAGACTGAGAAGCAGGCAGCCAGAGAGGCAGCTAGGAGTTAGAGTCATAGATATCAAAGGGGAAAGAATATTTTGAGAAATTGATTCTCAAACGGGAGAGCAACCATGCTAGGGACAAGTAATTGCACCAGAAGTGTTCCAACAGACATCACTGCCACTGATGCACTTGGCTCCATGATAGGCCTACCACTCCATCAGAAGACCTTCAGGAAAAGGTCTTCCCTCGGCGGAAAGGGATCAGAGGGCACCTGAGCCTCCTAGCCGTCAAATCCAGCCACTGTTGCGGCGCAGTGCCGGCCCACAGCTGAACGTCCTGTATCCAATCCCTGCTCCTCCCGCACCTGACCTTTCCTCCCTTCTGGCTGTCCTTAGCCACCCCTCTGGGGTCTCTTGGCCCTTTCTCTGAACAATTCGCTTAGCAATTAATTAGTCAGGGCTCCAGGACGGTATTTGGTGGACTTCAGCTCTTACTGAAACTCTCATTAGTCAGCTTCTCGAGTGTGGCAGATTCTCCCCAACGAGCCTGTGCCAGCAGGGGCGGAGCCTCGATCACAGACGGCACTGCGTTCATCTGGAGCAGATCTAATCCCCTGCAGACCCCCAGAAGAAGGACTCCGAGGGCCCAATCTGCTCCAGGAGGTCTGGTCCAGGACCTCTGTTATTTCAAAAGCTGGGCTGCGGACGACGGGACTGGAGCGGTTGCATCTATCCCGGGAGCGGGGCCAGCGGACTGCATTTGCTCTTCCCCAAAAAAGGACCGCCGGACCAGATCGCTCACCTTCCGCGAGCCGCGCACCCCGCCAGGCCCGTACACCCAGCGCTCCAGCTCCTCTACTCGGGCTTGCAGCCGCTGAACATCCGTCAGAGCCGCCATCTCCACCGCCGCCGCCGCGCCTCACCTGGGGCACAGCCAGGGGGCGGGACGTCCGTCCTACCAGGAAGACTGGCCAATCCGAGTGCAAGGGCGGCCCTCCGTGCCGGAAATGACGCCACTATTCGGCCTTTAGTGCGGAAGCGACCGGAAGGAGTGAGTGAGTGGTGTCAAACGCTGCCGGGTTACCTAGGCAACGGCTACCTGTCCCCATTCCACCCCGGTTTCCAGCTCCGTTCTCAAGAGGACTTTTGCCTTTCTCATAGTTCCAAGGTAGTAAAAAAAGTTTCCCCATCCCATCCTCTGTGGTTGCACGTGGAAGTACACCCGCTATTCCAGGATAGGCCCATTCTCATACATAGTTCAGTCAGAAGCTCCCTGAAATACTATAGACTTTTTTTTAAATTTATTTATTTGAAAGTCAGAGTTACACAGAGAGAAGGAGAGACAGAGACAGAGAAAGAGAGGTCTTCCATCCGCTGGTTCACTCCCCAGTTGGTCCCAACTGAGCTGCGCCATCTGAAGCCAGGAGCCTCCTGGGGTCTCCCATGCCGGTGCAGGGGTCCAAGGACTTGGGCCATCTTCTACTGCTTTCCCAGGCTATAGCAGAGAGCTGGATCAGAAGTGGAGCAGCCGGGTCGAACCAGCGCCCGTATGGGATGCCGGCACTGCAGGTGGCGACTTTACCTGTTACACCACAGTGCTGGCCCCACTATAAACTTTTTGAAAATATTATTTATTTATTTTATTTGAAAGAGCAAGAGAGAGCGAGATATTTTTCATCTTCTGGTTCACTCCCCAAATGCTCACAACAGCAGAGCTGGAGCCAGGAACTCCATCTGGGTCTCCCACATGGGTGGCAGGGACTGAAGCACTTGAGCTGTCATCTGCCCCCACCAGGTGCATTAGGTGGGAGCTGAACCGGAAGCAGAGGTGGGGCTCCATCTCAGGTGTTCTGATATGGATGCAGGCCTCCAGACTGGGGGGCTTAACCTACTGTGCCACCTGCCCATGTGAAGCCCTTTAAGATTTGTGCCCAAGGCCACCCAGCACTATAGTGAAAGAACTGGGATTTGAACTCAAGCAGTGTGAATCAAGAGATGGAGCTCATATGTTTTGTGCCTTTCCCTACACGAGTCCCTTGGTCTCATGCTGCCCATGTACCTCATTCCTCCCGACCTCCCAGACCCAAACAAAAAGAGGCACTAGAGAGGGAAGGACCACGGCTTTATTTTCCAGATATGATCCTGGGATGTTTCCTTCATAACATCCCAACACAATCGGTCACCTGGTTCCTGAAGAGTAGCAGGGCTGGGTCAAAGTGGGTGGAATCTTAGAGATGACATTGATACAGGGGGCACATAAGGAGGTGATGGGGGTACTGGGGCAAGAATTCTTTGGTAGATGCTGCCGGAAGTGGCCAGGGAGGAAGTGCCCTCCTTCTGTAATGAGGTAGATAGAACATCAAAAGAAAACTCTTTGGCGTGGAGGTGGGGTATGGTCACCTCCTAGAGCTGGGTCCTAGATCAGGCGTCTGGAAAGAACCAAAATGGGGGAGGGGGTGCCTCTTCCCCTTTCAGCACTGGGGCTGGGACTCCGAGTTGTGAGGAGGAGTTCTCAGGGCAAGGAGCTGGAGGGAGGCCCTGTAGAGGATGGGGGTGCAGGACTGGCTGGGCCCTGGGGAGCTGGCACAGACTGGCGGCGGGCAAAGAGGACACCTGGCAAAGGGATGAGGAAATGGTAGAGGGCAAACACAAGCAGGAGGAAGTGGGGCACAGAAACAGAAAAGGGGAGAAAAGTAAGTGCCCTGATTGCTAGAACCCCACACATATACCCCTGCCACAGACCAACGAGAACAAGCCCCTTGGCACAAGACTCCTGTGCTGACGTAGATACCTTCAGACAGCTAAACAAGAAACATTTACACTGATACACAGGTCCATGACAAGGCAGACATCCCATGGTACCCATGCCAGAGCGGTCATGCCTTGGAACCCATGCCATATAGATACCGCTTTAACCCATGCCATGTAGCAATCCCGTGAACCCCTCATTATCCATGCACGTTCAGAGATCCCTGGACTTCATGCTAGTAAGGAAAGTCTAAAATCCCCATGCCAATCTCAATACTCCATGCTAGTGTAGACAGCTCTGTAGTACCCATACCAGTGTAGACCACCCCGTTGATCTCTAGAGCCATGTTGATACTGCTGATGCCACTGCCTGCCAGACTGAGAGGCCCATCCAGCCGCTCTTCTGTCCAGGAAGGGACAGGAAAGTCAGACTTAGAAATCCTCCCTCCCTGTGGAGAGCCCCCACTCCGCTTCAGCCCCACAGCTAATCCCAGTTGTCAGAGAGGGACTTGTCTGCCCCGTCTCCAACAACCATCAGGTGCTGCCTCCCTTAGTGTACAGGTCCAAAGCCCCTCACCAACAAGCCCCTCCTCACCCCTCAGGGGAACCTTGCCACGCGGCAGGAAACTGGTGGGCGCTCCAGGCCGAGGTGGGTCTGCAGGCCCCATCAGCACAGCTCTCTTCTCTGGGGGCTCCTCTGGTGCCAACTTCTCCCGTGCAGGTCCCAAGGCCAGGCCAATGGGAAGTGCCAGATGAGGGGTTGGAATTCCGCTGTCCTCTGGAAGCACAGGTCATTCAGCTCCCCTGACCCAATCCACCTGTGTTTCTTCCCTCAGGCTCAGGACCAAGAGATGCCACCCAAGCTCACACACCTAGTTCAACCTCTCTTCCCATCCAGAGCCTTGGCCTGGTGGCTCTGAAGCTGGAGAACTCTACATCTAGGTTAGCCTCAGAATTTGGGGGAGTTTCTTGTTCCTGGTTGCTACGTGATACAGGTTGTGGGAGGCACAAAAGACATAGAAATAGAAGCCCTGGGCCGACAGGTGTGGAATGCAGCAGCGATTGTGAGGGGCCTTTTCCTGAGCTTAGCTCACACCACAGTTAACCCATTCCAGAGAGCTCTCAAGCATTTACTCCTCTCCAACCTCAGGACTCCCATGCCTTAGCGATGCCCAAGCCTTACAGCGCCATCAGACCTTACTGCTCCCATATCTAAAAGCCTCTCAAATCTGAGTCCCTCTTTGATGTTTCCTATATCTCAGTGCTTGGATAGAACTCAGAGACCCCCAAACCCCTGCCCCATTGCCCTTCGCACCTTTCTTAATGGGACTGGGGCTCAGTTGGGCGCACGCGTGCACTGGCAGGCTGGAGGTGGAACCCTGGAGAGGGGCGGGGCCAGATGGGGGCACCGGCACGGCAGGGCCAGCCCCCAGGACAGAGCCAGGAGTGCTCCGAGGGGGCGGCCCCGCAAAGCTGAAGAGCTGGGTGGTGGGATAGGCCTGGCGACGGCCCTCGCGCCGGTTGCTGTCTATGGCGGCCTGGAGCTCTCCGGGGGAGCTGAGCGCCCGCGTCTCGCATTCATATGGGTACAGATATTTCATGTACCTAGGAGGGGAGGGGAGGTGAGCCGGGGTGGGATGGGTGGGAGGCTGGGCCCAACCGATCAAGTTCTATGCCCTGACACAACCCTGGCCCTCCGCATCCCGCCCCCCTCCACTCCCGGCATGCCCCTTCCCTTCCACTTGCATCCCTGGCCTCACTGGGTGCGCAGAGTGAAGGCGGCTGAGGTGATGGTGGTGGGCAGACTGAGGCCACGGGTGACCTCCCGCCACACCTTTCGGTTGATGACTTCCACCAGTCCGCCCTTGGCCGTCACCAGGCGAAACAGTGCATAGAGGTCCAGCACCTGCTTGGCCATGATGGGCACGCGATTCACTGGTGTCCCTGGTGGGGAGTGGGCAGAGAGTCAGGCCACCAAGATGAGACCCTGTCTAGAGACATCTCCAGCGACCAAAGGAGTTGGATGCCTGCCTGAGCCCTGGGTACAGGGCAGGGCCTCCAGGGACCAAGGCAGTCAAAAGGGATGGTGGGGTGGCATTACAGGTAGAGCCCACCGAGCCTCCCAAGGGGCCTCTGTAGTATCAGGAAGGACTGGGAGCTGACCAGGGATCAGCAAACTTCTGTATAGGGCTCGATGGTAAATATTTTAGGGTTTACAGGCCAAATGATCTGTCACAACTCTTCAGTTCTGCAATTGTAGCCTAAAAGCAGCCATGGAGCATAAAGGGATGGGTGCCACAGTGTTCCAATAAAACTTTATTGGAACTCTCTGAAATTCTAATTTCACATGTCTGAAAATGTGTTTCATCTTTTAATTCCCCTCCTCAACTATTTAAAAATGTAGAGGTCGTTCTTATCTCCCAGGCGTCTGGATTTGGCCCCGCCTTAGTTTGCTGACCCCTGGGGTAGAGAGTAGGAAGGACTTCTGGAGAGTGCTGAACAGCTGGACTCCCCTAAGCAGCAGACCCTGGATGGCTGCTCGAGGCTGGGGATGGCGGCAGGAGAAGAATCAGCCCCTGCCTGGGCCCGCAGCGCGCCAGCCCGCGCCGCCCGCGCCGCCCCCGCCGGCCAGTCCTGACAAAGGGGCCTGTCTGCACTGAGCGATGGGACCCAGTTAATTCCTTACCGATCCCGTCCCCTTCCGCCGCCGCCTTTGGACCCGAACAATTAGCTGCGGCCTGATTAATGGGGGGAAATTATCGGCCCCGCGGGACCCCCTCCCCCCGCAGCGGGAGTGGAGGGAGGCAGGCACGGAAGGGAAGCAGAGCTGGGGGTGTGGGCAGTGCTGGGATCTACCCAGACTCCTCCACCCCTGTCAGTGGAAGGGGAGGCCTGGAGGGAAAGGCAGAGAGGGGACACTGGCACCAGGATGACTGTGCCTCCTGGGGAGCAAGAGGACAATGGGCCCCACTGAGGGTCCCGGGAAGGAGGAGACCAGGAAGAGATGCTGGGTCTGGGGTGGGGGGTGGAATACTTGGGCCAGCACTAAGGGGGCGGGGAGGGGGTCAGTGCAGCTAGTTAATTAGCAGCTTATCAGGCTGCGCTCTGAGTGAGTTAATTAGCTTTGTAGAGAGAGATAATGAGTCAGTGTTCAGTCCCATGAATCTGGGGAGAAGCTGAAGTGATGGACTGCCGCCCACCCCTCCTAGACCCTTCTTGCATTCTCTTCCAGCTCTGAAATTCCTGGAAAGGAATGCCTCCCCCCCTTTCCCCAGCCTACCCCTTGGGAAGTCCCTCCTTCAGTCTAATCCCCACCCTTCCTGCTGTAGAGCCCATAGGAAGTCCCCTACCTAAAGCAAGGGGAAACTGAGGAGAGACAAGGCTGGAGGAGGAGCCTACAATAAGAAAACCAAGACGTTCCCAGCCCTCCAGTCCCAGAAGCCTCCCACCCCAGACCAACTCCCAACCAGTTCCCCCTCCCAGCCTCCCAATTGATCCCACACACATTAACCTGCCAGTGGGCTGGCCACTAATTAATCCCAGGGCAGAAGAGAGGGGGCAGGGTCAGAGGTTAAAGACGCTATTGAGGGCCCAGAGGACAGGTGCTACCAAGCTCAGACCTGTGCCAGGAGGACCCAACCCGGGAACTAAACCTGGGGTACCACTTCCTGAGATCTGGAGTATGGGGGTGACGCCAGGGTCTTCCCCACATCGCCTCACTCACCTCTCTTCTGCATGAAGGTAAACAGGTCGTCCAGGAACTCCTTCCTCTTGGGGTCCGCATCGAGCTCATACAGCTGGGGAGGGACAGCAGTCATTCTCCAGCTCCCCCGAGAGCCCGGTTCAGGTTGCACCCTGAACAAGAGTCTCCGGCTGGAGGGTATGTGGGCTCTGAACATGGACTCTCTGGCATTAGGCTGTCTCCCCTGGGGTCACAGAGGGGTGCCTTTTTCTGATGTATATAAGAGACCCACACTGGCTAGGCGCTGGGCAGCTCAAAGCACCCATCTGGGGAACAGGCAAAGATAAGAAGAGGAAGAAGCTGGGGAGGCTCAGCCTGCTCTTGAGAACTCAGTTTTACCTCCCCCTCCCCCCAGAATGGGGGAAATATTCAGAGCCCCAGGGAGGAAGCCAGCTGGGGCTCTGCTCTGCACGGAGGAGATGGGCTATACCCCGGGCACTCATTCACCCTCACTCGTTCATGCAAGGGCGTCATGCTGTCCACATCCCTGTGTTCCAGGGCTTGGGGTGGGTGAGGGGCAGAGGTGTCTCTAGCCCATCCCTTGGGCACGGTAGATGTTCAGAACTTACGGCACTGGGCCCAACTTCTGGTCTAACCTCCTCTGGAGGCAGTTACCCTGCTGAGCATAGAGGCCGCCACAGAGGCACTGGTTCTGTGCTACACCAGACCTGCAGGTTGTCGTCCCCCCCACTTCTAGTCACCCGGAGCTTCACCTCCAGTGTCACCTCCCAAATAGCACCCAAAAGGAACAATCCTCAAGAAATGGAGTCGTTGACTAGGACAGTTCCTATAGGTGACACTCCATCTCCCAGTAAGAAGTGTCAGAGTCGAAAACACCACAAGCCACACCCCAGAACGACTGAGCCCTGTTCTAGATGGAGACCTGCAAAGCCACGCATGTTCTCTAGGTAATAAGCCCCAGACACACCAGGAGAAACGCTGTCAGAGCTGCATCTCCAGAGGCACAGAGCCCGGAGTAACACTGTCTTACATGAATGCCATGGGGTACCAGACAGACTGATGCTTCTGGAAAACACCCAAGATCAACACCCTGCAAGTAACACCACCTGGAGTCACAGCCCAATGTAACACCTCCATATGACAGCCTAGATTAGTGTCCTTAGTATAAGACGCAAAGGGTTCCGCAATTAAGGCCCTATGAATAAGGGACTGTCGCTCCCAGCTGCACAGGGACCCGTTAGTCATGGTGGGGCTGCAGCACCTTTCACAGGCTGGCCTCACCCATGGAATTTGGGCCAGGAGAAAGTTTGGATGGGAGGAGCGATGTGACAGGAGAGAGGAGTGTACCAGCCTGCCAAGGGAGTGGCGACCTCTAGAGGTCTCACTGGGATCCCCAGCTCCAGATCCCCCTCCCTCAAGGGCCCCCGCGCCCCTCTCTCCTTCCCTCCCGGCCCCACAAATGGCCTCTAGTCTGTCAGTCTCCATGCTTCTGGGCGTCAGCTGCCTCTCTCCCTCTCTCCATGCCACTATTTGCCCTCCAGTCTCCCCACTATCTGGCCGCGGGTCTCTGTTTCTCCATCTCTCTCCGTCCGGCAGAGGGTGGTAAGGGTGGGTGGACTGCCAGTCGCTTAGCTCTGCTTATTTCCTGAGGGCAGGGGGACGAGCTCACATTGAGGGGTCCTACCTGCTTGAACTGTTCCTCATAGGTCCACTCATGGGGATGGGGTCCAGGAGGCTGGCTGCAAGGTGAGCTGGGGTCCTGGGTCCCTGGATGGGTCTCCTCAGCTGTCTCCTCCTCTGCCCCAGCTTCCTCTCCCTCTTCATCGTCTTCGGCCTCCTCTTCCTCAGCCCCAACCTCCCCCAAGGCCCCATCAGGAGCCTGCAGGGTCCGGGGGCCAGGCAGGGGAGGCCGTGGTGGCAGTGGCAGGCGTGGAGGGGCCAGTGGCCCCACCCCCTGGGCCAGGCGAGCTGCCTGCTGCCTCTGCAGGGCCTCCATGACAGCTTCCAGGCGCAGTCCCCCTGTCTGAGGGGGTCCTGGTACCAGACGGGGCCCCAAGGAGAGGGCCTCCTGTAGGGGAGGGAATTGGGGGTGCTGGCCGCTGCTGCATCCACAACCCCCAACACAAGCGGAGGGGGTCACGGAAGCAGGGAAGTGCAGAGGGTCATCAGAAAAGAGACAGAAAGATAGCTTTTCCAGAGATGGGCAGAGACAGAGAGGTAGAAAGAAGAGGAAAGAGGAGGCCAGATCCCAGTCAGTCAGAATCCGCCCTTGATGGAGGACAGAGAGAGACTGAGCAGATCAGAGAGGGTGACAGGAACCAAGAGACAGAGAGAGATGACTGAGGGGTGGGGGGTGGGGGAGAGAGAGAGAGAGATGTACGCTAGGACAAGGACAGATCGGAGATAGAGATGGAGATGAGGCAAAGCGACAAGGAGAGACAGGTGGAGAGAGACAGAGACTGAGAGGAACCAAGATGGAGAGAGACAGCAGTATCAGGTAGATGCAAGGGTGGAGACACGGAGAAGGGGAAAATGAGGCTGATAAAGATCCTGGGTAGAGAGATGGGTGGGGGGGAGCAACAGATCAAAACCTAAGTGATGGGCAGTTCGGAGAGAGACAGAGACAGAGGCCAAGAGAGACAGACACGGGTTGAGAGAGAGGGACAGTCGCAGCAGGAGCAGAGACAGAGAGCTCAGAAGGAGGGCTAGACAGTAGAGGGAAACGGACAGACAAGGGCAGGGAAAATCAGACGGAGGGACAGGGCAGAGAAGCCGAGGCCAAGAATCAGGGAGGCGCGAGAATAGCGGGCGACAGAGACAGCCTGGGACGGGGACGGCACCGGACGGGCAGGAGCGGCGGGGTCGCGCCGCCCGGCTCTCTCGCTCCCGGTACCCTGCAGCAGCACTCACCTGCCTGGCGCGGCCCGCTGCCCCCGGCGTCTCCACGGCGCTCCTCTTCGCCCGCCTCCCGGGCAGCCGCTGCCTTGGCTCGATTCCCTGAGCGGGGTCCCCGCCGTGCGCTCCAGCCGCCTTGCGCTCCTCTGGCCGCCGTGCGCTCACTCGCCGCTCTGCTGGCTGCGGCCGCGGGGGCGGGACCCGAGACGGCAGGACGGGCGGGGCACGGCGGGAGAGGCCCCTGCGGGCTCCGCGGCTCTCAGGCCCCCAACAGGTGTTTCCCACCTTCTGTTCTGCCCGATCCGGGGGCGGGGCGCTGGAGAGCTAAAGGGAACCGCGCGAACGAAGAGTGAGAAGTCCTTGCCGCCGGACTCCGGACCAGGGCACCGCACAGCATCCCAAGCCGTGCCCCTTACACTCACATTCAGTATTGGGTATTCTCACACAAGCAGCGGCGGTCACACACCAGCACACCTGTCACGAGAGACATCCCCAGTGTCACAGACTCAGCAGGCTGTGCCCACGAGGGGAATCCATGCAGGGCGTGGGCTAAGTGTGAAGAACTGAAGCTTCCCCTGCCCGGCCCACAGGCTGCGCATGGCCATGGGCTCACATCCACGAACTCACACCTCAGAGGTCTCCGAGTTGACTGCTCACCCACCGCAGGCCGGGCACGGTGTGCAGATGCACAGGCACACAGGGTTTCGACCTCTGGCTATCTCATTAGGGACATTTTCAAACATATACACAGGGAGTATGGCTAGTTCAGGCATAGGAGACCTCTGATACTCATCTCCACTTGTTTCAACAATGGTTTGCATTTTGCCCAGCTTCACACACCTTCCCCACTTCCCCGATGCCCAAGTCTGTGTTTCCAAATCCCCTCAGCCATTTGCTATTACCCCCCCCCAACCATCCTCCAGATGTTCCGTATTTGGGGGATCTTGAATGACAAGCTACAGCTTCTACTCTGAGCCGCCTGGGTGTTGCTCCTCTCAGGTCCCTTCTTCCTTCCCCAGTTTCTTTCTGTACCCAAGAGGGCCTTCTACCAAAGCCACAAGACCTACCCTAAGGTGATGCTGAGGGGGTGAGGGAATAGCAGGTGTCTGTAGGGAGTCATACCTGGCATGGGTACTTAAAATGGTGCTGGGGATGCCCACATATTATATCAGAGAGTGCCAGTGTTCAAGTCCTGGCTCCATTGCTTGAATTTATTTCAAAGCCAGAGTTGGGGCGGGGGGAGCGAGAGCAAGAGAGAATGAGTGAAAGAGAGATAAATCTTTAATTCATTGGTTCACTCCCCAGATAGCCATGATGGCTGGGGCTGGGCCAGGCCAAAGCCAACAGTCTGGAACTCCATCTGGGTTTCCCATGTGGATGCAGGGGCCCAAGCCCTTGGGACTATCTTCTACTGCTTTCCCAGGCACATTAGCAGGGAGCTAGATTGGAAGTGGAGTACCCAGGCCTTGAACTGGTGCTCATGTGGCACACCAGTGTCACAGACAGGGCTTAATTCACTGTGCCACGATGCCAGCTCCTCTGCCTTTCAAGTAGATAGAAAAAAAAAAAAACATAAAAAAGAATCACTAAGGACACACACCTACCGCGCCCCCCAAAACACCAAATGTTTATTTTCTCATAATGCTGCACATCCAAAACTCAAGAGTGGCATAGCTGGGTGGTTCTGATTCATTGTCTCTTGTGAGTTGCAGTAAAAGAGTCAGCAGGACCACAGTGGTCTGTGAGCTCCTCACATGGCTACTGGCAAGAAGCTGCTGCTCCCCGCACAGGTCTCCCCACTGGGCGTCTCCACAGGACTGCCTGTGAGCTTCCCAACAGGGCAGGCGATCTAGAAAGAGGGACTTATGAGGCAATGCTTAAAAAAAAAAAGATTTATTTATTTATTTGGGAGGTAGAGTTACAGACAGAGAGAGGGATAGACACAGAGAGAGGTCTTCCATCTGCTGGTTCACTCCCCAAATGGCCACATTGGCCAGAGCTGGGCCTATCTGAACCCAGGAGCCGGGAGCTTCTTTCAGGTCTCCCACGCAGGTGCTAGGGCCCAAGCACTTGGGCCATCCTTTGCTGCTTTCCCTAGCACATTAGCAGGGAGCTGGTTTGGAAGTGGAGAAGCTGGGACTCAAGTCAGTGCCCAATGGGATGCTGGCACTGCAGGTGGCGGCTTAACCCATTACACCACAGCACCAGCCCCTAAGGCAATTTTAAGATTTAATTAGGGGCCTGCGCTGTGGCATAGTGGATAAAGCTGCCACCTGCAGTGCTGGCATCCCATATGGGCACCTGTTTGAGTCCTTGCTGCTCCACTTCCGATCCAGCTCTCAGATATGGCCTGAGAAAGCAGTAGAAGATGGCCCAAGTCCTTGGGCCCGCACACCCACATGGGAGACCCAGAAGAAGCTCCTGGCTCCTGGCTGTGGATCAGCACAGCTCTGGCCATTGCAGCCAATTGGGGAGTGAATCAGTGGATAGGAGACCTCTCTGTCTCTGTCTGTCTGTCTGTCTGTCTATCTATCTATCTATCTATCTCTGCCTTTCCTTTTGTGTAACTCCGACTTTCAAATAAATAATGAATAAAAATATTTAATTTATTTGAGAGGTAGACTTACAGAGATACAGAGAGACAGAGACAGAGATAAAGGTCTTCCATCTGCTGGTTCACTCCCTAAATGGCTACAGCAGCTGGGGCTGGGCCAGGCCAAAGTCAAAAGCCAATAACTTCTTCTGGGTCTCCCACATAGGTGCAGGCATCCAAGCACTTGGAACATCCTCTGTTGCTTTTCCAGGTGCATTAGCAGGGAATAGAATGGGAAGTAGAGCAGGTAGGACTTGAACCAGCATCCATATGGGATGCTGGTGACAGCTTAACCTGCCATGCCACAATGCCAGCCCCGAGGCAATGCTTTTTTTTTTTTTTTTTTAGTATTACTTTTATTAGGTCTATGAAATTATACCCTGGTCCTTTTTTTTCTTTTTAAAGCTTTATTTATTTATTTGAAAGGCAGAGTTACAGAGGCAGAGAGAGAGAGAGAGAGAGAGAGAGAGGTCTTCCATCTGCTGGTTCACTCCACAAATGGCTGCAAGAGCTAGAACTGGGCAAATGTGAAGCCAAGGCACCAGGAGCCAGGAGCTTCCACTGGGTCTCCCACACAGGTGCAGAGGCCCAAGGATTTAGGCCATCTTTTGCTGCTTTCCCAGGCTGTTGCAGAGAGTTGGATGGGAAGTGGAGCAGCTGGGACTAGAACTGGCACCCATATGAGATGGTGGCACTGCAGGTGGTGGCTTTAGCCACTACACCACAGTGCTGGCTCCAAGGCAATACTTTTTATGGTCTGGTCCTAGAAGTCACCAACTGTCACTTCTGCCACATACTGTTTGTTAAAGTATGTAACTAGGCCTGGCTCACACTCAAGGGGAAGAAAATTAAGGTTCACTTCTTAAAGGGAGGAGTATTGAAAAAAAGTTTTGGCTGGCGCCGTGGCTCAATAGGCTAATCCTCCGCCTGCGGCACCAGCACACTGGGTTCTAGTCCTGGTCGGGGCACCGGATCCTGTCCCGGTTGCCCCTCTTCCAGGCCAGCTCTCTGCTATGGCCCGGGAGTGCAGTGGAGGATGGCCCAAGTCCTTGGGCCCTGTACCTGAATGGGAGACCAGGAGAAACACCTGGCTCCTGGCTTTGGATCAGCATGATGCCCCAGCCATAGTGCGCCGGCCTTGGCGGCCACTGGGGAGGGTGAACCAACAGACAAGGAAGACCTTTCTCTCTGTCTCTCTCTCTCACTGTCCACTTTGCCTGTCAAAGAAAAAAAGTTTTTTAAAATATTTATTTAAGGGGCTGTGGTGTGGAGGGTTGGGCCTCCACTTGCAGTGCTGGCATCCCATGTGGGCACTGGTTTGAGTCCCAGCAGCTCCACTTCCGATTCACCTCCCTGCTATTACACCTGGGAGGGCAGTGGAGGATGGCCCAATTCCTCAGGCCCCTGCAGCCATGTGGGAGACCTGGAAGCGGCTCCAGGCTCCTGGCTTCTGCCTCCTGGCTTCAGACTAGCCCAGCCCTGGCCATTGTGGCTGTTTGGGGAAGGAGCCAGTGGTTGGAAGACCCCCCCCCCTCTCTTAGAGTTACAGAGAGAGAAGAAGACACAGAGAGATCTCCCCTCTGCTGGTTCACTCCCCAGCTGGCCACAATGGCCAGTGCTGGGTCAGGCCAGGAGCTTCATCCTGGCCCCCCATGTGGGCATCAGGGGCCCAAACAGTTAGATCATCTTCTGCTTTTTCCAGTCTATTAGCAGGGAGCTGGATTGGAAGTGTAGCTGCCGGGACTTGAATTGGCACCTATATAGGATGCTGGCATTGCAGGTGGTGGCTTTACCCACTGTGCCACAATGCCCACCCCAGGAGTATCAAAAATTGTGTGGAGGTATTTTAAAACCAACACAGCAGGGATGCTATTACTTGTGTTAAGGGAAGGACTCACTCAGCGGGAATTGAAGGGAGCGGAGAGGAAGAGAGCTGTGTAGATACCTAGAGAAGAGCATTACAGTCAAGAGAATAGCAGGTGCAAATATCCTGGGATAGAAGTTTGGTTGATGGGGAAGAAAAGCAAGGAGGTCCCTGGGTTGGAGTAGGGTGATGAGCAGTCAGATGTTTGGAGCAGCCTTGGAGTGTGTCCTTAGAAGGAGTTTAAGGACAGAATGAGATGGAAAATGGAAATGTCTCAGCAGAGAGTGAAAGGCCCAGGCTGCTGCATGCAAATCCCTCCCTACAGGATGCAAATGTGAGCTCAGTTGCAGCAGTGCGGGCAACAGATGGTGGCAGTAGAGGTGGCATGAAGAGATTTAATTCTGGATGTTCTGAAGATCAAAGTGACAGAATTTGTTGCCGGAAGGGATATGGGATGTGCAAGAATGAGAGGTGTACAAGAGGATGCAAGGTCTCTGGCCTGGGCGGCTGGGTGAGTGGAGGTGCCCTTAATGAAACAATGAAGACTGTTGGGAGTGGGGTGGAAGGGAGAGAGAGAGGGAGAGAGAGGGAGGGAGGTAGGGAGGGAGGGAGGAGGGGTACCTTCCATCTGCTATCTCATTCCCTAAATGACTGCTATAGCCAAGTCTGGGCCAGGTCGAAGCAAGGGGTCAGGGACTTCATCCTGGTCTCTCACATGGGTGGCAGGGACTGAAACACCTGGACCATCTTCCATTGCCTTTCAAGGACATTATCAGGGAGCTACATCAGATGCAGAGTAATGGGGACTTGAACATGCATTTGGGTATGGGATGCTGATGTCACAAGAAGCTGCTTAATCCGCTGAGCCACAAAGCTGACCCAGAGTGCCAGTTTGAGTCTCACCTTCTCTGCTTCTGATCCATCCAGCTCCCTGCTAATGTTACTGGGAGGCAAGAGAAGATGATCCAAGTGCTTGGGCCCCTGCCAGCCATGTGGAGAACTGGATGGGATTCCTGGCTCCTGACTCCTGGCTTCAGCCTGGCCCAGCCCTGGCTGTTGAAGGCATTTGGAGAGTGAACCAGCAGTTGGAAGATTTCTCTCTGTCCATCCCACTCTCCCGGTCACTCTGCCTCAAAGAATATCAATATTAAGAAAAGATAGGTAGGGCCAGTGTTGTGCAACAGTGGGCTAAACCTCTGTCTGCAACACTTGCGTCTCATATGAGTGCTGGTTCAAGTCTCAACTGCTCCACTTCTGATCCAGCTCCCTGCTAATGTGTCTGGGAAAACACTGGAGGATGGCCCACGTACTTGGGTCCATGCCACCCACATGGGAGATCCAGATGGAATTCTAAAGGTTGCTGGCTTTGGCCTAGCCCAGCTCCTGTCATTTGGGGAGTGAACCCTGAAAGTGAGATCACTCTCTTTCTCTCTCTGCCTATTCCCCTCATTCTGTAACTCTGCCTTTCAAAATAAATGGATAGGCTGGTGCCAAGGCTCACTAGGCTAATCCTCCGCCTGCAGCGCTGGCACTCCGGGTTCTAGTCCCAGTTGGGGCGCCGGATTCTGTCCCGGTTGCTCCTCTTCCGGTCCAGCTCTCTGCTGTGGCCTGGGAGTGCAGTAGAGGATGGCCTAAGTGCTTGGGCCCTGCACCCGCATGGGGGACCAGGAGGAGGCACCTGGCTCCTGGCTTTGGATCGGCGCAGTGCGCCAGCTGTGGTGGCCATGTGGGGGGGGGGGTGAACCAATGGAAAAGGAAGACCTTTCTCTCTGTCTCTCTCTCACTGTCTAACTCTGCCTGTCAAAAAAATAAAATAAAAGGGCAAAATAAATGGATAAATTATATAAGTGGTATTTAAAGAAATAACTGAGATCACCTAAGAAAGGGTGTAAACAGAGGTTTGAGAACTAAGTTCTGGGAATTCAGAGGAAGGAAGAGTAGTGCCTCAGAAGCCCGAGGTGTTTTAAGGGTGGTTACAGGATGGGCATTTGGCCTGGTGGTTAAGCTGCCTGCATCCCACATCGCACTGCCTGGGTTTGATCCCCAGCTCTGCCCCTGCTCATGCAGACCCTGGGAGGCAGCAGGGGATGAGTTCCTGACTCTAGGCTTCCGATCAGCCTGACCCCCGCTGTGGTAGCTGGGGAGTGAATCAGCAGATGGGAACTCTCTGTCTCTGTCTTGCAAAACAAAAAATTAAGAAGTGATTTCCTGTTTCAAATCAAAGTTGAGAACTATCAAATGCACGCTGGACTTAGCAACAGGTGGAATCCGGGAACTAGTCCCCTGTGGAAGAGCGGCAGTGGTGGTGGTGGGGGAATCCCTGACAGATCAGCACTCTGAGAGCAGAGGCAGAGTCAGGTTCAGGATGGGGGAGCACTTCCCAGGAGGCGGGGCTTAAAACCTGGGAGCACAGAGAGGCCCATATCCCTAGCCAGGGCCTGTCATGGCCAACACTGTGGTGGTGGTGGTGGGACTGAGATGACCAATTTTCTTGGGCTTCACATTCGTTCACTTACATGTACAGTATTTTTCATTCGTGTTTATTTGATAAGTTTTAAAAATACACAATTCTTATAATGGTGTTTCTTCCATTTGCAGTATTCTGGAAACTCTAAGAAGCAGAAGCAGAGCCAACATTGTGACATAGCAGGTAAGGCCACCGCCTGTGACAGCAGCATCCCATATGTCCCCCATATGAGACAGTTCCTGTCTCAGCTGCTTCACTTCTGATACAGCTCCCTGCTAATGGCCCAGGAAAGCAGTGGAGGATGGCCTAAGTATTTGGGCCATGCCACCCACATGGGAGACCCAGAAGAAGCTCCTGGCTCTTGGCTCCAGCCTGGCTCAGCCCAAGCAGCTGTGGGTGCTGGGGAATGAACCAGCAAATGGAAGATATGTCTCTCTGTGTGTGTGTGTGTGTGTATATATATATATGTGTGTATGTGTGTATATATATATATATATCTGTAACTCTGTCAAATAAATCTTTATAAAAACAAAATGAAGTGGAGGTGGCTTGTGCCTTTTTCAATCACCAAGGAGAGTTACGATGAGGATGAGGCAAGCCTGATACCTCAGGCCAAAAAGTTAAGATGGCAAGAGCAGGATCCTTGGGGACGAACGCGCCTCGGCCCATCCTGTCTTGCCCTAGTCCTGGCCCTACATGCCTCACACTCTGCCAGGTGGAGAGCCTGTTTTCCACCCCAGGAGTCCCCACAGAAGTGGAGGGTCCTGGAGAAGGCAGAATGTAGCATGGAGGGCTACTCTGGTGGTGGGCAACAACTCACTGCGGGAACCCAGAAAAAAGCAGAGCAGGCCCTCTTTCAGCTCTGCGGTGGGCATACACCGCCACCCTGTGGCCAGCCAGGGCCATCTCTGGCCGGCTTCTCAGGACCTTCGAGAATGCCACTGGCAGAGGCAAGGCTAAAACACACCCCACCTCACCCAGTCCTGATTTTCTCCAACTGTGGCATTCCACCTCTGTTGGAGGGGATGCTGGTCTCAGGCCTCAACCCCAGAAACGGATCTCTGGGAGGGAGCACGGGAATCCGTAGGCTGCACATTACATTACCTAAGGGTGATTCTTAGGCACGCTCAGGTACGTAGTCCCTACGATAGTCCAAAACCGCAGTCTCAGAGTGGTGCGGTAAGGGAGAGGCCATCTGGAGGGCCCCAGGAGTTAGCGGCTTTTCCTGCTGTTCAGACACACAGAGAATTGGAACTCTTTGACATCTTTATTAACAGAGACAGACAGATGAATAGGGAACACAGCAGGGGCAGTGTCTGGAAAGTGATGGCCATGTGTACGCATGTGCAGAAAAAGGCCTTCTGTTGGCCAGGGGTGGCCCCTAGGACCCAGGCCCACCTCTCCAGGTCCCCTCCTCAGGGGTGGGCCCACAAGAGAGGAGTGGGGGTCTTCTGGGATGGAGGGCATTCTCCACCTTCCTCTGTTTCCCCAGCTGACCTGTTTGTTGAGGGGTGGGGGCACTTGCATAGCAGGGAATCGAATGCGGATAAGGCATATGGTGAGAGGACAGGAAATGAGGGGAAGGGCATCATCGCTGCGGTGAAGGGGCCTCCAAAGGGCAGCTCCTCTTCCCCCCCACGGCCCCAAGCTGCTGCTGGGCTGAGGAGTCAGACTGAGGCAGGGTGCAATCCCCACCCCGTCCTTAACCCCAGAGCCCGGAATGGGGACGGCACGCTCTGGAAAGGCCTGAGTTCATGAGCCAAGCTTGTGACAGGTGCATCTGAACATGACTAGCCCACTTGGTATATGTGGGGCTCCCTCTCTGAATGGGTGTGAGTGCATGAGCCTGCAGTGTGCACAGGACTTGGTATCTCTGTATATGTCCCACTTGTTCCCACACGTCCGTGTTTGGATATGTAAGCACGTATGTCCCTATCCGTACAGCAGGGACTCAGCACCTGCGTGCTGTAAGCATGTCCCTATCTGCACGTGGGCTCCAGGAAGTGGATGTGTGCGGGCCTGCCCGCTCCTGTCCATCCACAGGTCTTCTTTCTGGCATGGCTGGTCAAGCGTCCTGGCCGAAGAGGTAGGTGGTAAGTTCGAGCCGGAGGCACCGGGCATAGGAGCGAAGAGTATAGAAGAGGGTGAAGAAGTCCTGAGTGCTGAAGACAGTATCAGCCAGTGCGAATGCCAGGGTGGATGGGATGACACCGCGGCCGTACTCCACCATCCACGTGTTTGGCCCCCACTCCACAGCCGTTGCTTCGCCAGGCCCGTGCACCACCGTCTCCCCTGGGGGACAAGGAATACCCATGTGAGGAGCCCAGTCCTTCCACTGCTGCAGTTTCCCTGGCCCATGGACCAGTGAGGAATCAGGAATGGAGAGAGAGCTTCAAGAAAGGGAAAAGCTCTACCTTGCTGGTCGGGTGTCCCATGAGAGGGGTCAGGAGCCCAGATGGCCATTCCTAAATGTTCTTCTGTGGCATCTCCAAGGGGAAGCCATACAGAGCCACCTCACCTGGCCACAGGACTTTCTATGCAAGTCGGTGAAGTCTGCAATCCCTGGGCTGGTGCTGTGGCAGAGCGGGTAACGCTGCTGCCTGCAGGCTGGCATCCCATGTGGGCACCAGTTCGAGTCCCGGCTGCTCCACTTCCAATCCAGCTCTCTGCTATGGCCTGGGAAGGCAGTAGAAGATGGCCCAAGTGCTTGGGCCCCTGCACAGGTGAGAGCAGGGTAGGAGACCTAGAAGAAGCTTCTAGCTCCTAGCTTCAGATCAGTCCAGCTCTGGCCTTTGTGGCCAACTGAGGAGTGAACCACTGGATGGAAGACCTCTCCCTCTCACTCTCTGCCTCTCTGTAACTATGCCTTTCAAATAAATAAATATTTTTTAAAAAAGTTAATTAATTTTTTTTAAAGAAGTCTGCAATCCCAAGCCTCATTCAATTCAAGTAGAAAGTTAGCTAAACTTGGGCTGGACTTGTTAGAGAGGGAGCGTGCGGTTACAGGACTTGTGAGGCTTTCCAAGCTGTTCAGTCACAATACTTGCCATGCTCATCCTCCACCTCAAACCTGCTTGGAAATCCAAAGCTCTACTTTTAATATAAGTTGTTTCACTATTTAAAAAAGAAATGGAGAGGAAGATGATTGTCTTGTCTTTTAGGTATGAGAGAGAGCTTTTCTAATTACCCAGCTGTCTCCCCAACATTTGTTGGGGTATTGGCTGGATAAAACAGTGTTCGGGGCCGGCGCTGTGGCATGGCGGGTAAAACTGCCGCCTGCAGTGCTGGCATCCCATATGGGCACTGGTTCGAGTACTGGCTGCTTCACTTCCAATCCAGCTCTCTGCTATGGCCTGGGAAAGCAGTGGAGGGCAGCCCAGGTGCTTGGGCCCCTGCACCCACGTGGGAGACCGGGAGGAGGCTCCTGGCTCCTGGCTTTGGATCAGCGCAGACCTGGCTGTTGTGGCCAGTTGGGGAGTGAACCAGCAGATGGAAGACTCTCTCTCTGCCTCTCCTTCTCTCTGTGTGTAACTCTTTCAAATAAAATAAATAAATCTTTTTTTAAAAAGTGTCCAGATAGACAAAAATAAATCAGACTTATTAACAGGAAGTTGTTATGTTTTGCTTCCTGTTAACAGAGGAAAGCAACAGGGTCTCTCAGCTCTGGCCAACCAACCACCTGTGGCTTTGTGGGGCAGTGGTCCTCAAAGCACCCCCTCTTCAACGCCATTGCTCGCTCTCCCAGCTGTGGGCGCTTTCAGTGTGAGGGCACTCACCTTCCCTACTCACCTGGGTAGAAGACTTCGCTTTTGGTGGTGCCCTCTCTCCATTGGTGGAAGGTGCCAGAGATGATGGTGTCGGAGATCTCAGCCCAGTAGCGCCCTAAGTGACAGACAGATGGACACCAACCATCAGGGCATCCGCACCATCACATACATGGCTCAGCCCAAGATCAGAAAGGAGGACACTGGCCCTTGCGCAGCCCCAGCCTCCCAGTCCGGCCCACCGCTAACACTGACCCGAGTGGCCGCGGGAGCCCAGGGCGGTGCCGAAGAGCAGCACGTACTCGGACAGCGAGGCGTGCAGAAGGCACATGGCGCCCATCCAGCCGCCCGCGTTCACGAACACCCACTGCAGCTCCTCGTCGGGCAGCACGTGTCCTGGGTGCAGCCGCCGCAGTTCGACAATCAGCCGAGAAAATGCCAGCTCGTGGTCCAGCCCTGGCGGAAACAGAGGAGCGGCGGCGGTATCAGGGCCAGCTCGGGTCCCAGGTTTGGGGACAGCGTCCTTGGAATCCCTGGCTCCGATCCTGGGCCGGCTGCCCGCTCCCGCCCTGTGCCCGCTTACCCGCGTACTGCCGCGCCAGCTGCGCGATCTCTTCACGCTGGAAGACGAAGTTCTGCGTACCCAGCCAGAGCCAGAGGATCTGGGTCAGCACCGCCACGACAACCAGAAGCAGCGCGGCCCACGCCCACCGCCGGCCCACGGCCCACTGCATCCCGGCGGCGGCCTGGCACAGCGCAGCGCGGCACGGAACCTGGGCCTCAGATTGGGACACTCACAGCCTCCGAGCCCGCCGCCGGCAGCTCACGGCTCGCTACCCCCGCCACCACCGTGGTACGGCTCGCCCTGGCCAATCCTAAGGGCCGCGGCAACCCAGCCCCGCCCCTTCGGTTGAACCATTTCCGCGTGGGGTGCGCGGAGCAGAGGGGCGGCGCCGCGCACTCGCACTGAGGGGGCGGGGCCGCGACGCTCAGCCGCGGGCGGTGGGGTCCTCCCGCAGGGTCCGACCCAGGGCCGCTGGACTTCGGGGGAAGGGTGGGTGGCGGTGAGACCCGCAATGGACTGGCCCGCCTGGGCTCAGGGGCGGGCGAAGCAGGCGAGCCCGGAAGTGGGGCCTTCTGAGACTCCCGGTTGTTAAGGTCGGCCTTGGCTCGTGCTTGGGCGGGAAGGAGCTGCCTCCTGGGACTGAGGTTATTAAGGCCCGCCTGGGCTCGCCCAGGAGCTGCAAAGGGGCAGTTCAGTCGGGGAGTGCCTCAGTCCAGAGGCAGTGACGTCTGAACAGTGTTTTGTTTTCTTTTCCACTTGAAAGGCAGAGAGAGATGGAGGAGGGAGAGAGAGCAAACGCCCCCCTGTCCATTGGTTCACTCCCCAAATGCTCATAACAACCACACCCAGGATCTCTGTGGGGTCTCCCCACGTGGGTGGCAGGTACCCAAGCACTTGAAGCCATTCTCCACTGCTTCCCAGGGTGCTCATTAGCAGGAAGCAGGAATCTGGAGCGAGGGACTCCAGTAAGGGATGGAGGCGCTGCAGGCGGCGGTTTAACCTCTTTGCCAAAGGCCTGTCCCTGGCAGCGTTTTTAAGAGAGCCGACGAGGGCGTGCCAGCCCAAGGTGACCTACTCCAGCAGCAAAGGCCTGAAGGGCAGAGGTGGAATGCGGTCTGTTTTGAAGCAGAGCAGGGGAACCAGGAGAGAGTATTTTGCACTGATTGGCACCGGGCCGCCGAGGGGAGCCAGTGGAGAGCCAGGGATACTATGACTGTGGTAAGAGCTGGAGCACTCTGGGAGTAACTGTCCGTGCTCGAGCTCTTCTTCCTGGGATACTTCCCACCTCCGCCTCCTTTGCTCCTTCTTTCTTGGCCGACATCCTGTTCTTGTCTACTGGGCAGCTGAGCATCCAGGTCTGGAGCTCAGATCCAGTCTGGAGAGAGGGTTAGGAGCTGCCATTGATTCAGGCAACAGATATATTTTTAAAAAAATTTTATTTATTTATTTGACAGGTAGAGTTACAGACAGTGAGAGAGAGAGACAGAGAGAGAGGTCTTCCTTCCGCTGGTTCACTCCCCAAATGGCCGCAACGGCTGGAGCTGCACCCATCCGAAGCCAGGAGCCAGGTGCTTCTTCCTGGTTTCCCATGCGGGTGCAGGGGCCCAGCCACCTGGACCATCTTCCACTGCTATCCCAGGCCATAGCAGAGAGCTGGATGGGCAGAGGAGCAGCTGGGACTAGAACCGGCGCCCATATGGGATGCCGGCGCTGCAGGCGGAGGATTAACCTGCGCTGCTGTGCCGGCTCTGGCAACAGATATTTTGTAAGCGTTTCTGTGTGCCAAATTCTGTAGCGGCCATGTGGGGATATGGCACATCACCTTAGAGACATCACTGGGGAACCTAAAGAAAAGGTAACTAAAACAGAAAGAATGAATAAAATCTCACCGTGAGGGGAATTGAGTAAGGTAAGGCAAAGGACAGACAGAGCCCTAGAGAATACCACAGGTTAAGGGATGGACAGAAGAAGAAGTGACCAAAAAAGAGGATGCAAAAGAGAACAGAGGCAACGTAGTGCAGTGATTAAGAAATAAACTCTGGGGCCAGCGCTGTGGTGTAGCTGGTAAAGCTTCGACTTGCAGTGCCGGCATCTCATACAGGTGCTGGTTCAAGACCCGGCTGCTCCACTTCTGATCTAGCTTTCTGCTATGGCCTGGGAAAGCAGTGGAAGATGGCCTAAGTTCTTGGGCCTCCGCACCTACATGGGAGACCTGGAAGAAGCTCCTGGCTCCTGGCTTAAGCTCAGCTCAGTTCAGCTCCAGCCATTGCAGCCATCTGGGGAGTGAACCAATGGATGGAAAACCTGACTCTATCTGTCTCTGTCCCTGTCTCAGCTTCTGCCTTTCTGTAGTTTTGCCTTTCAAATAAATAAATAAGTCTTTAAAAAAGAGAAAGAGGGACCAGTGCTGTGGCGTAGTGGGTAAAGCTGCCACCTGCAGTGCCAGCATCCCATGTGGGCGCTGGTTCGAGACCTGGCTGCTCCACTTCTGATCCTGCTCTCTGCTATGGCCTAGGAAAGCAGTAGAAGATGGCCCTAGTCCTTGGGCCCCTGCACCCAAGTGGGAGACCCAGAGGAAACTCCTGACTCCTGGCTTCAGATTGCGCAGTTCCGGTCATTGGGGCCAACTGGGGAGTGAACCAGTGGATGGAAGACACCCCCCACCACCACCATTCTGCCTCTCCTCTCTCTGTGTAACTGACTTTCAAGTAAAATAAATAAATTAAAAAAAAAATAGAGAGAGAGAGAGAAAAATGAACTCTGGGGGTCCAGCTTTGTGGCACAGCCAGTTAAGCTGCTGCCTATGATACTGGCCCCATATGGGCACTGGATCAAGTCCTAGCTGCTCCACTTCCAATCCAGCTCCCTGCTAATGTGCCTTGGAAAGCAGCGGAAGATGGCCCAAATGCTTGGGCCCTGTACCCCTGTGGGAGACCCAGATGAAATTCCTGGCTCCTGGCTTCGGCCTTGCCCAGCCCTGGCTGTTTCAGCTATTTGGGGAGTAAACCAGCAGATGGAAATTCTCTGTGCCTGTTCTTTCTAACTCTGCCTTTTAAATAGATACATAATTAAGATAAAAAAAAAAAAAGAATAAACGCTGAAACTAGATTACTTGAGTTCAAAGCCTGGTTCCTGCCACCCACCAGTTGTGTAACCTTGGATAGGTTACTTAAAAGCTGACTCAGGAGCCGGCGCCATGGCTCACTTGGTTAATCCTCTGCCAGCAGTGCCGGCATACCATATCGATGCTGGGTTCTAGTCCTGGTTGCTCCTCTTCCAGTCCAGCTCTCTGCTGTGGCCCGGGAGTGCAGTGGAGGATGGCCCAGGTGCTTGGGCCCCTGCACCTGCATGGGAGACCAGGAAGAAGCTCCTGGCTTCGGCTCAGCGCAGCGCCGGCTGTAGCAGCCATTTGGGGAGTGAACCAATGGAAGGAAGACCTGTCTCTCTCTCTCTGTCTGACTGCCTGTCAAAAAAAAAAAAAAAAAAAAAAAAAGCTGACTCAGTTTTCTTATCTGTAAAATGGAGTAAATAAAAGTACCTACCTCCTAGTAAATACTTTCATTGAAATGAAGTTTAAATATTAATATTTATAAATCAACTAGTGCCTGGTACATAGTGAACATTATATGTATTATTATATAAATAAAATATAAAAACAGAGAGTGGCCTCACACATAGGAATCTTGGAATGAAGGGTCACACAATCACATATAATTGAGAGGTTCACTAAGATGATGGGAAATGGTCAGAGTTCTCATTAGGGGCATGTGACAGAGACAATGCCACATTCATAAATCTGTTTCCTTTTGCTCTTGGGCAGCCAGATTACATTCCACAATCTACTCTGTAGTTAGAAGCGGCCATGTGATTGCATTCTGGCCAATGAAACGAAAGCAGAAATGATGGATGCCACTTCCTGGTCTTTGACTGCTAAAATCTCCTGTGAAATTCTTTACATTCTCCTTCATCTCTTACCACCATTGCAGAGGGTCTAATGGGAAATTCCGAAGCCGTAGAGAATGACTCCCTCCTTCTCTCTCTATTGTTCTGCCTTTCAAGTGGATGAAAATAAATAATATTCACTGAGTATTTTCACATAAAAATAAATAAATAAGGCTGGCACCGTGGCTCAATAGGCTAATCCTTCGCCTTGTGGCACCTGCACACCGGGTTCTAGTCCTGGTCGGGGTGCCAGATTCTGTCCCGGTTGCCCCTCTTCCAGGCCAGCTCTCTGCTGTGGCCCGGGAGAGCAGTGGAGGATGGCCCAAGTGCTTGGGCCCTGCACCCCATGGGAGACCAGGAGAAGCACCTGGCTCCTGCCTTCGGATCAGCGCGGTGCGCCGGCCGCAGTGTGCCAGCCGTGGTGGCCATTGGAGGGTGAACCAACGGCAAAAGGAAGACCTTTCTCTCTGTCTCTCTCTCTCTCACTATCCACTCTGCCTGTCCAAAAAAATTTTTTTATTTAAATAAATAAATAAGAATTTAAAAAAAGCAAAAAGGGATGAGGCCTAGGTTGTGGCACAGCTGGTTAAGCTGTTGCCTGTGATGCCAGCATCCCATATGAGCACTTGTTTGAATCCCAGCTGCTCTGCTTCTAATCCAGCTCCCAGGGGAAAGCAGTGGAAAATGGCCCAATTACCTGGGCCCCTGCAACCCATGTGGGAGACTCAGATGGAGTTCCAGGGTCCTGACTTCAGCCTGGCACAGCCCTGGCTGTTGTGGTCATTTGGGGAGTGAACTAGCAGATGGAAGATCATCTCTGTTTCTCCCTCTTTCTGTAACTCTGCCTTTCAGGTAAATAAATAACTCTTATTTTTTAAGGGAGCAAGTGTTCTAAAAAAAAAAAAAAAAAGAATGTGGGATTGAGGAAACACGTTTTGTATTGGCTTGGGCTTCTGTGGCACTTCAGCCACAGCATCCTCTTAGAACTGTGGGCAGCAGGGATCAACCCCCATATCTGGTCTCTGCCCCACACCCCAAGCACAGCCTCCTGAGAAGATCTGGGCCCGCAGCTCCCCCGTCTGGTCTTTCAGAAAGCCTCCCCAGCAAACCCTGAAAAGCAAGAACAACAAAGGAGTGTCCTAGGGCCTTGAGTGATCCTGGGTGGAGACAAAGGGGTTGAGGGCCACAGCCTGCTGGCTCAGATGTCATAGGAGAGATCACACTTCCAGCATCTGGGAGGAAGAGGGCTGAGTCGGTCCCATCCCAGCCATTCTCCTCTTCCCACAAAAAGTGACCATGGGGAGAGGAGAGGTTTGGAGACGTTCTGGAAGAGGGTCTGAGTCGGTTGGCCTGAGCCATGCAGTGGCTTCCCAAGCATTGGTGTTACCAGGAAAATGGAAGAAAGAAGCCTCCAAAATCCAGTTACCCAAACAAAGAGCTGAGAGAGCACAAAAGCGTGTCTCCCATTCCTGCCCTCACCCCTCCTGAACTGCGAGCAGCCAGGGGCACAGATAAAACCCCAGTCCCCTGCTCTTTGCCCCCTATCTAGTGGCCTCTTTAGATTCCAGCTTGACGACCATAGGGCAGAGATCAGGTAAATGACCAATGACCCAGTTTTGTGTGTGTGTGTGTGTGTGTGTGTGTGTGTTTTCTCCAAATGCCAGGTTTGGCCTGGCTTGTGGGAAGGGGCCTTCCTTCTAGGCCCAGCTCCTAGCTCACAAGGGTTCTGTCCTGAATCCCAATGATGCACAGCATGGACAAGAGCCAGGAAAACTTGCATTCAAATCTCAGCTATTCATTCTCTGGGTGATGTTGATATCTTTGTCCCCACGATGAGATGGGGAAAATGTTTAGGCGCGTATTTACGTGACTCTTTAAAAGTGCTAGAAGAGGGGTTGGCATCAAGGTGTAACAGGTAAGGCTTCTGGCATCCTGTATGGGTGCCAGTTTGTGTCCTGGCTGCTCCACTTGTGATCCAGCTCCATGCTAATGGCCTGGGAAAAGCAGTGGAAGATGGCCCAAACATTTTTGGGCCTCTGCCACCCACCTAGGAGACCTGGAAGAAGCTCCTGGCTCCTGGCTTTGTCCTGACCCAGCGCTGGCCCTTGTGGCTACCTGGGGAGTGAACCAGTAGATGGAAGATTCTCTCTCTCTCTCAAAATAAATCAATAATTAAAAAAAAATTTTAAAGAAGTGCAAGGGAGAATTAATTGAATTTTTTTCTATTGTTATTGATCTGATCGCAGGCAAATTTGGAGAGGGGAAAGAGATGCAGAAAGAACATCACTGGGATGAGTGTTTGGTTCAGACTTTAAGATGCCCACATCAATTATCCAAATGCCTGGGCTTAGTCTCTGTTCTACTTTTGATCCAGCTTCCTGTCAATGCACACCCTTCAAAGCAGTTAGATCCCTGTCAGCCACAAGGGAGACACAGATGGAGTTCTGGGCTCCTGGCTTCAGCCTGACCCAGGCCCTGCTGTTTGGGGCATTTGGGGAGCAAACCAGTGAATGGAATATCCCTCTCAGTCTATCCCTTTCTCCTTTGGTTGCTCTGCCTTTCAAAGAAATAAAATCTCAAACAACACCACTCCTGATCTCACCCACAAGATGGTTGGAAGCTACTGACAGCCCTGTCCTCCCCATATTTTTAGATATTGTATAGTCCTTTTTCTCCTCGCACTTTGTGTGTATGTGTGTGTTGGGGGCGGAGGACGCATACACAGGCACACCCATGGCAGGGTTGGGGGGATGTGGTTACTTAGCCTTTCCCCCCAAGTCTCTGTGCTGGTGGCTGAGGCGTGACTACGGTGGAGTACCCACTCTTTGAGGTACCATCTAAAGGGCTAGAATTCGGTAACAGCAGATCCAAGTCCTTCTGCAACCTCAAAGTTCCCTCTCCCAGCAGGCATCAGGGTGATTGTGGCTCCAAAGTGAGACCTTCGCTGGGCTTGGACTGTAAGCTTTGAGAGGGCAGAGGTCATGCCTGATTTGTGCACCCAGGGCTGTCACACGTAGAGCCAAGCTGCTTGGCACACGGTAGATGCTCGGTAAATATTTGCTGAATGAATGACCAAACGGATGACTGAATGCAGAAAAGAAGTCTGTAAGTGTCCTAGAGTAGAAGACTCTGCAATAAGCGGCATTCACAGGGTCATGGCTCCAGCCTAGGGCAGGGGGGATCATCAAAGACCTCAGCTACCCTGAGCCCCGCCCCTAGGTGGCCGGGCGGCACCCTCAGGCAGTCACGTGCTGGCGCCTGGCCAATCACCGGGGGCGAGGCGTGTCGGGGCGGGGCAGACCAAGAAATGGAAGGGCGAGGCGCAGCCTTGCTCGCGTTCCAGAAGATCCCCGAGGTAGACTCATGTCGCGCGGCGGAACTGACTCCGAGCAGCGCCAGCAGGCGTCAGAGGCAGACGCCACGAAAACAGCCTTCCGGGCAAGCGGTAATTGCAGGGCGGCCGGGACTCGCTGGGACGCAGGCTGTCCCTTCGCTTCCTTAAAAAGTCCTCGCGCCCACCCCAAGCAAGGCCGGCGGGGCAAAGAGACACGCCCCTGCAGGCGCTGCAGGCCGACACTGCCAAGGTCTAATTCCGGGCCTGTGGCTCCTGAGCGGGTCGGGGTTGAGAGCACCCCCCCCCCCCCAGCTCGTGCTGCTGGGAGAAGCGTGACAGCTTTGCTGACTGATCCTGACCCTTCTGTCCTCAGAGCATCAGCATATCCGCTACAACCCGCTGCAGGATGAGTGGGTGCTGGTGTCAGCTCACCGCATGAAGCGGCCCTGGCAGGGGCAAGTGGAGCCTGAGCCTCTGAAGACAGTGCCCCGCCACGACCCCCTCAACCCTCTGTGTCCCGGGGCCACCCGGGCCAATGGAGAGGTAAGCCTGTGGAGGCTGCGCCTGGCTGGGCCGGGGACAGGGGTTCCCCTTAGAGCTGCCCTTCACCCACAGGCGCCGTGGGCCTTTCCCACCCCCTGGAGTCTGGTCAGCCCTCCAGCTCCACCACATGGTTTGTGGCGTGGGGCAGTGGAATGCCTGTAGCCCATCCTTGTCAGTAGGTGAATCCTAACTATGATGGCACCTTCCTGTTTGACAACGACTTCCCAGCTCTGCAGCCTGATGCCCCTAATCCAGGTAACCTGGCTCGAGGCACTGTTGGGGAGTGGGGGCTAGGCCCCTGGGGGGGACTTCTGCCGTAGAGAGTGCTGCCCTCTTTATTTCAGGACCCAGCGATCACCCGCTTTTCCAAGCACAGGCTGCCCGAGGAGTTTGGTAACTATGGATTTCCTCTCTGAAAACCTTCAGCCTGAGGTTGAGCACTGGGGTTGGTCCCAGCGCAGACAAGCCCTGTCCCTCTGTCACCCCTTCCCCTCACCACCTAGTAAGGTCATGTGCTTCCACCCCTGGTCGGATGTGACGCTGCCACTCATGTCAGTCCCTGAGATCCGGGCTGTCGTCGATGCATGGGCCTCAGTCACAGAGGATCTGGGTACTCAGTACCCTTGGGTGCAGGTCTGTAAGGGCGCCCCCTCCCCTGGATGGGCCGAGGAGGGGGTGGTGCAGCTTTGGTTCTGGGAAGTAGCATTCCTGTTTCCACAGGGTGTGGTCAGGAGGGGGTTCACTTGATGTCTTTTTGGCTATTAAAGCCCCCTACCCCCACCTGACAGATCTTTGAAAACAAAGGAGCCATGATGGGCTGTTCCAATCCCCACCCTCACTGCCAGGTGAGTGTCTCAGTGAGTTTTTTTTGGCTGGGTTCAAGCCAGCATTGTGGGCAGGAGAACTAGATTAAGGGATGGTACAAAGAAAATATGCAGACTTGGAGGTGAAGGAACTGTCCACTCTTCTCTGCTCCTGCCCTTGGACAGGTGTGGGCCAGCAGCTTCCTGCCAGATATTGCCCAGCGCGAGGAGAGATCTCAGCGGGCCTATCACAGTCAACACGGAGAGCCTCTGCTGATGGAGTATGGCCGCCAGGAGCTGCTCCGGAAGGTGGGGGAGAGCCCGTCCCTCTTCCCCAAGGAATCCCTGGCCTTACCCCCGAAAGAGAGAGGTGTGTGAGGGAGACTTGCTTAGGAGGCCCCAGCCATTATCTAAAGGGAAATTGATGATGGTTTAGATGAGCGGTAGTGGCAGAGGTGGTGAGAACCTATCACATGCGTCGTACATTCTTTTCTTCTGCCTATTTGCTGATCCCTTTCTACTCCCAAAACACACACACAAACACACACACACACACACACACACACACACACCTTAATAACTGTTTTGTCTGCCCAGGACCGTCTGGTCCTAACCAGCGAGCACTGGTTGGTGCTGGTCCCCTTCTGGGCAGTGTGGCCCTTCCAGACACTGCTGCTGCCCCGTCGCCATGTGCGGCGGCTGCCTGAGCTGACACCCACTGAGCGCGATGGTGAGTCTCCCAACTAGGACCCTGGGGCTAGGCGCTGGACCCGGGGCGCTCTGGTAGGGCCAGGATCTGGGTTTCGGGCTGAGTGTCAGGCTCTGATTCCAGATCTGGCCTCCATCATGAAGAAGCTCTTGACCAAGTACGACAACCTGTTTGAGACTTCCTTTCCCTACTCCATGGGCTGGCATGGTGAGGCTTTTTGAGAACCTATGTATAATGCTAAAACTCTATTTCTGGGCTCCTGGGGCCCAGCCCAGTGGACTACAACCCCTGGCGGGTCTTGAGACACCTGCTGGGGGAAGTGTCCGGAGCGGGGATGCTGGGAGTGAGGTGGATGCTGGGAGTGAGAGTGAGCAGCACCACCCACACTCCCAGCGTCCCTGCTCTGGGCAGTGATGTGCTTTCTAATGGCTGGCAGGGGATGCTGGGAGATGTAGTTTCGGCTGCTTGGCCTGGTTGGCTTGGGGGTAGGGACTAGGCTGAAGAACTGAGAAAGAGCCCTCTGTATCATCTCTGCCTTTTTTTCTTCCTGTCAGGAGCTCCCACAGGGTCAGAGGCTGGGGCCGCCTGGGACCACTGGCAGCTGCACGCTCACTACTACCCTCCGCTGCTCCGCTCTGCCACTGTCCGCAAATTCATGGTTGGCTACGAAATGCTTGCTCAGGCTCAGAGGGACCTCACTCCTGAGCAGGTCAGGACCTGCAGCACCCTGGGTCTCCACCCTCCCTCTTTTTTTTGTTTCCCACTTCCTCAAGGAGGCCTTCCTCGGGACTCAGGAGCTACACAGCTCCTGCTCGTTCCAGGGACTTGGGCAGTCCTTACCCCCTCCCTCGTCTCCCCAGCCCCACAGGCCCTCCTTCAGAACTCCCTCCCACACTGTGGGTGCAGCCCTTACCCCTCCCTGATTGCCTTTTGTCCCCCTTCCAGGCTGCAGAGAGACTAAGGGCACTTCCTGAGGTTCATTACCGCCTGAGGCAGAAGGACAAGGAGACTGCGGCCGTCACCCGACCACACTGACCACAGGGCCTTGAGTCCTTCTGCCTGAGGGACCTGGAGCCTAGAGTTTGTGTGGATGAAACATCAATAAAATTGTGCCTCTCCAACTTTAATCACATACTGTTGACACCAGAGGGGTATGAAACCGAATCTTCAGGGACCTGGGGTTACGGATGAAAGGCACCGCTCTGGCCACAATTTCTTTGCCTACAGATTTGCAAAAACTTGATGCAAAAAATCCACCCCAAATCGCTGAACAAAATTAATATTCAGTATTACACCTGGCCTATAGGTTCTCTTTCTTATGGTATAAATGGCATTCCAGTTTAGTACATTTAAAAAAATTTTGTGTTCTTAGCTGTGGTTGAGGCTCTGGGGAAGCCCGAGCACCGTCACCACCACCCCTAGGGTGTCAGCTCACCAAGCCGGGGCCTGAGGGTTTGGTGGAGAGTGGGTGAGCAGGATCCTGCTGCCAGTGGTCAGTGGCCAGACCCTTGGCTGCTGGCCAGAATCCTGGCTTTGTGAGTGGCTACAGCTTGGCTGTGCTCCAGCCCACAGGGGCCAAAGGGGTGAGTAGGAAGCGTGTACGTGGCTTTGTGTCAGTGTCCTTGGCTTCTCCAGATTGCCATGTTCAGTACGTGCAGGCTCTGTGCTCCCCTGTGCCCCAGTCATTGCACAGGACAGAAGAGCTTCCAGAGTTAGGAGCCCCAGGATCTGGGAGGAGGGCATGGGTCCCAGAATGACCGAATGACCCTGAGTTGACACCCTCCCCCCTGGACCTGTCCCTCTGCAAGGTTGTGCAACAGTGTGGGGGACAACAGGCCATGTGGCCAAAGGGGACCTGAATGCCACCTGGTGTCTACCAAACTTTCAGGTGCAGGTCGGGCTTGTGAGTAATGCAGAGATGGCCGGAAGGCTCTTTGTCTCTACTCTTGTCCCAGGGGGAACTGGGTGGGGAAATGGCACTAAGCCTAGACAGTGGACCTGGCGCAGGGCCTTGGCTGCCTGCCTTTCAGTCCAGGGTGTTTCTTCCCTGAGACCAGAGAGTGCTGCCCTGCTCTGAAGGAGAGGAAGCAGGCAGTCCACATCTCCCTGAGCTGGGTGCTGGCTCCTTACGGCTACACACACACACACACACCCCCAACCTTCCACCTCTGCTCGGCTGCCTTTGCGTGTTACACACTACTGGTGCCTAGGTCCAACCTCCAGAGATTCCGATTTAACTGGTAAAGGGTGGGGCTTGCTCAGTTTGAAAGCACAATATCCAGCAAGTTTGAGAAGCGCTGCTTGCAACACCAGTACTCCTTCCTTATCTTATCCGCAGTCTGGGGCACCTTCGGCTCCTCCAGTCACCTGCCCTAGGGCTTCTTAACTCGAGGCTTTGTGCTCAGCAGGAAGAGGAAGGGTACTGTTTCAGTCCTGCTGTCTCAGGGAGGACAAGCTTTCAGGCCAGGACCCAGAAAGCCAGCTCTACACTCAGTCCTCTGCAGCCGTGTTGGTCCGGGACGGGACAGGAAGTGTCCGGCAGAGGTGGGGGTGGAGGTGATTGGCAGTTGGCGGCTCCAATGGGCCGGGAGCCCCCCTATTTCACCCCTCTCCTTCCATTGGCGCCTGGGCGGAGCCGCCCCCGCTGCGGGGGCCCAGGGCGGGAGGGAGTCGAGGCCGGGGCAGAGGGCGAGGGCGAGGGCGAGGGCGAGGGCGGAGGGCGCTGGCGGCGGCGGCCGCGGAAGGTGAGGCCTGGTGGGGCGGGACGGTGCCGACCGCGAAGTCTGGCCAGGAGGGGGCGGGGCAGGGCGGTGTAGGATCTGAGGGTTCGCGAGTGACCGACGGCCTGTCAGTGTGTCCGCGTGTGACGGTGTCAGCGTGGGAGACTCTGGACAGGCTGTCAGCTAACGTGACTGCGTGTGTCGGCGTGCATGCTTGTGGCCGCGGGAGTGCGGGGTTACGGGTGTGTCTGTGGGCAGTGTTTGGTGCGGTTGGGCCGTGTGTTTGTGTATGAGGGGGCAGCCCACAGCGGGGATGTGTTTGGGGAAGGGCTCCGTGGAGTTTAAGACCGTGTGCCAGCTGCGAGTGGGTGGTTGGGTCCGTGTGTGCCAAGGCGTGACTTCAGCAGTAGCAGAACAACAGTGAAACTTGTGACTATGTGTGTGTCCTGTGTCCTAACGTGGAGTTGTGTGTGTGTGAGTGTGTATAGAGCAGCGCTCCCACCTGGGGACCCATTTGAACCCTAACGGGACTGACCTGTCTGCTTCGGGTCCAGCCTAGGCAGCCCCATCCCCACACTCTGCTGCCCCTCCCTCTTCTGCTCAAAATTCCTCCTGGCTGGTCCCCGGCCCCACCTGGCTCAGTTGGTTCTGTTTCTTTTTCTCTCCCAGTGAGAGATCTCTGTGTGTCTCTCACGGGTTCGTTTCCCCAGATGGCTCCCTGTCCCTGTTTCTAGCTTTGCCTCTCTTGCTCCCTGTCTCTGCCTGACTTGCCTGTTTGCCCTGGTCTCTTTGGCTACCTAGGGGCTTGGAACAGTGATGAGACGCCCATCTGCCATTGCTGCACCATGAGGAGCTGCTTCCAGGTGGTGCTGTGGGCCCGTCCTGGGGACGGAGCACGTGTGTGGCTGTTGTGAGTGTGTGGAAGTGTGTGTCTGAGTCGGAGTGAGGGTGTCTGGGTATTGGTGTGACTGGCTATCTGAGAGTCTGAGGGTAAGTAAGTGTGGGTCTTGTGTATCTGGCACCAAGGGACCGAAGGCATTTCCTGGTGCTGGGGCCCAAAGAGCGGAGGGAGAGGGGGAGAAATGGCTGGAACTTCCAGGGGAGGGAGAAGTGGCCTTGTAGGCTTCTCCTTATACCCCCAACCTGGGCCTCCCTTCCCCTCAAAACACAGCCAGCTGTGGCCTAAAGAAAGGAGCCCGGTTTGGCTCTTTTTTTTTTTTTTAATTGTATGCACGTGTGTGTTCAGGGGAGTATCTTTTTGTTCATGGTGCCTAATGAGTCCGGGCTCAGTGAAAACACAGGGAATCTCACTGACAGGGACATAAGCAACCTTCCTCTCCCTCTTGCTGGCCTGGGCTCCGTCTGTGGCTTCCTCTCCAGACTAGGGGGAGGCCTCTTCCCTTCCCAGGGCCTTGGGTAGGAGTGGAGGAGGGAGGAGGGGGGAAGGGGAGGGGGGGCCTGGCTAGGGGCGGCTGAGCTGTGGGACCCAGAGGGGGCGGGGCGTGGAGGGGGAAGGAGGGGATGGTTCTGGGGTCTCAGAACAGAGTGGAACAGCAGCCCTGTGCTGTGGCTGGTGGGAGGAAGTCCTGGAGGCCATGAATACTCAGCCACTGGGACCAGCGAGGTAGGGCGGGGCTGAGCGTGGTCAATGTGACTGGGGAGTGGTGGGGTGGGGTGGCCAGGGGTGGGCCACCTAGACACGTGGAGGCTCCCCCCTGCCCTGTTCTGCTCTGGAGGGGTCTTCCTCTTCCTCTGCTTGCTCTTGGTCAGGGCCGTCTCCCATCTGCCCCTTCCTTTCCTATGGCCGCTTCCCTAGTGCCTTCCTCCCGCTGCTCCTGCCCACCCCCAGCTCCAGGATTCCTCTCTCCTAGCGCCCCCACCATCACCTCCCACATGCACACTTTGCTAGGGACTTTTTGTCCTCCCCTTGTTGAGCTCCTTCTCATTGCCTCCCTGTCCCGAAACTGAGTGTTTATCTCTCGGTGCTGTGGCCCCCAGGCCAGGCCCCTGTCCCTGCAGGCTCCCAGCTCCTCTCAGCCTCCTCTCCTCTCCCCTTCCCGCCACCCTGTCTCCATCTCCATCTGCTGGCGCCTTGCCCGCTCCCAGCCTCTGGCAGCAGCCAGGGCATCTGGATCCGCTTAGCGCTGCAGTCCCAGCCCGCACCCTAGCCCCATCCAGCCTCGCAGGCTTGAGACCAGATTTCAAGCCAGGCCCATTCAAGTGGCCCAAGTAGTCAAAGCAAGGAGACAGGCCCAGGCCGGAGGCTTGGCAGCCAGAGCAGGGCTAAGCCTCATGGTGGGCGTACAGGGTGGGTTCAGGCCCAGCATGACGGCCCCCCCCATCCCAGCTGATAAAGCCTGACCCAGATTAGACCGAGGTGGTGATTAGCCCTGGAGCAGGTGAGGAAGAATGCTGAAATCCCAGCAGCTACATTGGAGGGGTTAATGGGAGTGGCTGAGCCCCTGCCAGTACTTAGTGCCAGGGGTGGGCGCCAAGGGCGGTGTGGGGGGTGGTTGCTGGCGCAGTCTGTCGCCTCCGGCTTTTGTTCTGGGCCCTAAGCCCAGGACTGAGATGGAGGGGGTGAGGGTGTGTGTGTATGTGTGTTTGTGTTCGTGTGTACAGGCACATGCATGGCAATGGGTGTATGGTGAGAAAGGGGACCTCAAGTCAGATCCCCCGATGATTTCTGGTGCCCTGACTCCACTTGGTGCCTCAGTTTTCCTCCTAGGAAGTCTCAGTTTCCCGCAGGAGGAGCCAGGGTTTTGCTTCCCACTGTGGGGTGGGGGATCCCTGACGCTGCCTCTCCCCTCCACAGATGAGCAGCAGCTGCTCAGGGCTGAGCAGGGTCCTGGTGGCTGTGGCTACAGCCCTGGTGTCTGCCTCTTCCCCCTGCCCCCAGGCCTGGGGCCCCCAAGGTGAGAACCCTGGGCTGTGACTTGTGACTTGCTGCCCTTGCTGTGGCCCCTTCCCATGCCTAACTGTGTCTCCCAACTCTGACCACCAAGCTGGGTCCCCCCTGTATCCTGTCCTCTGATCTCTGTCTCCAGATTGTCACATGACCCACTCGGGTCCTTACCCTGTCATTCTTACAGAGTGTGGGTGTGGGTGTGTGGAGGGGGAGTGGGGGCTTGTAAAGGAAGAGCCTCACCTCAGAAGTGCCCTCCACAGGGGTCCAGTATGGGCAGCCTGGCAAGTCTGTGCTGCTGTGTTGCCCCGGAGTGACTGCTGGGTAAGTGCCCCACCTGTCTGACACCTGACCCTTTCCTGATCCTGCCCAGTCCTCATGTCCCTTGTCCCGTGTCCTCACATCCCTTCCCATCCCTGTCTATAATCTGTACCTCTTTGTCCAGATTCAACTGATCTGTATGTATCGAGCACCTGCTAAGTGCCTGGTCTAGTCTAGGCTCTGGGATGTGGCAGGGCACAATCCATGCAAGGTGCATACATTCTGTGGGGAAGACAGGTAAGCAGTTAGAATCCTGCCAGGTAATACCTGGAGGACAGGAAACGTAAAGAAAGTCTTGTGGAAGAGAGCGCTGAGTGGTACTATTTTTTAAAACAGATTTATTTATTTATTTATTTGGAAGGGTTACAGAGGAGGAGAGACAGAAAGAGAGAGCTTCTACCACTGGTTCACTCCTCAGATGATTGCGATGGCCAGAGCTGAGCCAGTCTGAAGTCAGAAGCCAGGAGCTTCATCTGGGACTCCCACGTGGGTGCTGGGAACCAAGGGTTTGGGCCATATTGTACTGCTTTCCCAGGCTCATTAGCAGAGAGCTGGATAGGAAGTGGAGCAGCTGAGACTTAAACCAGCGCCTATATGGGATGCTGGCACTGCAGGCAGCAGCTTTATCCACTGTGCATAGTGCTGGCCCTGAGTGATTACTATTTAAAAAAATATATTATTTTTAGAGGGAGAGAGAGAGAGAGAGAGAGAGAGAGAGAGAGATCACTTCTGTCTGCTGGTTCACTCCTCAAATGCCTGAAATAGCCAGGGCTGGCCAAGCTAAAGCCAGGAGTTAGAACTCCATCCGGGTCTCCCACATGTATGGTAGGGGCCCAGGCACTTGAACCATTGTCTGCTGCCTCCCAGGAAGCATTTCAGGGAGCTGGATCAGAAGTGGAGTAGCCAGCAGCTGGCGCTGTGGCACAGTGGATAAAGCTGCTGCCTGCAGTGCCAGCATCCCATACGGGTGTTGGTTTAAGTCTCAGCTGTTCCACTTCCTATCTAGCTCCCTGCTAATGAGCCTGGGAAAGCAGTAGAAAATGGCCCAAGTCCTTCGGCCCCTGCACCCATGTGGGAGACCTAGAAGAAGCTCCTGGCTCCTGGCTTCTGATTGGCGCAGCTCCAGCTGTTGCGGCCATTTGGGGAGGAACCAGCGGATGGAAGACCTCTCTTTCTCTGCCTCTGCCTCTCTGTAACTCTGCCTTTCAAATAAATAATACAATAAATCTTAAAAAAAAAAAAAGAAGTAGAGTAGCCAATACTTGTATAGGCACTCCTATCTGGGATGTGAGTGTTCCAAGTGACAGGTTAACCTGCTGCACCACAATGCCTGCTCCTTTATTACTGAGAGAGGGGTAGAGAGAGAGAGAGAGTGAAAGAGAGCAGGAGAACTCCCAATCCCCTGATTCACTCCCCAGATTCCTACAACAGAGCTGAAGCTGGGAGCTGAGAACTCAGTCCAGGTCTCCCCATGAGCCATCCGGGATTTGCATCAACAAGAAGCTGGAGTCAGGAGCTAGAAGCAGATATTGAACCCAGGCACTCCAATATGAGATTTTTTTTAAAAAGTCTTTATTTATTTGAACAGCAAAGAGAGAGAAATCTTCCATCCACTGGTTCACTCCCCAAATGGCTACAGTGGCTTGAGCTGGGCCAAGCCTAAGCCAGGAGCCAGGAACTCTATTTGGGTCTCCCACGTGGTTGGCAGAGGCCTAAGCACTTCTGGTGCTTTCCCAGGCCCATTATCAGGGAGCTGGATCAAAAGTGGAGCAGCCAGGGCTTGAACTGTAGCTCCTATTAGATGCTGGCAGCTTAGCCCACTGCGCCATAATGCTAGCCCTGGGGATGTGGTGTCTAAATCGCTCGGCCTGACAGCCCTCCCCTGAGTGGTTACTTTTTATTGGTAATCAGGGAAAGTCACTCTGAGGAAGCGACATTGCAACTGATTTCTGAAGGTCAGGAGGGAAGCAGTTATGCACAGATTAGGGTGCAAGCATCCCTGGTGGAGGGGACAGCTAGTACAAGCACCCTGAGATGGGAGTGAACTCAGCACTTCAGAAGGAAACCAGTGTAACCGGAGTGCAGTGGATGAGGGGAGAGAAGTAGAAGCTGGAGAAGGAGAGGAAGGCAGGGGCTCGATCGCATGCGAGGGGCTTAATGAGCCAGTGTAAGCAATTTGGGTTGTATTGCAGGTGCAACTAGAAGCCCACGGAGCTGTGGCATGATCTGACGTACACTTTAAATTTTCTGTCTTCATCTTATCTCACCTCCAGGGCCCTGGTGTCCTGGTTTCGGGACGGGGAGCCAAGGCTGCTCCAGGGACCTGATTCTGGGTTGGGACATGCATTGGTCCTGACCCACGTAGGCCACACTGACGAGGGCAACTACATCTGCCGGACCCTGGATGGGGCACTTTGGGGCATGGTGACCCTGCAGCTGGGCTGTAAGTTGGGGAGGATGGCAGTGATGAGGCGTGGTGCTCCTGAGGGAATCTGGGCCCCGAGAACGGCCCAGTCTCCAGCTGCACCCTCTGCCTCCAGATCCCCCAGCCCGCCCTGTTGTCTCCTGCCAAGCAACTGACTATGAGAACTTCTCCTGCACTTGGAGTTCCAGCCAGGTCAGCGGTTTACCCACCCGCTACCTCACCTCCTACAGGTGTGTGCACGACCAGATGTGTGTGCCTGTACACTGGGGGGTGCTGGCTCCATGTGGGTACAGGAGGCAGGGAGGGGGTCCTGAGGACAGCCTCAGAGAGGGCGGAGGGCCCTCTTGTCCTTCCTGTCCTTAGATGACCCCTTCCCCTCAGGAAGAAGACCATTCCAGGAGCTGATGGTCAGAGGTAGGACAAGTGGGAGAGACTGGGGGCTCCAGCTGGGACCCACGATGGGCATTTATTTCCAAGCACCAAGACCACATCCTTGCTCCTAGGATGAGTCCATCCACAGGGCCCTGGCCATGCCCACAGGACCCCGTAGGGGCTGCCCGTTGTGTGGTCCATGGGGCAGAGTTCTGGAGCCAGTACCGGATTAATGTGACCGAGGTGAACCCACTGGGTGCCAGCACGCGGCTGCTGGACGTGAGCCTGCAGAACATCTGTGAGTACCCAGCCGGATCTCCCCTAGATGCCCATCACAGAGGCGCCCACAGACTCAGACGCCTCTCCCCCACCCCACCCCAGCTTCTAAAGAGTTCCCTCTCCTCACAGACTCCATTTCACACATAGATGACCCCTGGAGACTAAGAAGTCGAAGGGATCAGAGCCCAGGGGCCACGTGGCACTCGTTCTGGAGCTGCTGCCGCTGCCCACAGGTCCTTCCTCGCAGCCTAGCCCCGGGGCTGATCCCTGTTTCTAGGCCCTGAGCTGAAAGCATCATCTCTCATGTGCTTCCTACCCAAGGGAAGCCCCTGCCTCTTGATCTGTGTGTGGGAGGGAGGAGAGCAGTAAAACTCTGGCTAGAATTGGGCCGATTCATCTTCCTTGGAAGGAAAGAATTATTCACTCAATTCAAAACCCCCAACCCCAGATCTCAGCTTCTTTTATAAGGATGACAGATACTGAGCCTAATGAATGATCAAGTTGAAGATTTCCCTTCTTGGAAACACCTGACTAAGCACACGTCCTGGAAATGGTGGGAAAGATGTCTGTCGCTTAACCTTTGTGCCTTGCCACCCCCAGTGCGCCCTGACCCACCCCAGGGGCTGCGGGTGGAGTCTGTACCCGGTTACCCCAGACGCCTGCGTGCCAGCTGGACATACCCTGCCTCCTGGCCCCGCCAGCCCCACTTCTTGCTCAAGTTCCGGCTGCAGTACCGCCCAGCGCAGCATCTAGCCTGGTCCACGGTAAGGACCGCAGTGCAGGGTTCTAAGTTGGAATGCACTTTGTTTTCATGATCCTACGTGTTTTGTGTAGCTTCTGTTTCGGGCAGTTCACTGATGCATGCCCACCCCCACGGTGCATTCCGTGTGCTTGCACACACACACACACACACTCACACTCGCATGCACACATACTCATGTGCTCCCCGTGGGCCAGGTTTTGTGCTGGGTGTTGGGGTTGCAGAGGGGACAGTCTCTGCCCTGCAGGGCTGTAACGATAATATAAGCCCACAGCTGCGGGAAGACAGCAGTGCCTTTTAAAAAACAACTTTTCGAAGAAAGGGAGTGCCTTCCACCCAGAGGCACATCTTTACATAAACAGTCATCACTCAGTTGATAGTGAATTCCACCTCTGGAGATAAGATTGGTTGGCATCAGGTCTGGGGAGCGGCAGCATCAGATAATAACCAGTATTTGTTTAGTGCTGTCTGCCTGCCAGGTCCATGATGCATATTGTACCTACATTATCTCATTTAGGCTTATTCATTAGGTATTTATATATTTTACAAATGAACTGGGGCACTAGGAGGCCCAAAGTTCACCCAGTAAGTGGTTTAGCGAAGATTTGAGGCCAGGCAGTCTGGGCACCAGCTGCCTTTAAGTACTCACTACTTTACTACCGACTTCCAAGCACTAAGTGGTCCCCAGGTGAAGTCTAGACAGCTCCACCAGGCTGGGAGGAACGGGAGCTCTTTGCAGATGAGGACTGGGTTGGTGGGCTGTGCTCCCACAGCCTAGATAGCACACAGAGGAACCATCTTCACCCCCAGGTGGAGCCGGTGGGATTGGAGGAGGTGATCACCGACGCTGTGGCTGGGCTGCCCCATGCCGTGCGCGTCAGTGCCCGGGACTTTCTGGACGCTGGCACCTGGAGTGCCTGGAGCCCGGAAGCCTGGGGAACTCCAAGTGCTGGTGAGAGACAAAGTGAAAAGCCAAGGGCAGAGGTGCTACCCCAAAGCATCCCTCAGCTGGAAGGGTTTGCAGAAGGCAGGCGGCCTTAGCACAGCCCTACCCGCGCAGGCGCTGCAGTTGCTGTCCTAGGCCTGTAGCCCTGCCTCAGGTTAAGCCCTGCTCCTCCTCCCCGTTCCTGTGATTAAAGCCTTTACTCCAAGCTAGGACCCCAGCAACTGACCACAGCCTTTCAGGCTCCACCTCCTTGGCACCCTGTGTCCCACTGGGGCCCTTGCCCATCCCCAGGACCTGGCCCCTGACCTACTGCTCACGTGGACACTTCTCAGGTCTTGTGTTCCTTCAGGGCCCCTGACGAAGGAGATAGCACCTGGGACCCAGGTACACACGCAACCAGAGGTGGATCCTCGGGTCGACAGCCCGGCTCCTCCACGGTCCTCCCTCCAGCCAGACCCGCGGCCACTTGGTGAGCTTGGGCGGGTGGGCAAAGGTTGTAGAGGGTGGAAAGCCCCAGGGAGGAGGGGCAGCAAGCTTGATGAGGTTCCTTCTCAATGGCATGTGGCCCTCCTCAGATCACAGGGACCCCCTGGAGTATGTGGCTGTGCTGGTGTCTTTGGGAATCCTCTCTTTCCTGGGACTGGCAGCGGGGGCTCTGGCAGTAGGGCTGTGGTAAGTGACTGCCACTGGTCCCTCAGCCTCAGATCCCCACAGTTGTTCTACTCAGAGATCACATTCGTCCTCACCCTCGTGACTGCCCACCGAAACCGATTCAGCTGACCCCTCCCCATTCTACGTCATGATTCTCACTGATTCCCTTCCTGACCCTTACTAAAAACCCTTTGGGAGGAGACGGGGCTGTCCCACATTGAGACAGCTGCCTTTTACGCCCCAGGCTGAGGCTGAGATGGAGTGGGAAGGATGGACCCCCAAAGCCTGGGTTCTTGGCCCCGATGATTCCAGTGGACAAGCTTCCAGGTTAGTAGGACTTCCAGGAGATTTGGAGGTTTGGGCTTGGAAATGGGTGCCCCCATTTTCAGAGGCTCTGGGTAAAGAGCCAGCTATCTTAGTCATTTTATAGGTGTTGAGAATCTGAGTTGGGTGTTCTCATTCTTATGTTTAGGTTGGAGCTTGGGACTTTTTTTTTTTTTAATTTATTTATTTTAAAGGTAGAGCTAGAGAGAGGAGAGGGGAGAGAGGGAGAAAGGGAGGGAGGGAGGGAGAGAGAGAGAGAAAGAGAAAGAGAAAAGAATCTTCCACCCGCTGATTCACTCCCCAAATGACTACAATGGGCTACAATGGCCTGAGCTGGCCCAGGCCAAAGCCAGGAGCCAGGAACTTCCTGCAGGTTTCCCATGTGGGTGCCAAAGGAGACACATTAGAAGGAAGCTGAACTGGAGTAGCCAGGACATGAACCAATGCCCATATGGGATGCTGGTGTTGCGGGCAGCAGCTTTACCCCCTACACCACTGTGCTGGGCCTAGGCCTTCCATTCTTGAGTCCCTGGGCTCAGCAGCGGGTCCCTTTCCTTTCTATCTGGGTACTTCACTAGGACCCCCCCTCCCCCATTTTCAGGGTGTTAGACTCAGAACTGGATAGTCATCCTTTCTCTTGGAGTACCTTAGATCAAAGCTGACACATTCAGTCACACCTGGACCACTCGGGCAGTTTCCAGAGTGTCTAGGCCCAGACCCAGTCCTGATGTCTCACAATTTGCCTCTTGCTTCTTCTAGGAGCTCCAAACCTATAGAAGACCCAGGAGGGCTTTAGCTGATTCTACCTATAACTCTGTCTTGCTGGCGCAGATGGATGGACAGCTAGAACCCAGGCAGGACAGTAGACCTCCGTGGAAGGGGGTCTCAGCTGGAAGCTGTGCTTGGAGGCCATTTCTGGGAGACCCCATATTCCAGACTTGCAGGCTGAAAGGTGCCTGGACTGCTGATTTCATTCCAGAGCTGGAGGTCTACCTGACGAACATGTGTAGATGTGGATGTCTGTATCCATGTGTGACCAAGAGTATGTGAGGCAGGGAACCTGTGTTCTCTGCATGTATGCATGTATGTATGTATGTATGGAGGTACTTGGGGAGTGTGTGTAGGTCCTTCACTCTTGGCCTTACCTCTTGCAAGGGTTGTGAAGGTGCAAATAAAGAGAGTGAAGAAGTTCTTGGCAGATCACACACAGAGATTCTTGTCTAATGTTGCTTTATTGGGGCTTTGTGGGGCTCCAACCCATTTTCCCTAGCAACCCAGAAATCAGGTTGAGTCCCCTGGAGCCTCTTCCCTTGGCGCTCGAACCACCGAGCCAGGCTGCGGTTCTGGGGATGAATGCACACGCTGCGTCGAGCCAGATGAAGCCTGGGAAGGGAAGGGTCCAAAGCCATGACCATAACCTGGGGTTGTGGGTAGTGTCCCAGGCTTAGGAGCAGGGGTCAGATGAACACCTGAGTCAGTGTCCGAATTGGTAGTGGGGTCTGGGGCTGGGCTCAGCGTCGGGGATCGGGCTGAGGTCAGAGTTGGAGGGATCGGGGTGGGGTTAGCGCTCACACGAAAGCCTGCAGGTGACAGTCTCCATCAGCCTCCTGCAGTTCCACCCGGATGACCTTCCTCAGTAGCTTGTTTGACAGTGGCTGTCGGTAGAGCTGAGTACAGCAGGTAGTGCTGGGTGGCAGTATCAACACTAGGGGACAATGCAGCACACATGCAGATGGGCCCAGACCCAGAACCCCTCTGTCGGACAGCTGGAGCTGGACTTGCTGGGCCCCTTTCCCTTCATCGCATTCACCCAGATCCCCAGACCTGTGTCCCCCGCGTACTCACCTGCTCCAGGGTCCAGGCTCAGGAGCAACAGCAGCAGCAGGAGCCTGCTGGTAGGTGAACACCCCTCCATGCTGCTCAGCCTAGACACTTCCTACTCTCTCCTCCTCCTGTACCTTTTATCTGGGCGCCTTTTACCTGAGGCACCGGGTGAGTCAGAGGCAGGTGGAGATGCCTTGCTTATCCTGTGACACTCCTGGGTCCTAATTCTTGGCCTGTTGTCACAGACCCCTTCCTCTTCTAGGGCTGCCATTTCCCATGTGCTCCTAAGCCCTGAACGGAGAAGCTGGGGAAAGGGCAGTGCAGGATGTGGGGACTGCTGGCCCAGTGACTAAGGGCAGCCGAGGATCCGCAGTGGCATCCAGTGAGAGACAGTCACGCTCATGCGTACACAGCTGCACATTCACAGTCACACCTTGATCACTCAGTCAGCCTCACAAAGTCACACCCACGATCAGACAGCCTCGGACAAAAAATGACACCACTCCAGCTACGAAGTCCCTCTCACACGGTTGTGTTTCCACGGACATCAGACAGTCCTGCTGGCACACACAGACTCTCGTGGGGGACTTGTGGGTGGCACGGGAGAAGAGAACAGGCCAGTATCAACTTGCCTTCATTTTCCCCTCCCCATTTCCTGCCCTGGCCTGTCTGTCTTATCGGAGAAATGGTGGGGACTGGTCCCCAAAGCAGTCCTCTGGCTCAGGAGGGGTCTTGGCTAAGGCCAGCCATATTCTGGGAAGCTAGGAGAAGTCCACCCCCCTTTAAAAGCTGTATTTATTTTAAAGGCAGAGTGAGATTATCTATCTAATCTTCCACCCACTAGTTCACTCCCCAAATACAACAGCCAGGGGTTTGCAAGGTTGAACCCAGGCAAACTACTCTAGTCTCCCACATGGGCGGCGGGGACCCAGGTACTTAGGCCATCATCTGCTTTCCAGGATGCATTAGCAGAAAGCTGGATCAGAAGTGCGGAGTAGCCAGGCACTCTGATATGGGATGTGGACGTCCCAAGTGGTGACTTAACTCACAGCACCATCCCGACGAGGCCCTTTTTGATGGTGCCGACGAGGCCCTGGGGATGCTGAGGGGGCTTCTTCCTCCAGGAAGAAGAGAGAGGGAGCAAAGTTGAGGTGGATGAGAAGGAAAGATGAAAGCTCTCTGGTGCCAGGCTGCTGTTGTCTAAACAGGTAAAAGTGGCCATCGTTATGGTACAGAGGGTTGGGCCACTGTTTGTGTTGCCAGCATCCCATATTAGAGCATCAGTTCGAGTCCTGGCTGCTCTGCTTCCAGTTCAGCTCCCTGCTGATCTGCCTGTGAGAGCAGTGGAGGATGGTCCAAGTGCTTGGGCCCCTGCTGCCCATGTGAGAGCCCTGGATGAAGTTTTGGCTCCTGGTTTCAATCTGGCCCAGACCTGGCTGTTGCAGCCATTTGGGAGTGAACCAGCAGATGGAGAATCTCTTTCTTTTTCACTATGCCTTTACAAATTATAAAATAAATAAAAGGAAAACTTAAAAGCAAAACAAAAACAGGTGAAAAGTTCATGAAATCTCACCTGTTTTTGCCTCAGCCTGTTCCAGGAATGCCAGCCTCTTGTCAGTAGGGGCCTGGAGGCTGCAGACTCAGTCCCTAGCTTGTTGGAGAAGTCAAACTCAAGAGCTCAGTTACTTTTCGTTTGTTCTCAAGTTCCAGCCTCCACTGCGGGCCTGGAGGAACATCCCTGCTCTCCACCAGAGTTCAGCAATACCCACGTCTCCAACCCCTGGCCCCTCTGCATCCCATCTTCCATTGCCCGGCTCCCCTCATCCCACTTCCCCCAGTGTAAACCTCCTACCCCTCCTGATCCAGCACTTTCCAGGAAGCTGGAAAATGCCTAGGGAGGGGGCATGCTGCTGTTTACTGCCGCTGGCTCCCTGACGAATGTCCACTCCTGGTCTGGGGATTTCAATCCTCATGGCCTGTTCTGCTCTGAGACATAAACTGAGTCATAACCTAATAATCCAGCGCTCTGCCTTGTGCGGTCTTCTGCCCTGGGACCAGCCATCCTCTATGGGGTAGGTCTTCTTTTGGGATAGGACTCGCACCTACTCTGAGTAGCCCTTCCTGCTGTGGGTTGCTTCAAAAATCACAAGGGACTTTGGGTCCCAGGACAGGGGCTAGTCCCCTCCACACTGAAGACCTGGACGTCTCCTCCCTGGCTTGACGGCCCCTCCCTGTGGAATTTGTCTTAGGGGGCCCTCAGGTCTTCTGATAGTGATATGGGGAGGTAAGGGCCCCCGGCTGGACAGGGCTCTGACATAGATATGAGGAAATGGCTCAAGAGTTTGGGTACATTTTTTGAAGATGACCACAACCCAGAGGTCATTCATCTGGAACTTCTAGTGCCAGAGGCCTTAGGGTCCTCCTCCCATTCCCAAGTCCACTTATGTCCCAGGGCCTGGGTGGAGACATCAGAAAATCTCCCAGGTTCCACCCCCTTGTCATGGACCTCCGTCAGCTCCTGCCAACACTCTGGTCTTTCCTAGGAAACAAATTCTTCTAGGTGTGCACCTATCTCTTTCCTTTGACCTTTTCAAAGATAAGGCCAAGTCTTCTCCCAGTCCCAACCTGCTGGAGCAGGGACAGCTCCGGGCACAGAGCCAGACTTGGTGCCAGTAGAAACCAGGCTGTCTCTAACCTCGTCCTCTGGTGCCCTTCTCTGGTGGTGGGGCTAGTCCCTGACTCCCAGCAGGGTACTGGCTGATGGGGAGCAGGGAGCAGTGCTTTCAGACTGCCCTAGGCAAGCAGCAAGAACTGCTAGGTGGGCTGATCCCAAGTAGCTCTAACTTAGGGTCAAACAGGAGGACCCAGGAGTTGGGGTAGCAAAGTCACACCCCTGTGGCTGGCAGCTAGCTTTCAGGAATACCCCCCACCCTCCCTCAGTCTACTTCCTACAGTTCTGGCTTAAAAAGGTTTATAGCTGCTCCCAAATAGACTCTTCAGACACTTGGCAAAATCCTGGCCAGGAGGATACCTAGGTGGTAACAGCACTGAGGATGAGGCCGGGAGGAAGGCCAGGCTAGGACACACTGAGTGCATGGTGATGGGTGCTGGTTCTTTTTGTTTGCTTCGTTTGTTTGGCTTTTTTGGTGGGGAGGCGCTGACAGTACCAGCAGGCCTGACCCTGAGCATTGACATGCAAGGAGGCCCTGTCAGTAAGGACGCACACAGCCAGTGTGGAGAAGGGCTCCCAGCCCGAACGGCGGCACCGGCGGCAGAGTCAGGAGGGCAGGACGGTGGGCTTCGTTTTAAATCTTTAATGCACCGGCTGCCTGGGCAGCGGCGGCGGGAGTGCGGCAATGGAGGCCACGACCGGAACGCGAGGGAGCAGGGCCCAGGCCGCTCGACAGACAGCTCATTAGACCCCGCAGAGGCTCCAGCTTCTGCTCCCGCGGGTGTGCAGAACTGTGGGGCGACCCGACACGGCCATGAGGCGGGGCGAGGGCTCCCGGATTCCCGCCCGCCCCAGTCCGTCTGCTGAGACTCGACCCTCGGCCACACCTGGGGAGGGGCTTCAGCGCCGCAGCCCCCTCACCTTCGTTCTCTCCGCCACATTCGCAGCCAGGGGAAAAAGTAGAAACAGCCCCAGTAGATCCTGCAGAGAGAAGGCCGAGCAGGGCCGGGCGGGCGGGGCTGACCCCCACAGACCCCGCCCCTCGGGCAAGGCTCCGCCCAGCCTGGCGAGGGCGGCTCCCTCGTAGCCCACGCCCCCTCAAGGCCCCGCCCCTCCCGCCCCCGGACGGCTCGCACCCTCCCCCACCCGGAGCCTCCTGGTTCCTCCTCCGCAGAACCCCGCCTCCACTCACTCCTCCTCCGCCTCCAGCGCCACCTCGTATCTCCTCAATCCCGGCATGTCCTGGGCTCCGAGCGTCTCCTGGGGGGCGGCATGGTTGGATCAAGGAGCACCCCCGCCCCAGCCCCAGGTCCCCTTCTTCGTCATTTTCAGGACGAGTCTGACTAGCTCTCAGGTAATCTGAGGCAGGTGCCCCCCGGGAAGCCTCAGTAAGCCACATCGGGACTGGATGAGATAGAAGATTTGGGGGCACCAGAAATTAATGGGTTAGGAGGTCGGTCATCTCCGGGGCCTGAGGCATTTAGGGCGAGTGGTTTGGCAGTCATGGGACTGGGAGATTTGGGGCCCTGGGTGAGGAGTTTCAGGGGCTGGGGTCACCTGGAGGGGGGCTGAGGGGGTCGGTGCAGCCTAAACTCCCGCCCTCCCTGGCTCCACCCCGGAAACGGACCGTTACCAGTGCGTCACAGGGACCCCGGTGCGCACCGGGGGTGGGGTTTGCTTATCACCGGAAGGGGCGGAGTCAAGAGCTCCCGCTAGGAGGTGGAGCCCAGGGCGAAAGGGGCAGAGGCGGGCTTTTTATGAAGAGTGGGGCGTAGGACTGTGTGGGCCTGGGAGCAGGTTTTGGAGCTCAGCTCTGCGGCGCTGAGGCTTCAGCACTAGGCAGCAAGAAAGGGCTTTGGTCCAGGACTGGCTTCCCCGTTCCGTGTCTCCATCCTCGTCTACTCCTCCCTGTCTCTGCCCTGCCAGTTGCCCTTGCTTGACTGCCTCCCTCCGCTTCAGTGACCCTGGACTGAGGAGGAATAGGCCCCCAGAGAGAACCCTGTGTAGGATTCTACTTATTTCCAGACTATGGAAATAACTGTTGGCCGAGTGACCTTGGCCAAGTCACTGAACGGCCAGAGGGTCATGGCTGAGCTCCATTTCCTGTGATTTTTTTTTTTTTTACAATCATTTAGTCAACAAATGTTTACTGAGTGTGTGCCAGGCGCCAGTCACTGAGCTGGGCTTGGAGATGCAGCGGTGAAGAAGCCAGGCGCAATTTCCACCCCAGGAGGTTGTCAAAAGAGAACAATCGCATCATTAAATGTAGCTTGGGGAAGAGGAAGGTGCTGTGGGAATGCCAATAAAGGGCAGTGAACTCGGGGTAGGAAGCAGGAAATAGCTGGCCCAGGCCTCTGATGTCCCAGCCAAGGCTCGGTGCAGAGCCAGACTTGGTCTGGGGAGGGGAGAAAAAAGCCTTGTGGCTGGATTGACTATGGGAGGGGCCAGAAATGAATGAGGTGAAGGTTTGCTCTTGGTGAACGCTGAAGGATGGCTAGCCCGCCCCGCCCTGCCCTCCATTCCACTCTGTTTCTCCCTCTCCTGTCCATCCTCCCCTGCTTGAGCCATGTACAGGCAGCAGACAGATCCCTAAGTGTCAAGTGGCGTTGTTGGAAACATTGCAGTCTGGGTGAGGAGAAGCTGTGCCCTCACACACCACCTTCTCGCTCAAGTTCACACTCTCGTCGACACTGCAGGCTCTGCCCTGGCTGGCTCTGGCCTGGTGCAGGGGAGCTGGGAGCCTGCTCCTGCCTCCTCGTCCTCCGACCCCAGGCCGGGGTGATTCACATCCTCACTGAGACACAGGGCCCCCTGTGGTGCTGTCCTGGGCTAACTGCTCTGGTGCTTGCCCTGGGGAGGAAGGAGAGGCAGGGTCAGGGGCAGAAGCTGGGGCCAGGGGCTTGGAGGCAGGAGGCAGGGCTGGGGAGGGCCAGGCTTGCCTTGGCAGAGATCCGCTTCAGTCTCCGAATGATGCGGCCCACCCAGGGCTGTTCCGGGGGTGCACAGAGCTGCAGGCCCCTCAGTGTGGTGAACCTGGAGGCAGAGAGAAGGGAGCCCTGGAGCCCAGCTTCCTGGGGGGCCCTGTGTGAGGGTCAGAAGCTGTGGACCATGTCTGGGAACCCGTTTTAGGGGCTCTTTTGTGGGAGGGACTGGGCAAGGGTAAGGGAGATAAGATGGTGAGTGGCGGCCTGGATGATGGAGGAGGTGATCGGGAGGGAGGAACCTAGACACTCCCCCCCCCCCCCCATGGGATAAAGAACCCTGCAGCTGTCTTGGAGGAAGAGATAGCAAGAGGCACCAAACATGTCCCAGGAATTGGGTGTTAGCTTACCAAGAAGCAAGAATTCTCAGAATTGTTGGCCTCTCTCAGAGCTGGGGAGGGGTTGGGGTTAGTGTTCCAGCTTAACTCAAGGGTGGAAAGGCCACAGCCCTGACTGGGATTCAGGCCCTTTGTGGCCAGTGCCTTAGCTTTGGTGTTGCTCTCTCCTTCACCCACATGCACTGACCTCTTCCCCTGAAACCCAGACCAGCTGAGGCGGAGCATACAGAGAGAAGAGCAGCCAGGGGCTTCCAGACCAGCCAGGTGTGGATCATAGAGAAACACCTGGAGCACAGGCTCATCTACATACCCTGGGTACTTGCACACGCCACAGGCATGCCCACAGCACACAAGCAGACACATGCAGACTGCCTAGGGATACCCACAATCTGCAGGTACACTAACGTCACACAGGAACTTAGTCACCAGAGGGGCACAGCCGTTTGCCGCATGTACAGCCTCAGGTTCATTCTCAGACCTGAGTGTTGACTCAGTTTTTTCACTGACTTCCCGAAAAACTATGTGCTGGTCCCTCTAGGCCCTCTCTTCCTACTCCAGTTTACCCCCTCCTGGCAAGCGAATCAGTCCAGTAAGAAGATGAGAACTGCCACACAGGAGGCCACGGGATGGATGGAGATGGATAAGTGGGCAGAATCCCTGGGAGCAGCAGGTGTGTGCAGGGGTACAGGAGACCCACGTGTGTGAGACTGTGTGTAAGGTGGGATGGGGGAGAGTGAGCCGGAGTTATCCTGTTGGGGAGCAAGCCCCTGCATACTGGGCAGGGGTGGGGAGGGGTCCTGTGAATGTACGTGTATGAGTTTGTGGTTATCTCCTACTTACGGCTCCCTTATTATCTGTGTCTCGCAATTTCCTCCCTTCTGGTGTATAATAAAGATCTGGGTCTTTTTCATGTCTTCTGGCGTATAATAAAGAATTTGTCTGGTTTTTGTTGCTGGTTTCTGAGAAAACTTTGTAAACATTTGGAATTTCCCAAGTATAGGTGGTCCCTGGCTTTGGAACTTACAATGACTCACAGTTTTTCTGACTTTTGATGATGTGAAAACCATACACATGGGACTGACATTCTGATACAGTGGGTTAAGCCATCCCCTGCTTTACTGGCATCCCATATTAGCACCGATTTGAGCCCTGGCTGCTCTTTTTCTGATAGAGCTCCCTGTTGATGCACCTGGGAAAGTGGTGGTAGATGGCTCAAATGGGAGACCTAGGTGGTGGTCTAGGCTCCTGGCATTGGCCTAGTCCAGCCCTGGCTATTGTGGCCATCTGGGGAGTGAACCAGCAGATGGAAGATTCTCTCTCTGTCTCCCTCCCTCCCTGTAACTGCCTCTCTCAAATCTATCAATCAATCCATCTTAAAAAGAGAGAGAGAGAGAAGAAAGTAATATAGTTTCAGTAGAAACCATATTTTAAGTTGAATTTTCCCCAGCCAGCAATGTTGTAGTCTCATGAGGATGAACAATTGATACCCTACAGTGTACTGGCAGCTAAGTTATGATGTTTGCTAGGTTAACGGTATTAAGTGTATTTTCAATTTATAATGGATTCATCCAGATATAATCCCATCATAGATTAAGGAGCATCACTAATGGGAGGAGTGTCTTTCCTAGGTGCTTGGATCACATCAGAGTTCAGCCTGAGAGATCAGATGACTCCAGAAGGAGGCTGGTTACCAGAAAGACCAACTATGTATCTAGGAGGTGGGGACGTTGAGCCAGCACGACGACCTCTAGGGAGTGGAGAAGGATTGGGGATTGCATTCACCTGTGTCCAACAGTTTAGTAATGGCTACATAATGAAATCACAATAAAAAAAATCTGAACACCAAAGCTCATAGAACCTCCTGCTTTGTGAACACATTGATGTGCTGGGAGGGTGGCGCACTCTGTCTCCCCAGAGAGGGAGAGACAGCACAAACATCTGCATTTGAGACTCTTCCAGACTTCATCCTACGTGCCTCTTCATTTGGCTGTTCCTGATACATACCCTTTATAAAAAATTGTAAGTGGTGCCAGCGTTGCCCAGCTGGTTAAGCCACACCACCTGCGACACCAGTATCACATATGCGCACCAGTTTGAGTCCAGGCTGCTTCACTTCAATCTAGCTCCCCACTAATGAGCCTAGGAAGGCAGAAGAAGATGGCCCAAGTACTGGGGCCCCTGCCACCAATATGGGAGACCCAGATGGAGTTCCAGGCTTCTGGCTTCAGCCTAGCCCAACTGTTGAGGCCATCTGAGGAATGAACCAGTAGATGGAGATTTCTTTTCCTCTATCTCTGTAACTCTGCCTAATAAATACACAAAAAAGTAAATAATAAATATTTTTAAAAATGTAAGCATAGCACCTTCCTGAGTTCCGTGAGTCATTCATTCTAGAATATTATCCAGACCTCAAGTAACAGACAGTTGAGATTCATTGTGAGACGTGGCCCCATACCCATAGGCAGATAAAATCTTGTCTATCTATTTGCACAGTAGCTGAGGGGCTTCTGCACCCCAGGGGATGTGATTTCATTGACATCCTGTTTCTAGCCTGGGCTCTCCAGCCAGTTCCCCCTTATCTCAAGATGTCCCATTCCCAACACATTCTACAGTTATTTTTGAGAACTAAAGTGAGAAAGGCAGAGTACTGGGTTGGTCAAAGACAATACATGGTATTTCCATGCAAGACCTGACCTATGAGACCTGAAAAGAAGATCTTTCAGGAGAGACTATAGTGGGATGGTATTCTGTTTTCTACTCCCAGCCTTAGAGTATATGATTTGTAGGCCTGTATCTTTCTTCATCTATCCATCTGTCCATCCATCCACGCATCCACCTACCCATGTTTACATCTATAGATCCATTCATGTGTCTAAATACCCACTCATCGTCTTTTTTTTTTCCACCCTATCCCTCCAACACTAACTCCTGCTCACTTGTGCTGTTGATACCTGACCACGTCTTAACTGGAAGCCTAGATCCAAGACTGAAACAGAATCTTCACCCCAAAATGAGAATAAAATAAGTCACTTGAGCATGGAGTATCATTTAGGGGAACACACATGTAAGGAGGGAAAGAGGAAATGGGGCTGTGAGTGACAGAACACAGTCTGGCAGATGTTTGTACAGAGTTTGCAGTAGAATCACCGCAAGTGTTCCAGATGGATTCCCATCCATGGGTCTGGAGCACCAGACGCTCTCCATGGCAGATCCAAGAACAGGGAGCTAAGGGAGAAGGCCGTTCCTATCATTCCAGTTTTAGAAGCTCCACATCAAAGCCTGAAGTAGCGTGTGGTGTCCACCCATCTTTATCTCTTCCTCAGCGCATTTTCCCTGCTTCCATCCTTTCCTCTATCTTTGCACATCTTCATCTCCACTTACTCATTGGTATGTTCAGCCATTATCCATTATTTTCTTTTTAACAAAAGATTTAGTTTATGTATTTGAAAGGCAGTGTTAGGCCGGCGCTGCGGCTCACTAGGCTAATCCTCTGCCTTGCGGCGCCGGCACACCGGGTTCTAGTCCCGGTTGGGGCGCCGGATTCTGTCCCGGTTGCCCCTCTTCCAGGCCAGCTCTCTGCTGTGGCCCGGGAGTGCAGTGGAGGATGGCCCAAGTGCTTGGGCCCTGCACCCCATGGGAGACCAGGATAAGTACCTGGCTCCTGCTTTCGGATCAGCGCGGTGCACCGGCCGTGGCGGCCATTGGAGGGTGAACCAACGGCAAAAGGAAGACCTTTCTCTGTCTCTCTCTCACTGTCCACCACTCTGCCTGTCCCAAAAAAAAAAAAAAAAAAAAAAGAAAGGCAGTGTTGTATAGAGAGAGGAAGAGGAGGGGAGAAAGAGAGAGAGAGAATCGTCCATCTGTTAGTTCATTCCCCAAATGGTTGCAACAGTCGGTCTGAACCAGGCAGAAGCCAGTAGCCATGAACTCCATCTGAGTCTCCCATGTGGGTGACAGGGGCCTAAACACTTAGGCCAACTTCCACTGCTTTCCCAGATGCGTTAGTAGGGAGCTGGACTGGAAGTGGGACTTGAACTGGTGCTCATATGGGATGCCAGCATTGCAGGTGGTGACTTAACCCACTGTGCCACAACACTGGCCCCTATCCTTTTATTTTTTTTTTTAAGATTTATTTATTTATTAGAAAGAGTGACAGAGAGAGAAGAAGAAACAGATAAAGAGACTTTCCATTTGCTGGTTTATTCCTCAAGTGACTGCAACAGCCAGATCTGGGGCAGGCTAAAGTCAAGAGCCAAAGTCTCCAACCTGGTCTCCCACATGGGTGGCAGGCACTCAAGCACTTGGACCATCTGCTGCCTTCCCAGGTGCATTAACAGGAAGCTGAACATGAAGCATAGTATCCACAACTGGAACTGGCACTCCAATACGGGATGCCAGCATGGCAAGTAGCAGCTTAACCCACTACTTCACAGGGCCAACCCCTGTGGATGGCTTTTGTTCATGCAAATAATTTTTATTTATTTATTTATTTATTTTTTTTATTTTTGACAGGCAGAGTGGACAGTGAGAGAGAGAGACAGAGAGAGAGGTCTTCCTTTGCCGTTGGTTCACCCTCCAATGGCCGCCGCTGCAGCCGGCGCACCGCGCTGATCTGATGGCAGGAGCCAGGATCCAGGTGCTTTTCCTGGTCTCCCATGGGGTGCAGGGCCCAAGCACCTGGGCCATCCTCCACTGCACTCCCTGGCCATAGCAGAGAGCTGGCCTGGATGAGGGGCAACCGGGACGGAATCCGGCGCCCCGACCGGGACTAGAACCCGGTGTGCCGGCGCCGCAAAGTGGAGGATTAACCTATTGAGCCACGGCGCCGGCTCATGCAAATAATTTTTTAAATAATTTATTTATTTATTTGAAAGGCAGAGTTACAGAGAAAGAGAGAGAGAGAGAGAGAGTGAGAAATCTTCCATCTGCTGGTTCATTCCCCAAATGCCTGCAAGAGCCAGAGTTGGACCAATCCGAAGCTAGGAGCCAGGAGCTTCTTTCAAGTCTCCCAAGTGGATGCAGGGGTCAAAGGACTTGGGCCATCTTCTGCTTTCCCAGGCGCATTAACATGGAACTGGATCAGAAGTCGAGCAGCCAGAACTCAAACTGGAGCTCCACAAGTAGTGGCTTTGTCAGCTAGGCCACAGTGTCTCCCTCTCTCCCTCCCTCCCTCCCTCTTTCTTTCTTTCTTTCTTTCTTTCTTTCTTTCTTTCTTTCTTTCTTTCTTTCTTTCTTTCTTTCTTTCTTTCTTTCTTTCTTTCTTTCTTTCTTTCTTTCTTTCTTTCTTTCTTTCTTTCTCCTCCTCCTCCTTCTTCTTCCTCCTCCTCCTCCAACTCCTCCTCCTCTTCCTCCTTCTTCTTCAAGATTTATTATCTTAAAAAAAAAAAAAAAAAAAGGCCAGCATTGTGGCATAGAAGGTTAAGCCTCTGCCTGCAGTATTGGCATCCTATATGGGCACCAGTTTGAGTCCTGGCTGCTCTAGCCATTGTGGCCATTTGGGGAGTGAACCAGTGAATGGAAGATCTCTGTCTCACTCCTTCTCTTTGTATATGTATATCTGCCTTTCATACAAATAAATAAACATTTATTTATTTGAAAGGCAAAGTTACAGAGATAGAGAGGGAGAGACAGAAAGTGAGGGAGCTGTTCTATCTGCTGTTTCACTCCTGAGGTGATCACAGTGGTCAGGATTGGACCAGGCTGTAGTCAGGAGCCAGGAGCCAGGAGCTTCCTCCAGGTCTCCCACATGGTTTCAGGGGCTCAAGCACTTGGACCACCTTCCACTGCTTTCCCAGGCCATTATCAGGGAGCTGGATTGGAAGTGGAACAGCTGGAACTTGAACCAGCACCCATATGGGATGCCGACACTACAGGCGGAAGCTTAACCTACTATGCCACAGTGTCAGGCATGACAAATTTAACTTTTTAAAAAAGACTTATTTCGGCTGGCGCTGCAGCTCAATAGGCTAATTCTCCACCTAGCGGCGCTGGCACACCGGGTTCTAGTCCCAGTCAGGGCGCCGGGTTCTGTCCTGGTTGCCCCTCTTCCAGGCCAGCTCTCTGCTGTGGCCCGGGAGTGCAGTGGAGGATGGCCCAAGTGCTTGGGCCCTGCACCCCATGGGAGACCAGGATAAGTACCTGGCTCCTGCCTTCGGATCAGTGCGGTGCGCCGGCCGCGGTGGCCATTGGAGGGTGAACCAACGGCAAAAGGAAGACCTTTCTCTCTGTCTCTCTGTCTCTCTCTCTCACTGTCCACTCTGCCTGTCAAAAAAAAAAAAGTTAAAAAAAAGACATTTCATTTATTTGAAGGGCAGAGAGAGAGAGAGAGAGAGAGAGAGATCTTCCTTCTGCTGATTTACTCCCCAAATGGCAGCAACAGCTGGTTCTGGGCCAGGCAGAAGCCAAGAGCATGGAACTCCAGTTCTCCCACGTGGGTAGCAGGGGTCCACATACTTGGATCATCTGCTGCTGCTTTCCCAGGTGCATTAACTGAGAGCTGGATTGGAAGGGGAGCAGCAGGGACTCAAACCAGTGCTTATATGGGGTGCTAGCATCACAGGCCGCAGCCTAACCTGCTGTGCCACAATGCCAGCTATGTACGCGGGCCTTTAAACCAGCATTTTAACCCGTAGGCCAAATACCCTCCCCCAGCCACCCTGTTTCATTAAGTCTACTATATACTCAGTGTATACCCTGATCCACATTATTGCTTCTTAACTTATTTATTTATTTTTTTTTTGACAGGCAGAGTTAGACAGTGAGAGAGAGACAGAGAGAAAGGTCTTCCTTCCATTGGTTCACCCCCAAAATGGCCACCACAGCCAGCGCGCTGAGCTGATCCGAAGCCAGGAGCCAGGAACTTCCTCTTGGTCTCCCATATGGGTGCAGGGTCCCAAGCACTTGGGCCATCCTCCACTGCTCTCCCGGGCCACCGCAGAGAGCTGGACTGGAAGAGGAGCAACTGGGACAGAACCGGCGCCCCAACCAGGACTAGAACCTAGGGTGCTGGTGCCGCAGGCGGAGGATTAGCCTAGTGAGCCACAGCACCGTACTTCTGATTTTTTCTAAAAACTCCTTTCTAGGAGAAGAGATTTGCCCTTGGTGTGTTTCTATGTCCATGACTATATGTAATCACGTTAATATGTCTATATTGTGATTTTTAAAAAAGACTTATTTTATTTATTTGAAAGTCAGAGTTACACAGAGAGAGGAGAGGCAGAGAGAGAGAGAGAGAGGGAGAGAGAGAGGTCTTCCATCCGCTGGCTCACTCCCCAGATGGCTGCAACGGCCAGAGCTGCTCAGATCCAAAGCCGGGAGCCGGGAACTTCTTCCGGGTCTCCCACGTGGGTGCAGGAGCCCAAGGACTTGGGCCATCTTCTACTGCTATCCCAGGCCACAGCAGAGAGCTGAATTGGAAGAGGAGCAACTGAGACTAGAACCGGTGCCCATATGGGATGCCGGTGCTTCAGGCCAGGGCATTAACCTACTGTGATACAGTGCCGGCCCCTCTATATTGTGATTTATACTTGTGTCTCTGCTGTAGGTGAGTGATGGACTGTGTGATTGATGATGTGTATGTGTGTATGGATTGGGACACGTGTAGATGGGTGCGGGTGTTGGAACTAGTAGTGTGTGGCTTTGTTTTCCGGCGGCTTTTTCAAGCCATCCCTTTGTGGCTCTCAACCTTACAGGACCTGCAGGGGGCGTCCAGTGCACACTGAAAAGGACGAGGGCTCTTGGTCCAGGTTGTCAACTTCCTAGGGCCTGCAGAGGGCATCTAGTATACAGGCAAAAAAAAAAAAAGGGGGGGGGGGCTCCTGGCCTGTGGAAAGGGGAGTTCTGGCATGAGAGACTGGAATGACTTGTTCCAGAAATGCGCTGGAAATGAGCAAGGACCAAATGACTCAGCCTCTAAAATTCCCTGATCCTGGGAAGGGGTCTGTTTCACTCCCTATCCTTCCCTAAACTCTGTGTCCAGAGGGTCCCTTCCCAGGCAGAGGGGCAGAGCTTGGCTCTGCAGTTTCAGAGCGTGGGTGGAACATTGCACAGAACTTCCGGAGGTGATGGGACTTCAGGATGGAGCAATATCTTGAGCAATAGTGTTCCCCCCTTCCCTGCCTCCCACCTTCTGGAGCTCGAAGTAAATCCAGGGCTTCCTGAATATTTCTCTCCTTCATTTCCTGTGGTTGGAGCCCAGGATTCCGGGGCCTGGGCTAAGCTTGCTTGGGAGAAGTTCAGGAAACAAAGCTAAAGGGGACACATGTGGCTGGAGATGGGGAGTCCTGGGCAGCCAGAGGGAGGCAGGAGAGGTTGCACGAAGAGTGTTTTACAGACGACTGAGGATGAGTAGGGAAAGAAGGGAGAATGAAGAGCAAACAGAGAGGCTCAGGAGAAATGCAGTGATTTGTGATTTTTTAAAAAAGACTTATTGATTTATTTGAAAGAATTACACAGAGAGGAGAGGAAGAGAGAGAAAGAAGTCTTCCATCCTCTGGTTTACTCCCCAGATGGCCTCAATGGCAGGAGCTGCGCCGATCCGAAGCCAGGAGCCAGGAACTTCTTCCAAGTTCCCACATGGGTGCAGGGGCCCAAGGACTTGAGCCATCTTCTACTGCTTTCCCAGGCCATAGCAGAGAGCTGGATCGGAAGAGCAGCCAGGACTAGAATTAGCACCCATATGGGATGCCGGCACTTCAGGCCAGGCGTCGCCACAGCACCGGCCTCTGTGTGTGTGTGTGTGTTTTTTTTTAAAAGATATATTTATTTATTTCAAAGGCAAAGTGACAGAATAAGCAACAGCCAGAGAGAGAGACACACACACATAAACACACACACAGAGATCTTCCATCTGCTGATTCATTCTCCAAATGGCAACCACATCCAGGCCTGGGTCAGGCTGATGCCAGGAGCTTCATCCTGGTGTCCTACATGAGCAGCAGAGGCCCAAACACTTGGGTCATTTGCCTCTGCCTTCCCAGGCACACTAGCTGGATTGGAATACTGGGACTCTCACTAGCAGTGCTGGAAACTGGACTGGAAGCAGAGCAGCTGGGACTCGAACCAGCACTTTGATATAGGATGTTGACATTGTAAGCAGTGGCTTAACCTTCCATGCCATGCTGCCAGCCACAGGTGTTTGTGATTAATCCCAAGGTAGGGGACTCAGGGACAGGGCTAGTGATGAAAGAAGGCCATGCATGTGTGGGAGGTGGGGCGGGGCGGTCATCTCTGGCCTGATTTATCTCTAGAAAGGTTCCCAAGGACAGAGCTGTGGGGATGGCCAGCCCAGGGGCTGCAACTGCCCTGAGGAAGGAGGCTGAAGTCAGGGCTGGGCTGCAGCAGTGGGGCTGAAGGAGTGGCACAGACAGCAGAGACACTGAAGAGGGAGACAGCAGGGGTGAGGGGAAGGAGCGGATGGAAGAGCGAGGGGTGATGTACGGATCTACTTTTAGGTTCCAGGCTGTGGTGCCAGCTGCTTTTTTTGGATTTCCTCTTGGCTTTCTCAGACACGTTATCACCAAACCAAACTCTAGATTCCTAGCACTTCCCTCCCAGCCTGTCTCCTCCCCCGGTCACCCAGCTCGCTCAGGGACTGTCATCCCCCACCCCACCCCGGTTGCTCAGGCCCAAAGCCTGGCATTGTCCCTGGTTTTCCTGTTTCCCTTGCTCCTCAAATGTAATCTGTCAGCTCGGCCCGCTAGTCTGTTTTGTAAGCTGGTCTGGAATCCCCATTCTTCTCTACCGCGGTGGCCAGCACCAGGCCAGCGTAGTCTCTGTCCTACACTACTGGAGGAGCCCTCTGACTTCTTTCCTCTCCAATCTGTTTTCCAGCCTGCTCAGAGGGTCTTTTTTAACACTGCCAATGAGATCACGTTACCTCTCTGCTTAAATCTTGCATAGCACTTAGAATAAAGTCTACACTTCTTCCTGTGGTTGGCAAAGACTCGGGTCACGTGACGCTGGGTTCCCTGTCTCAGTTTCCACCCTCTGCTCCTTGTCGCCTGTGCTCCAGCTGCACTGGTCGCTTCTCCTTGAATGGACGCCTTCTTCTCTTTTTGGTGTCAGCTTCACTATCCTCTCCTCACAGAGACTGTTGCTAGGCACCCTACGTAAAGCATGGCAGTGCCACCTTCTGTCTTTATCTTTCACAACATACCCTGTTGGAAACTGTTTTTTTTTTTTTTTCAAAGATTTATTTATTTATTTGAAAGGCAGAGAGAGGGAGAGGGAGAGGGAGAAGGAGAGGGAGAGGGAGAGAGAGAGAGAGAGAGAGATAGAGAGAGAGAGATCTTCCATCCACTGGTTTACTCCCCAGATGGCTGGGCCAGACCACGGTCAGGAGCCTGGAACTCCATCCAGGTCTTCCATGTGGGTGGCAGCGGCCAAGGACTTGGGCCATCAACTGCTTCCTCACTAGGTGCATTAGCATGGAGCTGAGTCACAGGCAGAGCAGCCAGGACCCAAGTCTGCACTCCAATGCAGGATGCTCGCGTTGCAAGCCATGGCTTAACCGCTGCACCACAACACCTGTCCCTGAAATTGCTTTGTTTCTGTGTTGTAGCAGACTTCTGTTGTTATTATTTTTTTTAAGATTATTTAAGACCTTTATTAACAGGTGCTTGTAGCTTTTTGACTGTTTTTAAAAAATAAAGTTGTAAAGTTTTATTATAAATTAAAAATGAAGTTGTTAGGGCCAGCGCTGTGGTGTAGTAGGTAATGCCATGGCCTGCAGTGTCAGCATTCTATGTGGATGCCGGTTCTAGTCTTAGCTGCTCTGCTTCCAATCCAGCTCTCTGCTGATGTGCCTGGAAACCAGTAGAAAATGGCCCAAGTGATTGGGCTCCTGCACCCACGTGGGACACCTGGAAGAAGCTCCTGGCTCCTGGCTTCAGATCAGCCCAGCTCCAGCCACTGTGGCCATTTCGGGAGTGAATCAGTGGATGGAAGACTTCTCTCTCTACCTCTGCCTCTGTGTAACTCTGCCTTTCAAATAAATAAATAAATCATTTAAAAAATGAAGTTCTTAAAAATTTCAGCTTGACCAGATATGAAACAATTTTAAAACCTTTAAAGGTGTATTGAGAAAAACCAGTTTTTTTTTTGAAATTTTTGATAGGCAGAGTGGACAGTGAGAGAGAGACAGAGACAGAGAGAAAGGTCTTCCTTTACCGTTGGTTCACCCTCCAATGGCCGCCGCGGCCGGCGCACCGCGCTGATCCGATGGCAGGAGCCAGGTGCTTCTCCTGGTCTCCCATGGGGTGCAGGGCCCAAACACTTGGGCCATCCTCCACTGCACTCCCGGGCCACAGCAGAGAGCTGGCCTGGAAGAGGGGCAACCGGGACAGAATCCGGCGCCCCGACTGGGACTAGAACCCGGTGTGCCGGCGCCGCAAGGCGGAGGATTAGCCTATTGACCCGCGGTGCTGGCCAAAACCAGTTTTTTTTTTTTTTTTTTTTTAAACTCGTTTGTCATTACCCAAAAAAAAGACATCTTTAGGTAAAAATGCTGCTTAGATAATACGGACAGTTCTAGTAATCTGGTCAATGGGCAAAATGCAAGGACTTCAGGCCTTCTGCTCCAATCTTTTGTTCATTTCTTATTGCTGGAATTTCCTATTCATTGCTTCTTGTTGGAAGGCTAACCCGGGTGATGGCAGAGCTGTGAAGCCGGCATTTGCTCAGCCCCGCCTTGCGCAGCCTCGGGATGATTCTCAGCTGGTGTATCGGCTGCTTTGTCTCTTCGCCATCCTGGGGTTTAGGGTCTGCGCAGGTAATTGAAGTAGCGGGGCACCCACGCTGAGGTGGCTGCTGACCTGGGTCTCAGCTCCTTGATTTCCCCACTCCTCTTCATTGCCGTCCTCTCTAGGCTGTCTTCGGCGAGGAGGACCCCTGCGGAAACGTGGTCTATAACCCCACACACATTCCGTCTCACTGGTCTACCTTGTTCTGCACCCTGATTGGCAGCACCTTCCCTCATGTCTCCCCGCACGGGGGTGGGCACACTGGGTCTCCTCATGAGGAAGGTGGGGCCGGCCTTGTAGGGCCTGGCCTTCAGGAGCACTCTCCGGGCCCTCACTCTTTCCCGCACTCTCACCATTCTGAGACTGTGGCCGGCCATTGCGTGGAGGACCCCTACGGACGTGGACGGCGTCTGTAATGGTTGTGTCTGCTGGGTATTCGCTGCGTTGCCCTGGAGCTCCACCAGGGCCTGCAGCATTGGCTGCCTCCGCACCGGTTTCTCCTTCAACAGCATCGGACTCCATAGTCTCCCCGTCTCCTACGCTGCGAAGGTGCTTCCTGCGGTTATTCTTTACTGCAGTCTGGTGCACAAATCCGCCTTCCTTGGTGTCACTTCTGGGGATGAAACCATATTCATTTCTTACACTAAACATTTTACTGTTCCCAAAACCTTCGTTGCAGTGTCCTTGTTCAGTAGGCGCCTCCGATGTGAGGCAGCCCCAGGGGCCACCGCTCCCTGCCCTGCTGCCTGTGGTGCCGCGGGTTCTCGGCCTCGCTGCCCACGGTTGTGGTGATGATGACTGGGGCCGGCTGCGGCAGCTACAGCTCCTCCTGGGTTGTAATGGTAACTAGGCGGTGGGGCTGCTCAGGGGTCTCTGGGGTCTACTCTCCGCTCCCGCTCCCGATGGAACACTTGTTATTTTTGACCAGTCAGCATTTGAACCTCTTTCCTAGATAGAAGCCCAACAGGCCAGGTACTCGCTCTCGAAGCCTCCCCGCTGTCTGGGGAGGTTCCGCTAATCTGAATATTAGGACTGTGTATGGGAGCTGGTGATGCAAATGCCTGGGGACCATGGGGGATGTATTTTGGTGGTGGCAGTAGAACTGGAACCACTGCCTGCCACTTGGCCCTTTGCCTCGGCAGACCCCGTGGCGTTTGAAATGTTTGTAGTCTGTTGTGTGCTTAATGAAGCCCACAGTCAGGGGATGCTTGAATTCCCAACATGCCTGTGCCTAGGTCAGGGCCATCTTTCCCTTAGTCCACACCTGTGCCATTGATCTATTAGGTCAGCTTTTGAGCCAGGTTTGTATGATTCTGCACAATTTACTGGCACTAGCTTGGGCCAGATCACTATAAGCATTAAAGCTCCATTCAGGGTGATCTTGAAGGAGAGTGGAGAAAAAGTTTTTTCCACTGGGCAGAACATCATATTTTTTTCTGGGAAGGAAGTGGTTCCTTGAACTGAGAAGTGAGACTACCATCTGGCTTGGGCTTCTCATGCCACAGGCTCAACGGGGAGTTTTCACAGTGGCAGGAATAGTCAATCCTGACAATCAAAGGAAAATAAAGGGACTGGTGATGTGGTACAGAAGGTTAAGCCTCCGCCTGCAATGCTGGCATCCTGTATAAGTGCCAGTTCGACTCCCGGCTGCTCCACTTCTGATCCAGCTCCCTGCTAATGCACCTGGGGAAGCAGTGGAAGATGGCCCCAGTGCTTGGGCCCCTGCACCCGCATGGGAGATGTGGAAGAAGCTCCTGGCTTTGTTGTAAATATCTGGGGAGTGATCCAGTGGATGGAATATCTCTCTGTTCCCCTTCTGTAACTCTTTCAAACAAATAAATAAATCTTAAAAAAAAAGAAAAAGAAAAAAAAGTGTCTTGAGGCAGGAAATAAGTAGCACATGCCTTTGTGGTGGCCAGAACTACCATGTTGTGGCAGGGAAGAAAAGGCCCAGAGCTCCGTTCCTGCAGCCACAGCAGCCGAGGACAGTGACCCTGGAAGAGCATGGCAAGCTTCGAGGCGACTGCAGCCCTGACTGACACCTGGGTGTGGGAGAGACACCAAGCAGCCACCTAGACTCCTGACCTGCAAGAAGCTATGAGCTAGTGCATTTGGATCGTTTTGAGTCACTAAATCTGTGGTGACTTGTCATGCAGCAAAAGAAAACCAATACAGGAAGAAAGTAATAAGTGCCAACCGAGCCCCAGGACCAGTTTCAGAACCACCATCTATAACTTTCATCCATTTCTTGTTCCCCGTTTTGAAATGTGTCTATTTTTTTTGTACTTTAACCGAATCCCGCCCCCCCCGCCCCCTTTAAATCCTCCTTTATTTCATTCTTGAATATGGGTGTTCTGGTGGTCTCACTGCCACTCACCAAGGTTCTAGCTTACTTCTCCTCCCGGGAGTTGCCTGCTTGGAGTTAGGCATGGTAGTGTGCCCCACTGTGGTTAATGAGATATAAATGGAAGTGACATGTGTTACTTGCAGACAACAACATTTAAGCAAGAACTCTTCTTGCTGTCTTCCCTGACTGCACTGATCATGGAAGCATGGGTGGAGATGAAGGAGCATGCCAAAGATCAAAGCAGCTTGGAATGTTGAACCGCCACATGGAATACAGCTGTGCTAGATTCATCTAGACCCACAGCAGGCTTGGCATACATGCAGAATAGAAGTTTGCTGCATGGAGCTTCTCAGATCTGGGTGTTATTTGTTATCCTGACCAATCAGGGTGTGCTGATGGTGCTTTCCAGGTGTTGCAGAACAGAGACAAGATTATATCAAGGCTGGAGGAAGAATGTGTGTCACCTTGAGGTCTTGGATTTAGAATTGGGTGTTGCTATGGACTGAAATATGTCTTCCCCAAACTCATGGGTTGAAGCACGAACCTCCAAGGTGACTATATAGGGGGACAGGGTCTTCAGGAAGTAAATACGGTTAAATGAATCCCATGTTATAGCACAGCAAGTTAAGCTGCTGCCTGCAACACCGGCATCCCATATGAATGCCAGTTCCAGTTCTGGCTGCTCTACTTCTGATCCAGCTCCATGCTAATGCACCTTGGAAAACAGCAGAAGATGGCCCAAGTACTTGGGCCCCTGCCGCCCACGTGGGAGACTTGGATGGAGTTACTAGCTCCTGGCTTTGGCCTGGCCCAGCCCTAGTCATTGTGGTCATTTGGGGAAATGACTGTGAATGGAAGACATCTCTCTTTGTCTCTGTCTCTTTGTCTCTCTCTCTTTATCTCTCTCTCTCTCTCTATTTCTATCTCTATAAATCTTCCCCTGACCCTGTTAACTTTTTTTTTCAAATAAATAATCTTGGCCGGCGCAGCGGGTCAATAGGCTAATCCTCCGCCTTGTGGCGCCGGCACACCGGGTTCTAGTCCCGGTCGGGGCGCCGGATTCCGTCCCGGTTGCCCCTCTTCCAGGCCAGCTCTCTGCTGTGGCCAGGGAGTGCAGTGGAGGATGGCCCAAGTGCTTGGGCCCTGCACCCGCATGGGAGACCAGGATAAGCACCTGGCTCCCGCCTTTGGATAGGCGTGGTGCGCCAGCCACAGCGGCCATTGGAGGGTGAACCAAGGCAAAAGGAAGACCTTTCTCTCTGTCTCTCTCTCACTGTCCACTCTGCCTGTCAAAAATAAATAAATAAATAAATAAATAAATAATCTTAAAAAACAAATGCATGCAGCTCAATTCACAATAGCTAAGACATGGAATCAATCTAAAAGCCCATCAACTGAAGACTGGATAAAGAAATTACGGGATATGTACACTAAGGAATACTCACAGCAATAAAAAAAAATGAAATCTGGTCATTTGCAACAAAATTGATGAATCTGGAAAACGTCATACTTAGGAAATAAGACAGTCCCAAAGGGACAAATACTGTATGTTCTCCCTGATCTGTGATAACTAATAAAGCACCTAAAATGATATCAGTAGAAATGAAACTGACACTTCGAGAAGGGACGACTTGAACGGCCCCTGTCTTAACAGTCATGGAACAGTTTTTGGGTTTTTTTGTTTGTTTGTTTTCCTTCATGATATTTGGTTTTTTTGTTTGTTTGTTTTAGATTGATTTATTTATTTGAAAGTCAGAGTTACACAGAGATAGGAGAGTCAGAGAAAGAGAGAGAGAGAGGTCTATTTGCTAGTTCATTCCCCCAGTTGAGAGAGAGAGAGAGAGAGAGAGAGAGAGAGGTCTTCTATTTGCTAGTTCATTCCCCCAGTTGACTGCAATGGCCGGAGCTGCGCCGATCCAAAGCCAGGAGCCAGGAGCTTCCTCTGGGTCTCCCACATGGGTGCAGGGACCCAAGGACTTGGGCCATCTTCTACTGGTTTCCCAGGCAATAGCAGAGAGCTGGATCGGAAGTGGAGCAGCCGGGTCTCGAACTGGGGTCCATATGGGACGCTGGTGCTTCAGGCCAGGGTGTTAACCTGCTGTGCCACAGCACTGGCCCCAAAAGTGTACTTTCAAATTAACTGGAAGACAGGTTCAAATTTAGAAGTCTTGGGGCTGGCGCTGTGGCATGGTAGGTGGGGCCAGCCACCTGCAATGCCAGCATCCCATGTGGCCGCCGATACGGCTCCTCCACTTCCAGTCCAGCTCTCTGCTGTGGCCTGGGAAGGTGGTGGAGGATGGCCCGGGTCTTTGGGCCCCTGCACCCATGTAGGAGACCCAGGGGGAGCTCCTGGCTCCTGTCTTTGGATCGGCGTGGCTCCAGCTGTTGTGGCCATTTGGGGAGTGAGCCAGAGAATGGGGGGGTCTCTCTCTCTTTCTGCCTCTACCTCTCTTTCAAATAGTAGGTGAATCTTGAAAAAAAATTTAGATGTCTTGAGCTCAGTGGAGTTTCATGATATAATGAGGTGGTCAGGGGAGAGCCAGCCTCCAGCTCCCTACTTGTCCCTGTCCTCTTCTTCCCTCAAGCCTGTCCCGCACCATGCAGGGTCTCACATGCCTGGTATGCATGCAAGTTCCTTCCATGTTCTTGGCCACCTCTGAACCTAGTAGCATATCCACTGGTGACACGGCCCATCCTGAGAAGGGCAGAGCTGAGAAAGAGGCTCACATGGGCACTGCAAGCTGCAATTGGGAGGGAATTCTTTTTCAGTTCCTGAAAGGGGGTCTGGAAGACGAAGATGAGCTCTGGGTGAGCATGCCACCATGGCCCTGTGGACCCTGTCGTGGGTCCCAAGATATGATTGGAGGGGGGGCAGGGCGGGGCCCTCTAAAACATAGGATGCAGGGCAGGGCCCCCACTTGTCTGGACACAGGGGCAGTGCTGGCGTTTGGCCTGATTCTGGTCGCTCTCCTGGAGGGCTCTCTGCAGGCTTTGGGAATGGGCTTGGCTGCCTCGGCTTCCTTATTCTTGCCCTTTTTCTGCATCTTCCCAGGATCTTTTTATAAGCTCTCTTTTCTCTCTAAATCAGCCAGTGAATTTCAATGGGATGCAAGTAAAAATTCTGATTGATACAGTTTTTCTTTGGCTTTCTCCCCCTTTGGGGGGTGGTGCTGAAAATAGTTCCATGAAGCAAGCGTCAGACCAGATTTCCCTGGTTCACTGTGCTACCACCCGCACTTGGAGCAGTACCTGGCCTGTATGAATATTCTTGGTCACAGAACTTTGACGAGACATCGCTTCAGTCAAGGGATTTTGCCAGGGCTGGGATCCTATGTGATGGCAGCCATGAAGCTCTTTTCCCCCTTTCTTCTTTATTTTTAGATTTATTTATTTATTTGTTAAAAAGGTTGAGGGACAGAGAGAGAGAGAGAGAGACAGACAGACAGACAGAGATAGAGTTCTTTTATACACTGGTTCACTCCCCAAATGGCTGCAGGGGCTGAGACTGGGCCAGACTGAAATCAGGAGCCTGGAACTCCAACAGGTTTCCCAGGTTGGTGGCAGGGACCCAAGTCCTTGGGCCATCATCGCCTGCTTTTCCAGGTGTATTAGTAGGGAGCTGGATCTGTAGCAGAACAGCTAGGACTGTAGCCGGCGCTCAGCTATGGGATGCCAGTGTGGCAAGCTGTGGCTTAACCCACTGTGTCACACACACAACCCCCCCCCCAGGCCTGAGATGATCTCCTGGCGATGGGAGATGTGTGCACTGTATCCGGATCCACTTCTCCACTATTCCACTGAGGCCCCAGTGAGCTTCCTTCTGAGGCTCTGGGGAAGTTGACTTCCCTTCTGCTGGAGAGGCCAAGGAGGCTGGAGGTCCTGCAGAGGCAATTCTGTGTCAGGGTTCAAGTGCCAAGGTCACACTAGAGGTCTCCAGCTCCCCTCTTTTTTTCCCAATTCTTTCTAGGAAGCCAAGTCTTTCTACCCCAACTAGATAGCCCTCAGGCCAAGAGCTACCCTCAGGTGGATTGGAACTGTGGTCCTACCTTTGCCACTCACTAGTTGAGTGTATTTAGGAGGTCAGTCTACCTCTCCTCGCCTCAATTTACTTAAACCTAAAATGGGACTAATGATACCAATTCACCGGGTGGCTTGGGAATGCAATGTAAGGAAGGGACTCATTTAGAGGCTGGCACTGGTCAGCACCCCATTTCCCTGTTCCCTATGGATGATCTTTTCAGATCTGGCTGCTGTACTGTTTTCCATTTGTACTCAGGTCATGGGTCAGCTCAGAGAGGTGGTATGAGGATTGGTTCAGCATACTGATTCTTAATTTATTTATTTGAGAAGCAGAGGTACAGACAGAGAGGTCTCCCATCCACTGGTTCACTCCCCAAATGGCTGCAATGCCCAGAGCTGAGCCGATCCAAAGCCAGGATTCAGGAGCTTCTTCCTGGTCTTCCACGCAGGTACAGGGGCTCAAGCACTTGGGTCATTTTCTCCTGCTTTCCCAGGCCATGGCAAAGAGCTGGATCAGAGCTGGCACCCATATGGGATGTCAGCACCTCAGGCGGAGGCTTAACCCACTATGCCACAGTGCCGGCCCCTTAGCATACTGATTCTGGAGCCAAACTGCTCTGGTAGAAACCCCAGCTCTGCTGTTTTGCTAGCTGTCCAGTCTGGGCGAGACACCTAATCTCTGTACTTTGGTTTTCTCATCTGCTCATAGGATTGGCAACAATTCTTAATGAAACACCCAGCACCTAGTAAGAACTAGTGATGGGGGCTGGCACTGTGGCTCACTTGGTTAATCCTCTGCCTGAGGCACCGGCATCCCATATGGGCACGGGGTTCTAGTCCCGGTTGCTCCTCTTCCAGTCCAGCTCTCTGCTGTGGCCTGGGAAGGCAGTGGAGGATGGCCCAAGTGCTTGGGCCCTGCACCCGCATGGGAGACCAGGAAGAAGCACCTGGCTCCTGGCTTCGGATCGGCGCAGTGCTGGCCATTTGGGGAGTGAACCAATGGAAGAAAGACCTTTCCCTCTCTCTGTTTCTCTCTCTCTCGCTGTCTATAACTCTACCTGTAAAAAAAAAAAAAAAAAAAAAAAAAAAAAAAAAAGAACTAGTGATGAACTAGTTTGTGCTATACGCCCTGTCTTCCCCTGTGGACATAGTCTCAGAGCCTTCTTATTTCTACAGAGAGGCTCTTGGGGGAAACTCCCCAACTGAGAGTCCCCATCCTTCGTTAGACTGTTGTTGGTTTTTTTTTTTTTTTTTTTTTTTTTTTTGGCTTTTTCTGAGTTTCCCGGAGGTGAGAAGGGGAGACATGGTGGGGGCACTTGCCGAGAAGTTGAACATGAGATGATTGAAATATGATCAAAACCTTATGGAGCGGGCTCTGACCAAAACTCAACCACAAAACAGGGACAGCCTCAACTGTCTTGAGAACTGGATGTGCTCCAGGTTGTGGGGTGCACAGCATGAAAGGGCCATGTTCAATTCCATCTTTCATTAATCAAATACGTGTTGGAGTTTATTTTATGCCCCTTCTGTGCAGAGCAAGGCTGGCGCTGGAAATGGGCAAGATCCAATCCCTTTCCCTACAGCTCTCACAACAGGCTGTTGGGGCTGGGCGCTCTCTCAGCACAAATACCAGGAAGTTTCCGGGAGACACTGACTGCTGGGATCACAGCAGCAGAGGGCAGGGAGGTGCCACTCACCTTGAACTTCTGGCAGCACCACATGTCCTAGAGAGGAAAGTGCACATCTAAGGGCAGGCAACAAGGCTCTCATAACCCTGAAAACATCGGGGAGCTAGGAGTCCAAGCCACCCCTCAGAGAGCTGGCAGCCTCCTCATTGTCAGAGGTGGACAGGCGGCTTCCTGAACAGGTAGACTCTCAGGACTCGGCGTAAATGAAGACACAACACTTGTCAGGGAATCATAGTAAACCAGGAAGTTGATTAGAAGGAGTCACAGTGCTGAAAACGTGAGTGGGTGGGACAAGCCTCCAATTGCTGGGCTTTTTATGCTTCTGGCAGGCAGAGAAGGGGAAGAAATCCAGTGCCCAACGGGCGTTTGGTATGTCTGGGGTGGGGTGGTGAAAAAGATGAAGGGGGAAAGCTAGAGTGGAGGGTGCTGGCAGGAGAGAGGACTGGAGGGTGACAGGCCGGCTCCTTTAGGGGCTGCAGTGCCCACCCTTACCCTTCCTCCGAATCCCCCTTTCCCCAGGCGTCCAGGGCCAGGCAGAGAACTTCCTGTCCATTAGCTCCTGGATTTTTCTCTTCCTGAGCCTCACGATCCTCTTTGTTCTCAGAGGTGGCTCCAAGAGCCCCAGGAAGTGGGAAAGCTCTGGGTTAGCTTCGTGTTGAAGGAGGCTATGCAAATGCCAGGGGTTTATCAAGAGACTTCAAAGATTCAGGAGCCACATTTTTGTCTGGATGGACCCTGCAACATCCAGTCCCTTCCTGCCGTCTGACAAATGGGGCAGCCGAGGCCTCTGGCTGGGGAATGGGGAAGGAACTTGCCCCGAATCACATGGTGATGGGGCCGGAGACAGGATGGTGAGCCTCAGGCCCAGGCCCTGAGTTCAGGACTTGCTCTTGGATCTCTCTGCAGCCGTGTCACAGGGCTGGTGTCCAGGGGCCTCGGTCCTGCTAGCTCCACCTCCTCTGCTCTGTCTGAGTATTCCCCTGAGGGCCCAGAGGGAGGCTTTGGGCTTGCTTCCTTGGTAAGCTGCCTTTCTTTTGGTTTTACTGGGAATTAGAAGGATTTGAGACTAAGTGCCCTCCCCGCCACATGTGTGTCTGTCCCCTGTCTGCCGGGGCCCTGGCCCAGGGTCCACAGCTGGGTGGACAGGGTTGGCTGTTTTGGTGGTGGCTTCAGGGATGGATGGATGGATGGATGGGGAATGAGTGGTGGATGCAGGGAAAGCTGTGTGGAGGGATGCATGGACGCACGGATGGGTGGGTGATTTTCCCCAGGCAGCACGGGCACACTGCCAGCCACGTAGCTGGTCCTGAAAACTCTCCTCATCCCTCTTACCCCTGGTGCCACAGAGCCCTGAGGTTTGGAACACCTTCTTCCTAGGAAAAGGCTGTCTTGCTGTCAGCCCAGTGAAGAAGGGCTTGCACAGCCCCCGCACCACTGCTCCCCTTTCAAGGCCTGCCTGGGCCTGTGTGGAGCTAGTTTGGCTGACGTGCATCTGGGGTAGTGACGTCCTCTCTTCCTGGCCAAGCATACCCAGTCCTGCCTGCCAGCCACCATCTGACGTCAGCATCACAGCCTTGCCGCTCCCAGCAGGCAGGCCCTCAGAGTCGAGGGTCTGGAGGCCAGCCAGCTGCCTCAGGGGACTTCCCAAGCACGAGGCACTCACGCCTCGCAAAACAGCTGTTGTGGCATGTTCCGAGAGGCACGGGGCTCCCGTCCTCCAGAGCAGGGCCTTCTTCCCGAGAGTCCACTGGTCTCAGAGTGCCTGAGTCCCTTGTGCCCCGTAGTGGTGGTGGTGGTGGTGGGGGAGGTTCCTCCCAGCTTCCCGGCTTGCTCCTCCTTCCCACACCGTGGGCCTCTCTCCCCTCTCTGATCTCGGGTGTGTTGGTGTCCCTGGGAGGCGTGGCCTCACCATGACATGGGCGGGCCGGACCTTGCTCAGACGGAGGAAGGGGTCAGATTATAGACAGATGAGTCCTCACCCTTGGCTGCTAAGCCTTTCCTTATGTACTTCTTCATCCCCTAAACAATGAGTTGTTGACAGGCAGAGTGCTAGGCATCAGGGAGAGAGAAACCAAAATAGACATGATCTCTCTCCAGGAAGATGGACAAACTGGCAGGCCTCAGTCAGCGTGAGGGAGGAGGGGCAGGGGGCCCAGGGAACTCAGAAAGGGGGGAAGCTACCTAATGTAGCCTGGGGTCAGAGAAGGCTTCCTGGAAGAAGAAGCATTTAGACCCCATGGGAAATGGGGTGGGGAGAATAGAGAGAGGAGGGTACCAGACAGAGGGGATGGCGTGTGTGGATGGGCTCTTCCCTCCCAGGCTCTGGGCAGGGCTGGGGAGCTGTTTTTCTGCCAAGGGCCATTTGGATATTTGTAGCATCATTTGCGGGCCATACATAATTATCAACTTAAAAATCAGTCTGCTGTAGATTTGTTAAATTTCAAGTCTTGCCTGTAGTTTCTTGGCCAGGCCAGATCAGCTTGTTTCATGGGCCTCTTACGGTTTGGTTTTCACCCCCCCCCCCCAACCTCCCGGTTGAGGTTCTTTGCCCTTCCCCCAAGCCACAAGAGCTGGTTGCTGACAGCTTCCCTCCCCCAGTGACAGTCATCCCTGAACACCTGCCCTGGGGGGCGGGACGGCCTCTGGTGTCAGAGCAGTGCTCCTAGTTTAGTGTTGCTGAACTGTGCAGTGTGTTGGCTGTGAACAGACATGAGGGGGCCTGGTCTGGAGAGCATGAGGGGTGTTAGGCGGAGCCTGGAGAGGAGGTTTCTTGGGCTGCAGGGTGGAAAACAGGTCCCGCCATTCCACCTCCCCCGTTGCTACTCCTGTCCTCCTAGACAGACAGCAAACAGACAGTGGACAGATAGACGCGGGAGTGCCAGGTGGCTTTATTGGAAGCATTGCAGTCTGGGTGAGGAGAAGCTGTGCCCTCACACACACCTTCTCGCTCGAGTTCACACCCTCGTCGACACTCTGCAGGCTCTGCCCTGGCTGGCTCTGGCCTGGTGCAGGGGAGCTGGGAGCCTGCTCCTGCCTCCTCGTCCTCCGACCCCAGGCCGGGGTGATTCACATCCTCACTGAGACACAGAGCCCCCTGTGGTGCTGTCCTGGGCTAACTGCTCTGGTACTTGCCCTGGGGAGGAAGGAGAGGCAGGGTCAAGGGCAGAAGCTGGGGCCAGGGGCTTGGAGGCAGGAGGCAGGGCTGGGGAGGACCAGGCTTGCCTTGGCAGAGATCCGCTTCAGTCTCCGAATGATGCGGCCCACCCAGGGCTGTTCCGGGGGTGCACAGAGCTGGAAGCCCCTCAGTGTGGTGAACCTGGAGGCAGAGAGAAGGGAGCCCTGGAGCCCAGCTTCCTGGAGGGCTGTAGTAGGAGGGGCAGAGGCTGGGGACCACGACTGGGCAGGTATTTCAGGGACTTGGTCTTGGCAGGGAGAAGAGGGATAAGAAAGTGGGGGTATCACCAGGGGCTGACTGGGGGAGATGAGGCTGGAACCCCCCCAACAACTCACACTACAGCAGGTACTCGGCAGCCATCGGTGACGAGCAGGTAGCGAAAGGCTCTCACGATGTTGCTGGGGATGGGGCGCTGGGTCACAGACAGGCAGCAGTCTTCAGCATCATTAGCACCACCCAGAGCTGGTGCTGGGACAGGAGAGAGAAGGCGTCGGGCCATGGGGACCACTGGGTAGGGTGGGGGGTGGCGAGCAGGGCTCTACTTGAGATTGAAGACAACTTTTGGTGGTGGGGGTAGGCGGGTTGTTGGCCTGATACTCAGTCCATTATGCACTGATGTCACCCTAGTGGTTGACAAATAGCTGTGAGCCTTCTAAACTGTTTGATCAACAGCCATGGCCCTGAGTCCCACAGTGCCTTCCTCCTGTCCCAGTCACTCCATCCTCCCTCCCAAGCCCTCTGGGTATCCCCACAGTCCAGCAAATAACGAGTTAATGCTGGTCACAGTGCTGGGTGAAGAGGTGTTTTAGAGACCTGATATTTTGACTACCAGCCCAGCTGCAGCGTCTCCCATTCTCTCTACATTCAACACAGATCGTACTGTTCTCTCCTTCTGCCTGGGAAACTGACGCAGTAGGCAGCAGAGCATGCAGAGAGGGGGCAGCCACAGCCCTGGGATACACCAAGAGATGGACTCCATTTGGAAACCAGTGTAGGTAACCCACACTCACAGGCACACACACACACAGGGCACAGGGAGCCCCCAGACCTAAGTAGCTGCCCCACACCCAGGGCCAAGCAGTCTGACAGCGGCACTGTCACGCCCCCCCCCCCCCATCTTACCCAGGGAAGTCCAGAGAACCAGCAGGCTGAGGGCCAGGAGCTGGGCTGCACCAGGGGCCATGGAGGGTGAGTGGAGGCAGAGCAGGTGCGTGTCTGCGGGCGGCTGGGAGGCGCAGGTTTGGGATGGGTGTGCAGCGGGGAGCAGGAGCAGGCGAGCACTGGGGAGTGCACAGGCGTGAGAGGACCTAGCAGTGTGAGTGCTTGTGCAAGGCTGCGGCTGCCTCCTATTTATGGCCCAGAGCTTTCACTTTCTCCATCTAGAAATTCCCCTCCATGTCCCATTCCATGGATTCCCCTTTTGCCCCCTCTTTTTGGCAGAACCCTGCCCCGCCCGCCCTCATCTCCCCTCTTCTGCTTTCCTTGGCTTCAGTTCTGAGAGCCTAAGCAGCTTGCTGTCTGGCCAGGAAAAAGAGGACTGAGTTGTGGTACTGTGATCCCACTGCTGGCAATAGCTTCGTCCACCAGAAGTGATGGTCAGTGTTAGGGTCAGAGCAGTGTTGCACCCCTTTCCCTAGGTTCAGTGGCCTCCTCATTGGTGCTTCTCTTCCTTCGAGGCTTGTGATGAAGACATTTCCTGGGTGCTCTAGGAACAACCATGAGAGCTGGGGTGGCCTTCCCAGATTGTCACATTCCCTACCCATCCACTATGTGGGAACCAGTCCCTCCACTGGGACAAACAGCCTAAAGGCAACGTTCCTTGGGAGGGAGCCAAGATCTTCCTTCCCACATCCTAGGCCCTGGGATTAAAGTTGAGCTCAGCAAGAACTTCCCCCTCCTTCATTCATTATTTTTAATTTTTTAAAATATTTATTTATTTGAAAGACAGAGTTACAGAGAGGCAGAGGCAGAGAGAGAGAGAGATGGAGAGAGAGAGAGAGAGAGAGAGAGAGAGAGAGAGAGAGAAAGAGAGGTCTTCCATCCACTGGTTCACTCCCCAGATGGCCACAACAGCTGGAGCTGGGCCAATCTGAAGCCAGGAGCCAGGAGCTTCCTCTGGGTCTCCCACATGGATGCAGGGGCCTAAGGGCTTGGGCCATCTTCCACTGCTTTCACAGGCCATAGCAGAGAGCTGGATTGGAAGTGGAGCAGCCGGGACTCGAACCGGCACCCATATGGGATGCTGGCACTGCAGGTGGTGGCTTTACCCGTTATGCCACAGTGCTGGCCCCCTATTCATTTCTTTCCTCTGTCCCACACCTGGGTCACAGGAACAGGGGGCAGGAGTCTGCCCTGGAATAGCCCATTTCATCTTTCCCATCTCCTAATCCTGGGAACCAAGAGGGGATTTCTAAGGAGAGGGGCTGGCCAGCTCATATTCAGACAAATCCCCAAATTTCAAGGAATTGACAGAGGAGGGGAACAGCGATTTCCCATTCTTATGAGAAAGAGTGGAAGAGAAGACCTCAAATGAGAAATTAAAAGATGGGACGCCCTTGTAACCATCCCCGTGCTGGGCTCTCCTTGGTGGGAGGGGTGTGTTCTCACACTCATGGGTTTCTGACTTCTCTTTCTTTCGATCTGTTGCTAATAATGATGACTGATTACTCTGTGCTAGGCTCTGTATCAAGGACCAAACCAGTGTTACCTTGCTTCACTTTGCCAACAATGCTATGAAGTAGTTGTCAAAGTTGTTTTCATCATATTGTCTCTGCTTTACACGCAGCACAGGTCGCATAGCTCAGCAGTGCTGGAGCGTGCTCTGAGCCAGGTGTCTTTTGCTCTGAGATTGGCACTCTTCCATATTCGTCCACACTGCCTGTCTGCCGATCGCAGCGCTGAGTGCGCAACACACAGCCCAGGGGAGGAGACTGTCCGGATAGTGTGTCTCAGCTGGGGCTCAGGGTGCACCACTCACCAGCTGTGTGATCAGGCGAATGCTCGTGATCTTATCTGTAAACTGGGGATGGTGATAGATCTATGTCTTGTGAATCGAAGATTCTCTGAGTAGAGCAGTTACCTTAGAGGCTTGCCCATAATGCGTACTCCTCAATAATTAACCAAGAGTGGGCGTTCGGCCTAGGGATTATGATGCCCATTAAAACACATGGCTCCTGCATTGGAGTGCTTGGGTTCAATTCCCAGTTCTGGCAGCTGACGCTAGCTTCTTGCTAATTCAGACTCTGAGAGTGAGTGGAGAGGGCTGCCTCCTTGTGGGAGACCTGGATTGAGTTCCAGTTTCCTAGCATCATGAAGGAGCCCCCTTATTCTTTTTGTTTTAAAGATTTATTTATTTTATTCGAAAGGCAGAGTTACAGAGAGGCAGAGGCAGAGAGAGAGAGAGAGAGAGAGACAGAGACAGAGGGAGAAAGAGGTCTTCCATCTGATGGTTCACTCCCCAGATGGCCAAAATGGCTGGAGCTGTGCTGATCCAAAGCTGGGAGCCAGGAGCTTCCTCTGGGCCTCCCACATGGGTGCGGGGGCCTAAGGCCTTGGGGCCATCTTCTTACTGCTTTCCCAGGCCATAGCAGAGAGCTGGATCAGAAGTAGAGTAGCCAGGACTCCAACCGGCGTCCATTTGGGATGCTGGCACTGCAGGTGGCAGCTTTACCCACTATGCCACAGCGCCAGCCCCTATAAATAAAATTTTTAAATGAACCGTTATTATTTAATCCTTTCACTCCTGTATCTGTCCATTAATTCATCTACCCAATCATCTTTCTGTTGATATATCCAGCCTGTGCTGGTTGTAGTTGTTCTCTGTTTGCCCCAACCCCACCCATTATTTATTGTCCACTTTCCTGTGCTCTGGCAGGCTGGAAGACTGACCTCTGCAGATTGCATTACCCAGGATTCCTTGCCCATGGGAGGTAGCAGCAGGGGATCCATGAGTGGAAGGAGAGAGGCTGGGGGTGCTCATCGCCCGAATCTTTGGTCTTGCTGCAGTCTGTAGTGAATACCACCCGTATGGCAGCTGTTCTCAAAGAGCAGTCTTTGGACAGTGGCCTCAGCTTCACTGGGAACTTGTTAGAAATGCGCATTCTCCGGCCCTACTAGAGCCAGACCCTGGGGTGGGGGCACACCTTCCAGGTGACTGACTACGCTAGAGTTGGGGACTCATCGATGCCGTTTACAAACCCTCTGGGGCCGCCTCCTCTTCATGGGTCTCTAACTAAGCTTCTCTTGCCCCTTAAGGCCTTGCTGTGGTTATGGTTTTCCCCTTCTTGCTGAATCCGGGGGCCTTATCATCCAGTGACAGTTCCTTAATCTTGGCCCCGCCTCTTACACTGCCCTTTTATTAAAATATTCTTGGCTAAATCTTTTGAGTGGATGTGGTATTGTGAAATGTATATATTTTTCCTTTGTGCTCACTTCCTGACATATAGCTTCTAAAATCCTTGGAATCTCCAGGGTGACAAGGGCGGCTTTTGTAAATTAAAGAGATGCCCAGTGGTTGGGGGTGCCTAGACAGCCTTGGGACCCAACCTTGGGTTGACACTTTTAGTCTCCCTGCCCTCATCCTGACGCCAGGGAGAGGAGAGAGGCTGGTGGTTCGGCTGACAGCCCAATGGCCAGTGATGTCATCAATCACGGCGATGTAATGAAGCTTCCATAAAAACCCCAAAGGACTGAGCTCGGTGGCTCCCTGATAGCTGACCCTGTGGAGGTTCCTGGAGGCTGCCCAGAAAGGCCTGGGAGCTCTGTGCTCCTTCTCCCATGTCTGGTCCTATGCAGTGCTCCCATCTGGCTCCTTCGCGAATGTAAGTAAAACATTTCCCTGAGTTCTGTGAGCCACTCTGGCAAATTAATGGAGCCTGAGGTAGCGGGAACTACCCTATTTATAGATGGGAGCACAGGCCAGCATCTGAATGGGGGGGCACATTCTGGTGGGACTGAGTCCTCAACCTGTGTGGTCTGATGCTGCCTCCATGTTGGTGACGTCAGAACTGAACTGAGCTGGCATCTGCCAGAGAATTTCTGGGTGGAGAGAAATCCCTACACACACAAGTGCTGAGTGGTGGGTAGAAATGATAGGTTTCTCCTGTATCCTTACGGTGTGCCACCTGTTTCCTGCCAGGATCCTCACTGATACAGTGGAGATCCAGAGGAGAGCCAGGGAAAGAGTCCAAAAGTAGAATCCTGGGATCACGTTGTTCAAATTCTTTTCTTTTAAAGAAATATTTATTTATTTATTTGAGAGGAAGAGTTATAGACAGAGAGACAGAGAGGTCTTCCATCTGCTGGTTCACTCCTTAAATGGCCATAACAGCTGGAGCTGGGCCTAACCAAAGCCAGGAGCCTGGAACTTCTTCTGAGTCTCCCACATGGGTGCAGGGGCCCAAGCGCTTGGGCCATCTTCCACTGCTTTCCCAGGCCATTAGCAGGGAGCTGGATTGGAAGTGGAGCAAATGAGAATTGAACCGGTGTCCATATAGGCTGCTGGCTTCACAGGTGGAAGCTTAGCCTACTATGCCACAGCGCCGGCCTCGTTGTTCAAATGCTTGGTGCATGCATTGATAATGGCTTTGCATGTGGAGAGAGGACACAAGTAACCCAGAGTGTGCAGAAGCATCGCAGTCTCCCAGACTCTCACCAGTGAGGCACAGGATGCAATGCTGGAAGACAAGGAAATCCGAGATAAAGTACCAGAGGCACTTAATTGCTGTGCCTGCGAATGATGATATACATATTATTAGGTAGGTTGCCTGTTCCTGATTGTGCTAACCAAATTACATTAAAAATATAAGGTTAAGTTGTTTTTTTTTTAAAGATTTATGTGAAAAGCAGAGTTACAGAGAGAGAGGAAGAGTCAGAGAGAGAGAGAGAGAGAGAGAGAGATCTTCCATCCACTGGTTCACTCCCCAAAAGGGCTGCAACTGGGGCTGGGCCAGGGTGGAGCCAGGAGCCAGGAGCTTAATCTGGATCTCCCACATGAGTTCAGGGGCCCAAGCACTTAGACCATTTTCTGCTGCCTTTTCCAGGCCATAGAAGAGAGCTGGATCAGAAGTGGAACAGCTGGGACTCGAACCAGTGCCCATATGGGATATAGGCACCACAGGCGGAAGCCACGGTGCCAGCCCCTGAGATCCCATTTTATCCAAAGACACTTTAATCATAACTTAAATTGCCAAGGGGGCCATCTTGGGTGGGTCCTTGGATTCGCCCCTAGAGGAAGGTCTTGTGGCCCTCCTCATTGGCTCACGCCTAATTATCTGTGTGGCAGTAGCAGTCCACAACAACCCTGCCCTCACCTCTGTGAATGGTCCCCTCACTAAATCCTTTGCCATTAAGCATTTTTTTTTTTTTGACAGGCAGGGTGGACAGTGAGAGAGAGAGAGAGACAGAGAGAAAGGTCTTCTTTTGCCGTTGGTTCACCCTCCAATGGCTGCTGCGGCCGGCGTGCTGCAGCCGGCGCACCGTGCTGATCTGAGGGCAGGAGCCAGGTGCTTCTCCTGGTCTCCCATGGGGTGCAGGGCCCAAGCACTTGGGCCATCCTCCACTGCACTCCCGGGCCACAGCAGAGAGCTGGCCTGGAAGAGGGGCAACCGGGACAGAATCCGGCGCCCCAACCGGGACTAGAACCCGGTGTGCCGGCGCCGCAAGGCGGATGATTAGCCTAGCGAGCCGCGGCGCCGGCCCATTAAGCATTTTTGAGCATGCGTTTTGTTTCCTGCTAAGATCCTCAATGACACACCCAGAAAGTGCCAAGCTAGCAGAGAGGTTTCCATTCCGCTTCAGTTTCAGTGCCCTCTACCTGGCAGAGATCTGGAGAATCAGCAGGAAAGAGCGAAACAATGAAAGAACAACAAGGCTTAGGAACCAATGTGTTTACTCAGTTTATATTTACTGAGGGCGCCCCGTGTGCCGAGCTGGGACACACCAGTCAGCAAGGCCTGCTCTTGTGGAGTTTTTATTCTAACGAACAAACCAGACAGTCAGCAAACAAGGACAATCCATGGTATGCTAGATGGCGCTAAACGCTATGAAGAAACATACAGGGGCAGGAGGGTAGGGAGGACTGGGAAGCAAAGCGATCGGGGAGGTGGCACTTGAGCAGAGGCTGCTGAGATGCAGGTGAGGGCGCGAGGCGCGCTGAGGCCTGGGGAGGCGTTGTAGCAGGGGAAACAACAAGCACAAAGGTCTGGAGGCAAGGTGGTGGCTGCGGAATGTTTTCAAGACCAGAGGGCAGAGTGGCAGGAGACGCGGCCGCATCCCTTCCGGGCCGGGTGGTGCAGGACTGTGCAAACCATTGCCCGGTTTCTACTTGGTGAGATGGGGGAGCCACGGGAGGATTCTGAAGAGGTGTGGTGAGATCTGACATATTTTAGAAGGCTCCCTCTAGCTGTTGAATGAAGAGTAGATCAAAGTGGTACTTTTTTTTTTTTTTTTTTTAAGAAGGGAGATCAGGCTGGAAGCTATGCCCAAGTCCAGGGAGGACATAATGGTGCTTGGAGTGGTAAGAAGTCTCACTCTAGGAACTGGTGCTGTGGCATAGCGGGTAAAATTGCTGCCTGCAGTGCCGACTTCTCATTGGGGCACCAGTTTGCGACCCAGCTGCTCCACTTCCAATCCAGCTCTCTGCTATGGCCTGGGAAAGCAGTAGAAGATGGCCCAAGCGCTTGGGCCCCTGCACCCATGTGGGAGACCCAGAAGAAGCTCCTGGCTCCTGGCTCCTGGCTTTAGATCGGTGCAGCTCCGGCCATTGCAACCATTTTGGGGAGTGAACCAACAGATGGAAGACTTCTCTCTCTCTGCCTGTCTCTCTGTAACTCTGCCTTTGAAATAAATTAATTAAAAAAAAAAAAGAAGTCAGACTCTGGAGACAAAGTGGAGCCAACAGGCTTTTCTAAGGGGGTCAGCATAAGATACAACAGACAGAAGAGGCAAGGGTTTTGGCTTAAACAACTTGATGGGTGGAATTTACCCACACGTGGATAATGGCAGAGGGGAAGAGTTTGTGGACACATCAGGAGACTGGTTTTGAGTTGTTGAGTTGTGAAGTTGAAGCTGCATGTTGGACATGTAAATGTTGGGGTAGTTAGCATGGGTCTGGAGTTTAGGGGAGATTCTAGCTGAAGATAGAAATCTGGGACTGTATGGATGGTACTCATATTTAAAGCCATAAAACAAGATCACCAAGAGATTGAGCGTGGGTAGAAGAGGCCCAAGTACCACACTAAGGTGAACAGACTGGGGAGGTGAAGAGGACTCGGGGAAAGAGGGGGTCAGTGAGGGTGTCACTCACATGGCAAAGAGGAAAGGGACACAGGCTCGAGGTGGAGTTTGAGTCCCCCCCACCCCCACCCCCAAAGCCATCGGCTTAGACAATCCACAGGGAGTGGGGATGGAGTGGATTGGGAGGGTAGGGGTCTGGAGGCAGGTTTGGAACACTTTCTGGCCACACACACGTCACTGCTATGTGCTCACGACTTCACCCTCTTCCCAGCTAAGCCACTTTCCCCGGGGCTCTTGGTTCAGCGTTCAGTGTGAGCCCCGGGGGGAAAGTCTTGTCCCAGCTCAGGGCAGCTCAGCTCAAGACAGCCCAGAGTGACCCCAGGCTCCTCCAGGGAGCCTGCCCAGTCTTCTGGCTCTCTGGTCTGCCAAATCCTGGGCCCAGAGGTAGGAGATCTAGAACGGAGGGCGCCTTACCCACTGGGGCTAGACCGGGAGCCGCTGGGCCTGGGAAGCCTCCCATTTGTTGGGGCAGTGGGAGAATGCGGGGGAATGACTAGGGAGAGGACGCACCCTGGATGCTTTGCGTGTGTTGAACTGGCGACTGCGCATCCCGGGCTGGGTCTGCGGGACTGTGCAGGAGGCGCGCGTGTGCTCCTGACGCGCGCTCGCCCCAGGCCTGGAGGGGGCGCCCGGAGCCAAGCGAGGCTCTGGCGGAGGCGGAGTGGGAGAGCGGACGCCTGCCTCAGAAGCTGCCTTTGGCGCTGGCGTCCGAAGTCCCTGGCCCTCGCCCAGCCTTTGGCGCTCTCCCGGCTCCCTGCTCCCGCCGGACCGCAGGCCCTGCGGGTGGTGCCCGCGCCTCCGGGGATCGGGCCAACGTGGGCTCCCGATGACCTGGCGCAGCCGTTACCCCGGGCTTGGGACACCGGCCTCCCGCCAGATCCCCGCCATTCAGACCCCTGAGCCCCGTGGGCAGTCAGCGGGTGTGGCCGAGACCGGCGGACTGTCCGAGAACACGAGGCATTTAGCGCTCCCATCCCCTCCCCGGCCATTGCGTTTACTTTGGGTGCGGAGCCAGGAAGGGCTCAGAGCCTGAGGCAGTGCATAGCCCCTTGGCTCACAGCATAAATAACTCGCCCCCAGCCGATTCCCGAAGCCAGATTACGGGGTCAACCCTGGGAAAACGGTTCCATTTCCCGCGGGGGTTATTGAGAGCCCGGCCTTGTGCGGGGCGCGATGCCCAGGGGATGAAGGACTTTAACATGTCACGGGCGGAAAGGGCGTTCGTCCTGTGGTAACTGGCACATTTGAGGACAAATAATAAAAACGAGGACAACTGGTTTCAGAAAGATGAAGTTAATGGGAACAGAAAAATTCAACTCCCAGCCTGCGGTTTGCCTTAGACAACAGAGGCCCGCGGTGCGGCTGCTGCCCCCTGGCAGCGGAGCTGGGCAGTGCGGCCCTCACCGCCCCGGCTCCTGGATTGCAGGCAGGGTGTTTTGAGAAAAGTGGTGCACTCAATATTTGTTGCAGCTCAATTCACAATAGCTAAGACATGGAATCAACCTAAATGTCCATCAACGGATGACTGGATAAAGAAACTATGGGATATGTACTCTATGGAACACTATACAGCAATAAAAAACAATGAAGGAAGCTGGAAAACATCATGCTGAGTGAAATAAGCCAGTCCAAAAGGGACAAATATCATATGTTCTCCTTGATTGATGGCAACTAAGCGAGCATCTAAAATGATACCCATTGAAGTGAAATGGACACTATGAGAGACAATGACATGATCAGCCCTTGTCTAGACTGTTGAGGAACAACTTACTATTTTATTCCTTTTAGTATTTTTGTTGTTGTTGTTATTGCTCTGTTTGTTCTACATAAGACCACTGGTTGAACTCTGTAATCAATGCACAATCATTCTTAGGCGTTTAAAATTTACAGATAAGTGATCTCTATTAAACATAGGAGTGGGAATAAGAGAGGGAGGAGATATATAGGTCGGCACATGCTCACTCGGACTTACCTCCAATGGTGGAATTAGAAATGTGCCAGGGGATTTCAACTCAGTCTTACCAAGGAGGCAGGTACCAATGCCAGCGCACTTGGTAAAGTGATAAGTATAAATACACAACCAATCAAAAAGATAGGGTAAGTGTCAAAGAGGTTTCACAAATAAGACCAGTGTAGCAAATAATGAAGGATAGAATTAAAAGGGAGAGAATGATCCTGCGGGGGAAATAGGACACACAGGAGACTCATAGAACGGCAGCACTCCTGCCTCAGAATCAACCCTTGGGACATTCGGATCTGGCTAAAAGGTCCATGGGAGCCTCACAGGCATGGAAAGCCATGACACGGTGGCAAAAAACAATCTAAATGAAAGATCCTGGTGAACAAGACCCCAGCAGAAGGAACAGGCCATCAAGGAGGGAGGCGCCTTTCTCTGAAGGGAGGAAGGAACCTCCACTGTGATACGGCCTTGACTAAACAAGTTCAGAGTCAGTGAACTCAAGGGGCTTCCATAGCCTAGACAGCTCATAGCAAGAGTCTCGGGTGATTGCTGACGTCATAAATAAGAGTGCCAATTGTTAAATCAACAATGGGAGTCACTGGGTACATGCTCCCCACGTAGGATCTCTTCCATAGCCTAGACAGCTCATAGCAAGAGTCTCGGGTGATTGCTGACGTCATAAATAAGAGTGCCAATTGTTAAATCAACAATGGGGGTCACTGGGTACATGCTCCCCACGTAGGATCTCTGTCCTTAAGGTGTTCTACTATGAAACTTAAAAACAACACTACTGGTTGAACAATACCCTATACCTTGTGCGGTTGTGTGAGTGCAGCCTGTTTAAATCCTTGCTTAGTGTATACTAAGTTGATCTTCAGTATATGAAGGTAATTGAAAATGAAACTCGATGAAGGGCGGGCTGGGAGAGGGAGTGGGAGAGGGGAGGGCCACGGGAGGGAGGGAGGTTGGGGGGGGAAGCCACAACAATACAAAAGTTGCACTTTGTAAATTCACATTTATTAAATAAAAAAATAACTATATAACAAACAAAAAAAAGAAAAAGAAAAAAAGAACTTAATACTTTACCCTTTTAGTATTTTTTATGTTCTACTTAAAACTATTGGTTGAACTCTGTAATTAATACACAATTACTTTTAGATGTTTAATTAATGCTATAACTAGTACTCAAATAGTATTTTACACTTTGTGTTTCTGTGTGGGTGCAAACTGTTGAAATCTTTACTTAATATATGCTAAATTGATCTTCTGTATATAAAGATAATTGAAAATTAATCTTGATGTGAATGGAAGGGGAGAGGGAGTGGGAGAGGGGAGTGTTGTGGGTGGGAGGGAAGTTATGGGGGGGGAAACTATTAAGCTATTGTAATCCATAAGCTTTACTTTGGAAATTTATGTTCATTAAATAAAATAAAAAAAGAGAGAAAGTGGTGCAGGCTGCTGGGGGTTCACAGGTGTGTTTTGGTTACACTAGTTTTTTTTTTTAAACAATAAAAATTATTTTCCATTTAATTTGAAATACAGACACAAAGGGACGGAGACAGAGATAGAGATCGTGCATCTGTTTCCTCCCCAAATGCCGGCCACAGCCAGGGCTGGGCCAGGCTAACGCCAGGAGCCCTGAACTCAATCTGGGTATCCCACTTGGGTGGCAGGGACTTGAGTACTTGAGCCTTTATCTTCTGCCTTCCAGGGTCTGCATTAGCAGAGAGCTAGAGCCAAGAGCAGAGCCGAGACTTGAACTTAGCTATGTAGGCCATGAGGTGTGGGGGTTTTAATCACGCTGCCCGTTGTCCACCCTGCAGTGACACTCTATATGTTGTGCTGAAACCCATTATTATCCCAACTCATGGTTCTAAAGCAACAGTCCTAAAGAATGTGAAAGCAGAGTTTCTCTTTCTGGGGTGTTTTAATTTGCTTCTAACCGAGAAAGGGATGTGCTGATGACAATGAGGTTTTCAGCTTCTTAACAAAACCGACACTCTGTGTAGGAGAATTGCGGAGCTTGTACCACTTGAAGAATTACAAGTGTGGCTGCTAGAAACAGAGGTGTGGCAATTTCAGCATCCACCAAAGTGGCAACTCACGGGTCAAGACGAGTGGTACAGGATGGGAGTGTTGGCAATTTCAACAAACACCGTATCACTTTGCCCCCAAACACAAGGAGAAATGACACCTGGATGTGGGAAAGAAGAAGGCCTTCACAAAGGAGGCCAGCTGAAGCTGAAGAAGTGTTTTGCAGGTAAATGATGAAAACTAGGAAGCCAATGAAATTTGAGCTTTTACAGAAAACAAATTACAGACTCCATCCCTGTCACTTCTCTGGGCCACACAGCATCGTGGGAGACGCCGAGCGTGCCGAGCGTGTCAGTGTGTCTGGCTTGTAGCTCCGTGCTGCCCCACGGAAAACTTTTTAAAAAATAAAAATATCTAAAGGAGCCGGCTGTCACTGGCCATCACGTCCCCCTAAGGACTGGGTTGATAACTCAAGAATGTAACAGGGGCTGGTCACAGTGGCGCCCATCTGTCACCGTGGGAGGAGTGGTGGTGTTGAGAAACCTGGTTGTTTCCTTTGCAGTTGGTTTCAAGTTCATGTGACTCAGGTTATTAGGACCTTTCTATTAGCTACAGTTCCAGGAGGTCTGACTGGCCCTGTCCATCCTTTCCTACACTGTCAGACTCTAATTTTTTTAAAGATTTATTTAAAAGAGTTACACAAAGAGAAAAGGAGAGGTCTTCCATCCGCTGGTTCACTCCCCAATTGGCCACAATGGCCGGAGCTGCGCCGATCTGAAGCCATGAGCCAGGAGCTTCTTCCAGGTCTCTCATGTGGGTGGAGGGGCCCAAGGACTTGGGACATCTTCCACTGCTTTCCCAGGCCATAGCAGAGAGCTGGATTGGAAGTGGAGCAGCCGAGACTCAAATTGACGCCTATATGGGATGCTGGCACTACAGGAGACAGCTTTATCCGCTACGCCACAGCGCTGGCCCCATCTGTCAGAGACAATAAAACAAGGGAGGAGTGAACCTGGGCAAGCAGGAGGCACCAAATTCGGAGGCAACACTGACAGTAAGAAGTAGCTGCCCTGCAATTTCATTAGTCTGTGCGTGTCTGTTACCATTTTATGGAACGATGGTGGTGAAATTTAAAGACACCATGTCAGTCATTTCCTCAATGGCACTGGGGATGATTTGTTGTTTGAAGATACTGGTAAGGGGCTGGCACTGTGGCATAGTGGGTAAAGCTGCTGCCTGCAGTGCCAACATTCCTTATGGGCGCCAGTTCAAGTCCCGGCTGCTCCACTTCTGATCCAGCTCTCTGTTATGGCCTGGGAAAGCTGTAAGAAGATGGCCCACATCCTTGGGCCCCTGCATCCATGTGGAAGACCTGGAAGAAGCTCCTGGCTCCTGGCTTTGGATTGGCACAGCTCCAGCCGTTGCAGTCATCTGGGGAGTGAATCAGTGGATGGAAGACCTCTCTCTCTGCCTCTCCTTTCTCTGTGTAACTCTGACTTTCAAGTAAATAAATAAATCTTAAAAAAAAAAAAAGATAATGGTAACTCAGTTCTACAGCAATGAAGTGATTTGCTTCTCCAATCTTAAAGGAAAACCCATGATTCCAGGAACTGGAGTGAGTGTGTTTGGGGCATGATGAGTTTGTAAAATTTGTAAATAACTGTTTTTTTTTTTTTTTGCATTTCTGCTTTTTAAAAAATTTCTAGTAGAAGCCATTAATTGTTTCCTGTTGAACAGCAGTATACTAAGAATATTCAGAAAAAAAATGTATCTTTATGTGGGAACATGATGTTGGAAACGCTTCACATTTACAATTTTGTTTTTGGCTTTGCATCTGTTTTATCTGAAATATTTACCTGCCTTGGGAGCAGTCTTTGGGAAAGTTATCTCTATCCCTTCTCCTGTTTTGGTCCGTGTGGGTTTATGCCTTCCATAGACATTACTCTTCTGCACTTTCAGCTGGACTCAGGGAGCAGTGAGAAGAGCCTGTGTTAATTTGCAGCCTTTATTCTGGACTTCCCCATGTCATTGAGTTTAATGGTGTTGATTTTTTTCCCTTATGACTTCTCTTTTATGGTTTTTAAAAAAATTCTCCCACCCCCTTTTTTTAAGATTTATTTATTTATTTGAAAGGCAGAGATACAGAGAGAGAGAGAGGAGAGAGAGAAAGAGATCTTCCATTCTCTGGTTCATTCCCCAAATGACTGCAATGACCAGGGCTAGGCCAGGCCGGAGCCAGGAGCTTCTTCTGGGTCTCCCATGTGGGTTCGGGGGCCCAGGCACTTGGGCTGTCCTCCATTGCTTTCTCAGGCACATTAGCAGGGGGCTGGATGGGAAGTGGAGCAGCCAGGACTCCATCTGGTGCCGACGACGCGGGATGCTGGCACAGCAGGTGGTGGCTTAACCTTCTGTGCCACAGTGCTGGCCCCTCTTTTATGGTTTTATGCCTTACCTAAGAAATTGTTTTCTACCATAAGATTATGAATACATTCACCTATTTTTCTGCTATATCATACATTTTAAACATTCAGTCTTTAACCAGCCTTCTATGTTGAAATATTTGAGGGGCTGTGATAATGTCGAAATAGAAGTGTTTTTAAAAACAGAAGAACAATTAGAACCTTAAAGAATTTTAACAAAGGTTTATATATTTATTTATTTGGAAGATGGGGTGAAAATGAGAGAGAGAGAGAGAGAGAGAGAGAGGAAAGAGCTTCCATCTGCTTGTTCACTTCCCCAATGCCAGCAACAGCCAGGGCTGGGCCAGGCTGAAGCCAGAGCCAGGAACTCCATCTGGGTCTCCCATATGGGTGACAGGGACCCAAGCACTTGGTCCTTCCTCTTCTGCTTTCCTAGATGCATTAGCAGGAAGCTGGATTAGAAGTGAAGTAGCTGGGACTCGAAGCAGCACTCTTTTTTCTGTTTTTTTTTTTTTTTTTTAAAGATTTATTTATTTATTTGAAAGGCAGAATTACAGAGAGGCAAAGCGAGAAAGAGAGAGAGAGAAAGAGAGAGATCTTTTGTCATCAGTTTTCTCTCCAAATGGCCACAAGGGCTGGAGCTGGGCCAATCTGAAGCCAGAATCCAGGAGCTTCTTCCAGGTCTCCCACATGGGTGCAGGGGCCCAAGGACTTGGGCCATCTTCTGCTGCTTTCCCGAACACATTAGCAGGGAGCTGGATGGGAAGTGGAGCAGCTGGGACTTGAACCGGCAGCCATGTGGGATGCCGGCACTGCAGGTGGTGGCTTTACCCATTACGACACAGCACCGGCCCCAAAAATGGCACTCTTATATGGGATGCCTGCATCGCAAGTGGTGGCTTAAACTGATGTGCCACAATGCTGGCCATCCCTTAAAGAATTTTTTAAAAAATTTATTTACTTATTTGAGAGATGGGGAGGGAGGGAGGAGGGGATAAAGTGAGAGAGAGGAAGAGAGAGAAAGAGCTCATCTATAGCCAGAGCTAGACCAAGCTATGCCTGGAACTCAATCCAGGTCTTTCACATGGGTGGCAGGAACCCAATTACTTGAGCCATCACCACTGCCTCCCAGGGTTTGCATTAGCAGGAAGCTGGAGTCAGGAACAGAGCCTGGTATGAAACGCAGGTATTGAGCCTACGTACTCTGATGGGGGACTTGAGTGTCTTAAACCACTAGGCTAAATGCCTGCCGCTGGAATCTTTAAGAAAAAGAACAAGCAGAATGACAAAGGGAAAGCAAGGATGGTACACTACTGCTCTCTGCAATGAACATTCGCAGAGTCGTAGCCATAAGTGATCATCTTAGTGGTGAGCCTGTGTCTGCAGGATGGAGTGGCAGGAGAAGAGGTTCGGTAAGAAAGATGCATCTTCACTTTGTGCAGCAGGAGGTGAGTTGGCAATGTTTAAAAGAGATACAGAAAGAAACTGAGACTTAAAACAAGTATTTAGGTGTTTGACACTACCTCCTAGAAGAAAGTTTCAGAATTAAGTTGTTGGAAATGGTATTGTTCAGAATAAGCCTTTTTGTACTTTTTGAAACTTTAAAAAACTACGAATATGTATTATTTGTTTTTTCTTTTTGAATTATGTATCTTGTAGAAAGAAGAAAGAACGGGAGAACATTGCTGAGGGTGAAAGCTACGGTGAGAGTGGCCATTTGCTCTCTGATGCAAATAACACGCTGCAGGTCTACTCGGGGCAGGGCTTGAGGCAAATACCAGGCACGCAGCTGCCGCAGGAAAGCCTCGTGAAGCAGGAGCTTTTGTCTGTTCTGCTTGTTTTTCCTTTCACTTTAGCGCAAGCAGAAGTTTTTGGTTGGGTTTATTTTGCTTTGAGGTTATATTTCTTTATTTTTAAAAATGAAAACACTTTTAATTGACATGTCCATATTTATGTGATGATTCCATACATAAACACAGTGTGTCACAGTCAAATCCGGGTAATTAGCATTTCCAGCTCCTCCAACCTCTATTGTTTCTTTATGTTCGGGAAACTTCCAGCAACTCTCTTCTAATTGTTTTGAAATGTGTAATAAGTTGCTGTAAATTGTGCTCACTCTAATGTGCTACAGAGCACAGAACCTGTGCCTGTTACCCACCCTCTCTACCCTGCTCCCTTGCCCCTTCCCAGCCTCCACTTCTGTGAGACCTGTTCTTCCAGCTTCCACGTGGGAGCGAGGACATATGAGATTTGTTTTCCTGTGCCTGGCTTATTTCACTTGACATGCTGTCCTCCAGTTCAATCCACATTGGCAGGGCTGAGGGACAGGCATCCTGATGTCAAAGGCCCTTCTGCCTTTTGTAAAAGTCTAAACATGGGAAGGGATTGTGTCCAGGAGGGGCTGGGGAGAGGGAGAGACTACGGAGGAGGAGAGAATTCTTTAAGACTGTGGGGGGATTGCTGTGTAGGTCCAGCCAGCATGGACATTGGGCTCCGACCCCTGGCTGTGAGGGAACAGGTGACAGGATGCAGGGATGTCTTGGGAGACTGGGTCCAAGCCCAGAGGGCCTCATGTCTGAATTCCCATGTCTCAAATGTGGCACAGAGATGAGAGTTTGAAAGTTGAGGCCCTGCAGAGACAGATCTGACCGTAGGGGTCAGAGCATGATGGCGTGCAGGGCAGGCAGGACACTCCCCCTCACCCGCCAGCCTTCTATGACTTCTGCATGGCTCTTGGCAGATGCAAGGGCTTGGAATAGGAATCAAGTTCATTTAAAGAACATTGCAAAATGCTGTTCCTTGCACATCTGAATGTATAGGCTAAGATCACACCTATTGCACATGGGTAGGTAGGGAGGAGTCCCTGTCTTTCCCCAGCCTCTGGAGGAGCGAACAAGCACATACTTTAATGATTTTATGGTAAGCAGTAAATGCTGTGGCACTCAGGCTCCTATGGAAGGAAGAGGAGGTGGGGTGGCGAGGTCTGGCGAGTCCCCGCCTTCCTTGCCCACCTTCCCCACCCCCTGCAGGGTCTGTCTTCTTTTTTTTTTTTTTTTTTTTTTTTTTTTTTTTTTTTTTGACAGGCAGAGTGGACAGTGAGAGAGAGAGAGACAGAGAGAAAGGTCTTCCTTTGCCGTTGGTTCACCCTCCAATGGCCGCCGCGGCTGGCGCGCTGCGGCCAGCGCACCGCGCTGATCCGATGGCAGGAGCCAGGAGCCAGGTGCTTTTCCTGGTCTCCCATGGGGTGCAGGGCCCAAGCACCTGGGCCATCCTCCACTGCACTCCCTGGCCACAGCAGAGGGCTGGCCTGGAAGAGGGGCAACCGGGACAGAATCCGGCGCCCCGACCGGGACTAGAACCCGGTGTGCCGGCGCCGCTAGGCGGAGGATTAGCCTAGTGAGCCGCGGCGCCGGCCAGGGGTCTGTCTTCTTTCCCACATTGCCTGACCTCATCCGCTGGCCTCCTCTCTCCCTGCTTGGCAGGTGGGGGGGGGGGGGTGTATGGAAGCCCGGCTGGGGTCTTCTTGGAGAGCAGAATCCTGGGACTCTAAAAATGCACCCCGCGAAACTTATTTCTTGGCTTCAAGAGGTTAAAGGGTCCCTGGGACCCTGGGTCCCTGCCAGGGGAGGAAGAAGAAAACAGAAAGGAAAGGGAGAAGGCTGTTCCAACTGGTGGACAGCTGAGGGAGTCCAGGGGCCCAGACAGGGAGCAGAAGGGCACCATGGCCTCATCAAACAAAGAGGGGAGGCCGGGGGACCAAGCCTCGTGGAACAGGGCAGAAGGGGGTCCTCTTAGCTCGTAGGGAGGGGATCCCTGGGGCTGGAAATGTGTCCAGGGTGGGTCTCAGTGGGACGTGTGTTTGCCTGTGTCCCAGGTGGGCCCAGACCATAGCCTCACCCTGGGGACCTTTCCTGAGGTCCTTGGAGGTTCTCCTGCAGTCCGTTGATAGATCTGGGCAAAGATCTGGAGCTCACCCCTGGAGTAGGGGAGTGCTATGCAGACCCAGGGCAGGGATCTCGGCAGGATCTCTCTAGGTCTGCTGTCCCCCTGCAGGACTGGATCCTGCAGGGCCACCAGTCTCCCTTCCACTTCCCAGGTGTGTGGGCCCTGAGAGGGAAGGGAACCCTTGGCATAAGTTGAAGTGTAGAATTTGCCAGCCTATGCCCTTGGCTGGGTGTGATCCCACCCTGTAGTGACCGTAACTTTCCCACAGACGCAAACACACAGGAACAGGTACTTGGGTGGGAGGCCAGAACAGCTTTTTATTCAGTTAGGTATAAATCATATTTACAAGGAAGAAGGGGGCACAGCGGGGAGCAGGCTCAGGGCCAGGTGACCTCTCCCTGGGGCAGTCCTGCTGCCTCCTCTCGCACTCCCTAGGAGACTCTCTCTCTCCTGTCTCTCCGGGCCTGGCCTGGCCTGGCCTGGGCTGGGCTGGGAAGGCAGATGGGACGGTTGAAGCAGGAGAAGGGGTGGCAAAGCCTGCACAGGGTGGCTGCTCTGGGGCCCCTGAGTTCAGTCTCTTTCCAAGTCCACTTCTTGCCCCTTGCTTTGGGATTCCAAGCCCCAGGGAGGCTGGTGGGGCCTCCTGTGCTGCAGGCTGGTCACGGGGCTATGGCCCTTTTGGGGTCTGCGGCTGCTCCGTCCTAGGAAGGCAGAAGACGGCGGTGAAAAACGAATGGAGGCTCCCCTTCGCTGTCCTCCCACCGTCCCCTCGGCTTCCTCACCTCTTGCAGCCTTTTCCCTTCTTGCCGGACTTGGAGGCACCCCCGTCCTTCCTACAGGCTTGGACTTGTTTCTTTGGGGCTGGCGGCCTGTCCAGACGCTTCATCAGCTGCTGTACCCAGGGCTCCTTGGGGTCTGCGCAGAGCTCCGGCTGAGAGCGCTTCCGGGGTGAGAACCTGGGAGTCGGGGGCGAGGAGACCTTCCTGGTCTTGCCCACCAAGCCCTCCCCGCTCAGCTGCCAGCCCGCACCCTCCCCTCCTTCTCCACCCTGAGCCCACTCACAGGATGGCTGAGATGGGGCAGCCTAAACTTGGCTCCTGCTTCCGGTAGCTGCGGACAACCTTGTGGGGAATCTTCCTTAGGCTGTATTTGAGGCAACAGTCCTGAGCCCCTCCGTCACTGCCTGCAGGTAGGGGTCACAGGGAGCCAGGGGCTGCTGGGAAGCTCTCATCCAGGCCTGTCCAGCCCCTTGCCCCCACCAAAGACTCCCCTGCCCCCTCTCCCCACCCCCCACCCCGGGTACCTTGGGTCTGGGGGATGCAGAGTGCCAGGACCAGGAAAAGGAGACTCAGAGCCAGCGGCTGAGCCATGGCTGTGGCAGCGGCTGAGCAGGAGGCCAGAGCTGTGGCTGGGGTGCACAGCTGCTAGCCGGGGGGTTGTGTGTGGGCTGGGACTGGCCTGCTGTCTATTTATGCAGTCGGACACTTTCACTTCCCTCATCCCCTCCTTCTTTTCCTTCCTGGAAGATGCTGGGTCCCGTGCTGGCACCCGGCCGCACTAGAGTGCCAAACACAGAGCTCCTCTGCCCCCGGCAGCCCGATGTCACCAGCTGTGCCTGTCAGCCCCTGCGTGGTGCAGGTCTGGCCGCCTCTGCCCTGGTGGCCTGTGACTGAATCCTCACAATGCTCCAGGCTCCACACGTTCCCCTTCCTTCCAGAGTTGGATTATAAGAGGTTTTTTTTTTTTTTTTTTCTTGGATGGTAGATGTTTATTAGACATATGATTTGCAAGGGTTTGCAGCTCTGTCGAGTTTCTGATCTTAGAGAGAAGCGTTCAGTGTGTCCCCAGCGAATGTGGTGTCAGCGGCAGGGTTTTCATATTTGGCCTTTTTCACATGGGGGAAGTTCCCTTCTATTCCTGGTTTATTGAGTGAAAGGACACTGGATCTTTATCAAGTTCTTTTTCTGCATTGATTGGGATGGTTGAAAGGTATTTCCCTTCATTCTATTGATGCATATTATATTGACTATTTTTGCGTGTGTTCAAATCCCATTTGGTCAAGATGTGTACTTGTTTTAATATGATGCTGCATTCAGGTTTCTGATATTTTATTGAAGATTTTTATATCTCTATTCATAAGGGATATTGGTGAATGGTTTTCTTTTTCCTGTGGTGCCTTTGTTTGGCTTTGAGATCAGGTAATTCTTAGAGTGAGTCAGGGGGTGTTAGCGCCTCTTCAGATTTTTGGGAGTTTGAGAAGGATTTATGTTCATTCCTCTTGAAATGTGTGGCAGAACTCACCAGTGAAGCCATCTGGCTCTGAGATTTTCTTTGTTGAGATATTATTACTGATTCGGCCCCCTTACTTATTAGAGATTTATTCAGATTTTCTGTATCTTCTTCAGTCAGTTTTGATATTTGACTTTTTTTTTTTTTTTTGACAGGCAGAGTGGACAGTGAGAGAGAGAGACAGAGAGAAAGGTCTTCCTTTGCCGTTGGTTTGCCCTCCACTGGCCGCCGCTGCAGCCGGCGCACCGCGCTGATCCGATGGCAGGAGCCAGGATCCAGGTGCTTTTCCTGGTCTCCCATGGGGTGCAGGGCCCAAGCACCTGGGCCATCCTCCACTGCACTCCCTGGCCATAGCAGAGAGCTGGCCTGGAAGAGGGGCAACCGGGACAGAATCCGGCGCCCCGACCGGGACTAGAACCCGGTGTGCCGGCGCCGCAAGGTGGAGGATTAGCCTATTGAGCCACGGCGCCGGCTGATATTTGACTTTTTTGAAACTTGTCCATTTTGTCTAGGTTATTTAACTTGTGGGTGTACAGTTGTTTATAGTATTCTCTCACAGACCTTTTTACTGATGTCAAATTGGTAGTGATATCCCCATTTTCATTTTTGATTTAAATAATTTGAGGCTCCTCTCTTCTTTTCATAATCTACCTAAAAGTTTATCAGTGTTTTCAAAGAGCCACGTCCTGATTTTGTTGATTTTTCTCTACCATTTCCCTATTTCCTATACCTCTGTTTTAGTCTGTATTTCCTTCTTTCTACTCTCTTTGCCTTTAGTTTGCTCTAGTTTTTCTAGTTCTTTAAATTGTATAGTCAGGTCATTGAGTTGAGGTCCCTTCACTTGTAGACATTCACAATTATAAATTTTTCTCTTAGCACTGCTTTCACTGTCTTGTAAATTTTGTTGTAATTATGTTTTTATTTTCATTTGTCTCAAGCTATTTTCTTTCTTTTAAAAATATATTTAAACAATTATTTATTTATTTTTATTTGAAAGACACAGAGAGAAAGAGAGAGAGAGAGAGAGGTCTTCCATCTTCTGGTTCACATCTCAAGTGCCAGCAACAGCAAGGACTGGGCTAGGCTGAAGCCAAGATCCCAAAACTCCATATAGGTCTCCCATGTGAGTGGTAGGGACCCAAGTACTTGAGCCATCATCTGCTGCGTTCCAGGGTGCACATTAGCAGGGAGCTGGATCAGAAGCAGAGAAGCCATGACTTGAACCAGGCCGTCTGATGCCGGATGTGGGCTTAATCATTGAGCCAAATGCCTTCCCCCTGGAGGTATTTGCTAATTTCTCCGGTGAGAAATTTCTTCTTGAGCATATCACTTAGTTTCCATGTATTTGTGGATTTTTGAGTTTTCCTTCTGTTACTGATTTCTGGTTCAACTGCATTATAACTTGGTTTGTGTCTTGACCTGTTGTCTTTCCTGGAGAGTGTTCCGTGCACACCTGAGAAGAGTGTGCATCCTACTGTTGTTGGGCAGTCTTCTGTGTCAGTCTGCTAGGTCTAATTGGTTCAGAGTATTGTTCAAGTGCCCTGTTTCCTTATTGGTCTTTGTCTGGTTGTTTTATCCATTATAGAAATGACATGGTGAAGCCTCCAACTGTTATAGAACTGTCAATTTCTCTATTCCATTCTGTTCATTTTTGCTTCCAGTGCTTTGGTGCTCTATTGTTAGGTATTTATAGTTGTTACATCTTCTTGCTATATCAAACGTTCTATTAATGTATAATGTCCTTATTTGTCTCTTTTAACTCTTTTTGGCTAAAACTCTACTTTTCCTAATGGTAATATAATGACCTCAGATTTTTTTTAGATTTCTTTATTTAAAAGAAAGACTCACACACCACACCAGAGGGAGAGACAGAGAGAGAGAGAGAGAGAGAGAGAGAGAGATTTCTATCTGTTGGTTCATTCCCCAAATGGCTGCAAGAGCCAAGGCTAGGGCCAGGCCAAAGCCAGGAGCCTGGAACTCCATCCAGTCCTTCCAGATGGGTGGCAGGGGCCCAAGCACATGGACCATCTTCTGCTTATTTCAAGCACATTAGCCAGGAGCTGGATTGGAAGTGGAGTAGTCAAGACTCAAATCAGTATGGGATTGTGGCGCAGCAAGCTGCAGCTTAACCGCTGCGCCACAACAATGACCTCCCCGTTTCCTTTTGGCCACTATTTGATTGGATATTCTTTCTATCCTTTGACTTTCAAAGTCTTTGTATCTAAAGGGAGTCCCTTATAGACAGCATGTAAATGAATCATTTTGCCTGTCTCTGCCTTTTTTTCTTTAAAGAATTTATTTATTTATTTGGAAGAGCTATAGAGAGAGGGGAGAGGGAGACAGAGAAAGATATCTTCCATTCACTGGTTCACTCCTGAGATGGTTTCAATAGCCAGGGCTGAACCAGGCTGAAGCTAGGAGCCAGTAGTTCTTTCATCTGAGTGTTCCACATGGGTGGCAGGTGCCCAAGCACATGGGTCACCCTCTGCTGCTCTTCCCAGGCCATAACAGAGAGCTAGATAAGAAGTAGAGTAGCCAGCACTCAAACCAGCACCCATATGGGATGCCAGCATTCCAGGCAATAGCTTCATCTGCAATGCCACAATGCTGGCTGCTAGTGTCTGCCTTTTAATTGGAAGATTTAGTCCATTTGCTTTAGAGTAATAAGGAAGGATGTATTTATGTCACTTATGTATTTGTTTTCTGTATATCTTGTATATATTTTTCTTCTATTACTGCCTTTCTTTGTGGTTTTTTTTTGACAGGCAGAGTGGACAGTGAGAGAGAGAAACAGAGAGAAAGGTCTTCCTTTGCCATTGGTTCACCCTCCAATGGCCGCTGCGGCCAGCGTGCTGCGCTGATCCGATGGCAGGAGCCAGGTACTTCTCCTGGTCTCCCATGGGGTGCAGGGCCTAAGCACTTGGGCCATCCTCCACTGCACTCCCTGGACACAGCAGAGAGCTGGCCTGGAAGAGGGGCAACCGGGACAGAATCCGGCGCCCCAACCGGGACTAGAACCTAGTGTGCTGGCGCCACAAGGCGGAGGATTAGCCTAGTGAGCCGCGGCGCTGGCCCATCCTTTCTTTGTTTTTAGTTGATTTTTTTTGTAGTGTACCATTTTTATTCCTTTCTTTCCTTTTCCTTATGTTATGTGATTTTTTAAAAAATATTTATTTATTCATTTGAAAGTCAGAGTTGCACAGAGAGAGAAGGAGAGTCAGAGAGAGGTCTTCCATCTGCTGGTTCACTTCCCAGGTAGCCACAACAGCCGGAGCTGCGCCGATCTGAAGCCAGGAGCCAGGAGCTTCCTCTGGGTCTCCCACACAGGTGCAGGGGCCCAAGGACTTGGGCCATCCTCTACTGCCTTCCCAGGCCATAGCAGAGAGCTGGATCAGAAGTGGAGCAGCAGAGACACGAACTGGTGCCCATATGGGATGCCAGCACTGCAGGCGGTGGCTTTACCCGCTACACCACAGTGCTGGCTCCTGTAATTGTTTTAATGGTTACCTTGGTAACTACAATTAGCATCTTAAATGTATACCAACTTAGTTTTTAAAATTAATTTATTTATTTGAAAGGCAGAGTTACAGAGAGACAGAGGCAGAGAGAGAGAGAGAGAGAGAGAGAGAAAGAAAGGTCTTCCATCCGCTGGTTTACTCCCTAGATGGCCGCAATGGCCAGAGATGTGCTGATCTGAAGCCAGGAGCCAGAAGCTTCTTCTAGGTCTCTTACGTGGGTGCAGGGGCCCGAGGGCTTAGGCCATCTTCTACTGCTTTCCCAGGCTACAGCAGAGAGCTGGATCGGAAGTTGAGCATCCAGGACTTGAACTGGTACTCATATGGGATGCTGGCACTGCAGGCGGCGGCTTTACCTGCTACACCACAGCACCGACCCCACCAACTTAGTTTTAATAAACACCCTTCTCCTATTCATTTTAGTTCCTTCTCCTTTGTATTGTTATGGTCACAGATTACATCTTTATACAATGTGTGCCCATTAATATAGACTTACAATTATTTTATGCATTTGCCTTTCAATTTACATCTATATATTATATATATATACATATATAAGATTTATTCATTTGAAAGGCAGAGTTAGAGAGAGAGAGAGAGAGAGATCAATTGAGTAGAGAGAGAAAGAGAGAGAGAGATCAGCTGCTGTGGCTGAATCTGGACTGATCCAAAGCCAGGAACCAGGTGCTTTTCCCAGGTCTCCCACGTGGGTACAGTGGTCCAAGGACTTAGGCCATCTTCTGCTGCTTTCCCAGGCACAGTAGCAGGGAGCTGGATCAGAAGTGGAGCAACCAGGACTTGAACTGGCACCGCTATGGGATTCTGGCGCTGCAGGAAGCGGGTTTACCCTCTATGCTACAGTGCTGGCCCCACCTTTCATATTATAAATAACAAAAAGAGGAGTCACAAACAAAAAAGTATGTAATACTATGTGAGTTACCATTTATTGTCATTTTGTTTCTGTTTGAAAACCTTCTGACTTTTTTTTTTTTTAATTTGCCTATTTTAGTTGAAAGGCTGAGAGAGAGGAAGAAAAAGAGATCTGCTGTCTACTGATGTACTCCTAAAATGCCTTCAGCAGCCAGGGCTGGGCCAGGCTGAAGCCAGGAGCTGGGAAATCCATCCTGGTTTCCTACATAGGTCGCAGGAACTCAAATACTTGCCCCACCCCCTTCTTCCCAGGGACATCTTCAGGAGGCTGGAGTGGAAGTGGAGCCACTGGGACTTGAACCGGCACTCTGATATGGGATGGGGGTGTCCCAAGTGGTGGCTTAACTCACTGTGCCACAGTGCTCACTCCAGCTATAAATCTTTTTGAGGATCTCTTGAATATAATGAGTTACTTCTCTTTTTGCTGCTCTCAAAATTTTCCCTTTGTCTTTGGGTTTCAACAGTTTGACTGTAATGTGTTTCAATGTGGATCACTTCAAGTTTATCCTGCTTGTGGTTCTTGAGCTCATACTGTTTATCAGATTTGGGATATTTTCAGCTATAATTTCTTCAAAAAAACTTTTCTCCTCTTTTGAAAACCCTGTGATGAGGTTGAGTTGATGGTGTCCTCAGACTGTTCACTTTTCTTCCTCTGTTTTCTAACTACTTCTCAGATTTAGCCATTTTTATTGTTTTATATTCAAGTGCACTGATCCTTTCTCTTGCTGCCCAAATCTGCTGTTGAACTCCTCAAGTGAATTTCTCATTGTGATTTTAGTGTTTATGGCACCAGAATTTATTTTGGGTCCTTTTTCTAAAAAAAAAAAAAGTTATTTCTACCTTATTGATGCTCATTTTGTTTCTGTACTGTTTCCAGATATCTTTTAATTCTTTGCCCATTGGCTTCTTCTGGGTCTCCCATGCGGGTGCAGGGTTCCAAGGCCTTGGGCCATCTTCTACTGCTTTCTCAGGCCATAGCACAGAGCTGGATTGGAAGTGGAGCAGTCGGGACTAGAATCGGCACCCATATGGGATGCCAGCATTGCAGGTGGTGGCTTTACCCGCTATGCTACAGCTTCAGCCCCAAATGTATTTTTTTTTCCAGTTTATTTTATTTATTTCAAAGTTAGAGTGACAGAGAGAGGGAGAGACACAGAGAGAGAAAGAAATCTTCTATCTGCTGCTTCACTCCTCAAATGGCTGCAACAGCTCACACAGGGTCAGGCTGAACTCAGGAGCCTGCAACTTCATTTCGGTCTCCTACATGGTAGTAGGGACCCAAGTACCTGGAGCATCTTCTGCTGCCTTCCCAATTGCATTAGCAGGAAACTGGATTGGAAGTGGAGGAGCTGGGACTTGAACTGGTACTCAAAATGGGATGCTAATATCCCAAGCAGTGACCTAACCTTCTATACCACAATGTCACTCTCCCTACTCCCAGCTTCTTACTCTGTCATCTTGCATGATGTCATTCCTGGATTTAATTGTTAATATTTCAAATTTGCAATTCATTCTGGTGTGTGCTGTGACTGCTGGATCATAACCTAGAATCTATGTTTAAAGCTGAATGAAGACTTCAGAGTTGTGACTGCCCCCCTGGCCCCCACCGCCGCCCCTGTCAGAACTGGAAAACCCATCTGTTTGCAGAGTGCTAAACTCAGCAGCAGGCACCTCACCCCCAGGCTTACTCAAGTTTTCTGAAGGCTGGATCTTGAGGGGCTGGAGAAGCCTTAGGGAGACGAGGAAATGAGGGTTGGGAGGCACCGTCAGGACAGGGTGACCAAGCACGTGGGCCTGTCAGAGGGGTATTGCTGATGGGAAGGAGGGGATGCAGGGGGTGGGGATTGGAGATAGGAATGCTGTCGGGATGGGGACGTAGAGGTGACATTTTCCCCAGGTTCAGAGAGGACAGGGGCAGGAATTTGAGTGGCCTAGCAGAGAGATACCAGCCATTGTGTGTGAGGTTTTCCAGCAGGATAAACCCGTAAGCGGGGCAGGGAGAGCTCATTCCCTGTGAGAGGCTAGCACTCCAGGAGCAGAACTGGGAACCACAAGGACAGATTTCGTGGAGCTTTTCCTGGTCTCATGGCAGATCCTGGCACCAGAATGTTTGAAATTCCCCAATCCCCCACATCCCTGTGGAAAGGTAGGATAGCAAGGGCCGTGAGGATTTAGATGATTCCAGAATCCTATTGTGCTAGATTGTTTCCAAATATGGCTGCATTTCAGAATCACCCGGGAACGCTTACAAATACGAAATTAGAGGCACTACTCCACCTTCTTACATAGACCATCAGGAAAGAGCCCCAGGAGTCTGTATTTTGTACCGAGCTGTCTGGTAATTGTAAGCCCTTGGTGGGCTAGGGCTGAGTGAGCCATAAGGGCCTTTTACACTTTCATCCCCACGCCAGATGGGCCCAGAGCCAGGAGCAGGGAACATAGGTGGTCTGGGGTAAAGGAAGCCAGAGTGATGACCCCCCAGGCCCCTTGTGGGAGAGGCTTTTGTGCTCTGGCATAACTTGCAGGAAAAGGGGAAGGTGGCAGGAAGGAGGAGGGGACCGTGGTGCGGCTTCTCTCAAATCCCAGGCTCCCTCTCTGTCAGGACACCTGCCTGTCCCCTCGGGACTTGGTGGAGGCCGCAGAGGCTCTTACTCTGAGTGTTAGTATTGCACATGGTGCCCTTCCTTAAGCTGTTGAGGTCCTCTGACTGCCGCGAGATGGTGGACGCAGACCCCTCAGGGCTCGGACTTGCCCTCCATGCCTAGATACAGGTCACTCCCTGCCTCTGAACCAGACCGCAGGGGTAGAGCAGCCTCAGAGAGATGCTGATGCAGACTGCCCACGTGGCCATTGTTGGTGCTCACCTGATGGTCTGGCCCGTCCCTCCCTGCAGTCCACCTGAACGCTATTGGGTGCGGAGTTCTGGGGCTTGCAGCCCTGCACCAAGGCCCCTTTTGGTCTTGCACCAAGGCCCCTTTTGGTCCTCAGGCAAGGTTCAATGTGGACATTAGGGAAGGGGAACATGCACATCTGAGACTGAGTGTCCACCAAAGAGCTCAGGTCCTCGGGGTGAATGCTTGGCTTGGTGGTGCCCCAGTGGAACTTAGGTACCGTCTGACAACCTCTGTGGTGGGAGCTGTGGAGGAGCACTGCACTGGCATTTAGGGGTGAGGGCTGAGGGGGTACACAGGCTGGCTTGTGCTCTACCATGAGAAGGGCAGAATACACTCTATCACCAGACTTAGGCCTTGGACATGTGTTTTTTTCATGCCGTCAACAGATCCATTACCCCTTTAGGACAGGCACCTGGGCCAGCTGTGGGGTAGACAGCCTAGGTATGGGTGTTGCAAGAGTCTGGAAATCCCCACATTGGAAAGGGCCACATTCCCTCAGCCCTGGGCTTGTCTGCCTGCCTGGTAGGGGGCGGGGGGTTCCAGGGCAGCAGATGCTTCAAGCTTGGCAGGCAAGAGTCGGGGAGGGGTATGGCGGGAATCTCAGCCGAGGGGCTGGGCTAGTCCTGGAACAGAGTTTGGGGTGGGCTGAGTCCCTCAGCGTGTGTGTCCAACAAGGGTCAGAGGGCCTGGGCGCTTTGGTGCTCCTGGGTTCCCAGCCGAGCGCTGAGCCCTCGGAATGAGATGCCCTGTGGACATGCAGCTGTTACTAAGGAGCTGCTGAGGTCCTGGGGGTGCACGTGACACACGCTTTCAGAAACGTGTACTGTTTGTGCGCCTGGTGTAGTTGCATACATCAATGTACAGTTGCTAGGGTTAGGATTATGCCTGGAACAGTGTGATACTGACATTACGGACGGGTCTTAGGCAGTGGTAAGCACTGGTGTGGAATTACGGCAGTGTTAAAGAGGGCTTGGAATTTGGTGTGTGGTTTATAACAGCTAGTTATATTGGAATAAGATTGTGTTAGGGTTGGAGTAGGGCATTGTTTGTATTTAGAACCGGGATTAAGATTGGCCATGGAGTTAAACTTGTGTTGGAGGGGAATTTTAAGCATCTAAGATACACATAGAGGGATTTAGTCTTGGGTATAATGTGGGTATTTATCTGGTGTAGATTAGAGGTTATTGGTCGTCTCCTAACCACCCATGCTTGTGGAGTTTGAACGACTCTTGTAGTTATGTTTCAACTAAGGAAAGTAGACAGCTAGGCCGTGGAGAGCCTAACATCACAGTGTTCTATAACAAACTTTTTTGGCCATGTAAACATTTTTGGTTTTCACCCATCAATATTTCCTTTCTTTTGCTTTTTTTTTTTTAAACAGCATATACAGTTATGAGCCACTGTATTAATGCATTCTTGGTAGAGTAGATTGAAATTATGTTTTGGCAAAAATTAAAAAATTACAAGAAAAAGGAAGGAAGATTGAGGGAAGGAGAGAGAGAAGGAGAGAAATCTGGTTATCTTCTTAGAGTTGAACCTATGAAATGAATGAAATCTGTTCTCTTTATATATTTTACAAAAGATGTATTTATTTGAAAGAGAGTTACAGAGAAAGAGGGAGAGACAGAGAGATCCTCCTTCCGCTGGTTTACTCCCCAGATGGCTGCAACGACTGGTGCTGGGCTGGGCCGAAGCCAGGAGCCAGGAGTTTTTTCTAGTTCTCTCCTGTGAGTTCAGGGGCTGGAGGACTTGGGTCATCCTCTGCTGCTTTCCCAGGCCATAGCAGGGAGCTGGATCAGAAGTGGAGCAGCCGGGGCTCAAACCGGCGCCCATATGGGGTGTGGCACGGCAGCAGCAGCAGCTTTACCTGCTCTGCTATGCCACAGCGCCAGCCCCTGCTCTCTTTATATTAATAAATTAAAAAAAAAAAGTCTCTAGGATTTTTTTAAAAAAGATTTGTTTATTTGAAGGCCAGAGCTACAGAGAGGGAGAGACAGTGAGAGATCTGTCACCCATTGGTCCATCGGGCCCAAATTGCCATAATGGCCAGGGGTGAGCCAGGCTGAAGTCAGGAGCCTGGAACTCCATCTGAGTTCCTTGTAGGTGGCAGGGCCCAAGAACTTGGGCCATCGTCCGCTGCCTTCCCAGGTGCATATGCAGGAGCTGGATCAGAGGTAGCATCACTGGGGCCTGAACCTGTGCCCACAGGGGATGCCAGCACCATAGGCGGTGACTTAACCTACTGTGCCACAGTGCCAGCCCAGCATTTCCTTTCTGAGGTGGAGTTGTTCCAGTCCCATTTGAAGGAACTGGGACTTAGAGTTATCTTCGGAAATGAGGCTGGAACTGGGTTTTGGGGTGAGTTGGTCAGGGTGGGGTTGAGGTTCACAGCCTCACATGTGGTCGTGCCCTGTGTCAGGTGCTCCTTCCCAGGGACAGATGACCTGGTTCTTCATGGTCCCTGAGGGTAACTTGGACCACGTGTGTCTGTCTTGTCCTCCTCTTGGTCTTCTGTGTCACAGTCTAGAGGTCAGGACCCTGCAGGACTAAAGCAGCAGTAATCTGGGGCTCTGCTGGTGATGGGTGTGTAGGTGAGGGACAGGGTCGCTGAAGAGCGCGGTGGACTCACTTCCTCACCCTGACAGTTCTTTAAGGGCACACAGTCAAGTTCTGGAGACCAAAGACCTGCGGTGAAATCTAAGACTGTGCTGTTAAAGGACAAGCCATGTGTCAGAAATGACAAACCAGAGTTTGGAGATGAGAAAGACTGCCCTGACCTGAGGTGGCCTAGGGGCTCTATGGAGGCAAGGGGCTGGGCAGGAAGGATGGATTTGGCCATGGTTGTGACTGAGTCTGTGAGATGTGTGTGCCAGTCAGTGTGTGCGTGTGTTTGTGCCCGTCTCTTCTCGATTCTCTCCCTCAGAGTGTTCATGAGTCTGTGTAGCTGTGTTACTTAGACCTGTTTGTGCACTCTCTGAATTTGTGTCTGAGTGGCATGGTTGGCTTTGCGTCTTTTTCTGTACCACCTGTGTGGCTAAGTACTTGTGTTCATGTGTCTGTGTGTGGTTCTGCTCAGGCCTCTCCCTTTTTGCTCCTCCCGTTCCCTGACACATTCCAGCTGCCGGCACTATTTACCGCAAGCAGTGGCTTCCCTTCCCACTGTTTGGGTTCCCATGGTCAGGCTGCCTGCCCAGGACCCTGCCCTGTGGCCTTTGTAACTGACCTGACCTTGAGAGTAATTCTCTCTGGAAATCCCCTAGAATGCAACTTGCCTGGTCTTGGATGGAGAGAAGTTATGGTTGAGGAGAGGGACAAGGCGGGAAAGGGGGCCAGTTGGCAGCACCCACGCCTCCTCCTGGAAACAAGACATCTCTCTCTGGCTGGTTCACAGACTTTCCTCCTTCAATACTCTCATCAGGCCCAAGTAGTCACTGTCCTCTCCTCGCCCTCTCTAGGGATGGGATTGGTTGATTCTCTACCTTTCCACTTTGACCAGGTAGGGTAGATCCTCCGTGTCCCCCATCCCCCGGCACCTTAAATGCTTGTATTCTGCTTAATTTTTTCCCAAAGATTTGTTTTGTTATTTGAAAAGCAGAGAGAGAGAGAGAGAGAGAGAGAGAGAGAGAGAGAGATGTCAATCTTCCATCTGCTGGTTCACTCCCCAAATGGCCACAACGGCTGGGGCTTGGCCAGGCTGAAGCCAGGAGCCTGGCACTCTGTCTGGGTCTCCCATGTGGGTGCTAGAGGCCCAAGCACTTGGGCCATCCTCTGCTGCTTTCCCAGGACTATTAGCATGGAGCTGGATCAGAACTGGCACAGCTTGGACTCAAACCAGTGCTCATATGGGGTGCTGGTGTCACAAGCAGTGGCTTAACAAGTGCCTCATAATGCCAGCTCCGTGCCTGTCTCTTATATCTTCACCTGAACTCAAGGTGATCCTCCTTCCTTTTCTTTCCATGCAGTGGGCACGAGAACCAACCTTATCCTTCCTTCTGTGTTAGGCCTGGCCTGGGCCTTGGGCTCCAGTGTCTCAGTGGAGTACTGGGCCTTGGTTGGCTGGTGAAGCAGCAGCAGCCCAGCCACCTCCCACTCTGCAGGAAGCAGCATCTCCATGCGGTTTATTCCTGTGCTCATCCTCTGTTCTTTGCCCTCCCTGTCTGGACTGCAGTGGGCAGGCACATACGTAAAGTGGCCCCTGTCCTCTCTGACCCAGTGTTTGACAGGACAGTTGTGGAGAAGCCACTCACCTCCCACTGTTGGAAATCAGTGGAATGAAATCCAACCTGACAATTCTGACAGTTTTTGAAGAGAGCAAGGGAAGGGCTCTAGAAAATATCAGGCCTATTGACCAAGACGTGATGTAGTACCCGAGCTAGCAGTGACGTTTCCACCTCTGGACTTGTGCCTTTCATTGGGCTTTGCTTCCTCTGATTTTGGCCTCTCTTGAAACTTGAGGGAAGTGAATTGGCTTTGCTAGGGTTTGAGATGGCACGCATGAGGCTTCCTCCATGTGCTTCCTATGTGAATCATAGGCTCTGATCCTGCCTTCTCCTACTCTTGACTTTGCTGAGAACTTAAAATCCTGGTGGCCTTCATTTCAGTTCATCTGTCTGCCCACAGCCCTCTGTTGTGGGAGTTTGGTCAACAGTCTGAGCCCATGCTGGCCTATGGGAAGTAGGAGCCTGTGGGAGACCATGGAAGGACCTACTCCACCCTAATCAGGATGTGTGCACGCTAACCCTGGATTCCATCTGATGCCACTGTGACGCATCTGAGTCCATTCCCTTCATTCTGGACTCCCTGTAGCCCCCTAGCTCTGTGGCTCTCTGCCAAGCTTCCACCACACAGAGGATGTGCCTGTCACAAGACCTCCTTTGATCTTTGGCTTGCTTTACGAAAACACCTGGAGAGTCTTGGCTCAGCAAGGCTGGACCTTGTGCCTGCCTGTCCTTGGGGCCCAGTTAGGGGCCATTTAGGCACAGAGCCCCCATTCAGAGGAGGGACACATCCCTGGCTCTTCTGTATCCTAGCAGTGGACACGCTGTACTAAATGCAGGGTCCTAGCCGGGGAAGCAGGTCTGCCACTACTTCCTGGGTTGATGAGATGGTGAGTGATCTTGAACTTTCTTAGGAGCCAAATGTTCACATGTCCATGATAACACCTCACAAAGAAGCCATCACATGCCTTGCCTTTTCTCCAGCTCTTGGAGTGAAGATACAGAGGTGCTTCTTTCTGAGATGTTACGTGACCAAAACAGAAGCCCATGCCACGTTCCCAGGGTATCCTCTCTTGTCTCCCTGCTTCCCATTTCTCTCTTCCCATCCCTAAGTCTCCTTGGTCCCTCACTGATCCATAGGATTCCTCTCCACCCTGTTTCTGTGACTCCAGCCCCACAGTCTTGCTCAGGTTCCACACAGTGATCTTTCCTGCTGCTCCAATATCCAAGAGCTCTTGCTTCATGCACATGATTGGCCATCTCAACTTTTCCATGCTCACCTGGCATTCAGACTACCATCAACTTGTTAGGCCCTAACAGGATGTTTCCACAGCAACTCCCAGAATTCCTATTTACCTCCATTTTTTTGGTTTTGATTGCCATATACCCTTGCCTCTTAGAGTCCTTGTCCCTCCCCGGATTTTCATAAACCCCACTGGATCGTTGCTCGCAGTGTAGTTGCTGGAGAAAACTTTCCTCCTGATGCACAGTCCTTGCTCACCAGTGCTGCATTCTCTACTTACAGAAAAGTGCCTGCATCTAGCCAAAGCCTAGATCTCCACCTGTGGAGCAGCTCCCACTTCTTTCTTCTTCACCATCTTGTTCCAGCAGTTCTGCCCTTGCTCTCCTGTATCACTTATTCCTCTCAACAGAATCTTTTCCACTAACTTTCAACACCTTTGTGTTCAGAACTTAAATAAACCCCTCTTGTGCTATTAAAAATGTGTTTTTAAACAAAAATCCCTGGAGGAGTTGATTTCACTTGCTATGACCAATTATTCTCCTCCCACTGTCTCTTGAATCCACTTTAGTCATATCTTCACCTACATTGCTCCCTGAATGTGTACTTCTGAATGTCGTGAATGGCCTTTATGCTGCCAAGGCTGATGAGCCTCATCTCGATGGATGGACAACTTTTCATGCAGTTGTTCACTTTCATCTTGAAAAAACTTCCGGTACGTCACACGCTTCTAGTTTTCCTCCTACTTCACTGGCTGCTACTTTTCAGCTCCTCTGCATGCTAGGTCTTCCTTTACTTTTCTGTTTCTTAATGTGGGATTCTCCCAGAACCCAGTTTTTAGATCTTTCTTTCATTTATACTCATTCCTGTAGTAATCTTATTTATTTACATGGCTGCCTGGTGGCCTACCTACCTACCTACCTATGTATCTATCTGTTTATATCTAGTATTGTCTGCAGCCATGACCCTCGCTGAGGATACACTGTTGGAGGCATGGCCTCAAGTTATGCTACTGCAGTAATGGTAGAAGTAGAGGGGGTGAGAACTGGTTATATTTTGGGTGCATTTTTAAAGGTAGAGACAGCAGGACTTACTGATGGAGTGGATGTGGACTGTTAGAGAAAACAGTAATGATATCCATGATTCTGTCCTGAATAACTAGACAGATGGAATTCATCTCTTGGAACATGTTTGCTATATGTGATTGCATGGTGGTGGCAGCAGAGAATTAGTTTGAGATCAGCATTGGATTTCCTGTGTATGTGTTTAGACACTTTGGGCTTATGAGACTGTTCACTTATGAGACCAAGAGCTCCACTGAGGCAAGGCCTGTGTTTTGCTCACCGCTGTGTCTGGCATAGTATCTGACACGTCATAAGTACTCAGCTGGATTGTTGAATACAATTTCTTATTATATCCATTATGACTCTCATGGGGTCATCTTCCTCATCAGACGTGTGTGCCCCAGCCTCACACCTCATAGTACTCATCACACTGACATGATATGTTGTCAGTCTCCCCAGCCCATACTTTGGATGCAACTAATATTAAGGTATTTCCATGCATAAGCTTTCCTGGGGGAGAATTTGGTAGGGCTGGGTGTTGAGTGTTCAGAATTCAAGCTTGACTTTTATTTTCAAGACACCTGAAAAAAGGTCATTCTTTCCCTGCTCAAATCTTTTTGTCCATATTAGGTCTAGGGTGGTGGAAGCTGTCAGAATTATGGGTTAAATCTCCCTCCCAAGATAGGAGGGCCTTCACAGCCTTTCTCGTGCATTCCTTTAACAAAATATGATGGAGACAAGGAGGAGACAGACAACCCTTGGCTTAGAGACATAGAGTATATTTTGGGTGGGGTTCTGCCCACCTGTGCCTTAATGGAAATGACAATAGCAGTCCTCCTCAAGGGATGTGGGGATTGGGGGCACCTATAGGTTCTTACTCCTTGTCTTCGTGGGCAGACCAGTGTTTTGGTCTGAGGTAGGGCTGGGAGCTAAAAGTGTTCCCTGGTTGGGTGGCACGGGCCATTCGAGGACAGTGCCGAGGGCAGTGGCGGGGAAGAGCTGGGACTGAGGCAGAGCCCTGGTGTTGGGAGCGGAGCCGGAGCTTAGCGTCTGGGGAATGGGAAACCCTCAGGAAAGCCGAGCCCCCCAGCTTCTCCGTGGGGCATGACTGGGCCTTGGGGTGTCCTGCTGACTTGTCCGTCCTAGTTCTCCTCTTGGGGCTTCTGACTGGAGCCAGGCTCTTCTCAACATTCTCTTTTCTGCTTTTGGCCACTTTCTCAGCTGCAGAAAATGTGGATTCCAAACACCCTTTGCCTTTTGTCTTGGAGTTAAAAAAATACAGAAAGGATTTCATCTTATCTAACAAGCTGGCCTCTGGAGGGCTGGGCCTCTTGTGCGGGTGGGCTGGCTTCCCCTGCCCCTCAAAAATCAGACTTAGCCACGTGTGGCCCTGCAAAGCTTTATCCTGAATCCGTTGGCCTCGGAGAGGCTGGCCGTGGGAAGCCTGCGCCAGCACAGGCTGGGCATTCTCAAGAGTCCTTGCTGGTTTGAGAACAACATTTAGCTTGGTGTGACTAGCTTGCAGGCCATCCTCTGATGCTTTCCCCCCAGAGACTCCTGGAGGCAGCTCTGGGGCCTTAAGCTGAGGGTGATTCTGGGGTCTGTGTTGACAGGGATCAGCAAAATGAAAGCTATGGCTCCGTCGCCAGGAGCCTCGAGGTGTCCTGTTCAGAGGCGTCCCTGCTGGCCTCTGGCCTTCAACAGAATGTCTTTCTTCTCTGGGTAAGGAGGGCCCAAGCCCTGCATCTCCTTCCCCATGGTCTCCTGCTCCTTTGAGTTTCCCTGAGTCCTCTCTCTTCTTAGGCATCATGGGGAGTGGGGCTGAGTCCTTGCTCTTGCCTAGGCTTTGGGGCTCAGAGCTCCAGGATTCCTCCAGGCTGGGGTTGTTCTCACTGGCCTCCACCTGAACACAAAGCACCTGGGTCTCCATCGTGTCCCCGCTGGGCTGTGAGATCCTGGAAGCCCAGTGGGCAGAACCGTGAGGCGCTTCTTTGAAAGTAGGTTGCTTTTGGTTCTGCTGCATTGCCTTCAATTCAGTGGCCAGCTGCTCCTTAAAGAGGACCCATTCTGGTTCTAGGACAGGAAGAGTGCCTGGTGGGATGGGTGGTTCCTGGAGCAACGCGTTTTCTTGGTTGTTGAGATTCCCAAGAGACTCTTGGAGGTACATGTTCTCTGGATTTGTGGCAGTTTCTTCCCTGGACTCCCTCGCCCTGGCAGGAATTCCCAACTGTATCTCTAGGACCTTTTTTCTCAGGTGGAAGTTTAGTTTGGTCAAGATATATGTCTTGATTGAGTAGGGGTTAGCAGGTTGTGGCTGGTTTTCTAGAAGCACCATCTCCATCATTTCTTCTTCCTGCTGTTCAATGTGGAGCTCCTCTGCAGTGTCTATACAAGTCTTGTTGTCATCTTGAAAGCATGGCTCAAGATCCAAACCTAGTTGTTGAAATGAAATCATCTGAGTCGGAGGCTCTGCTGGGATTTCGATAGGCCCAGAAACCACCTCTGTGATTATAGATTGGCTAGTGATGGCTGGGGACGTGGCCCTGGAGAGAGCCACATAATAAAGAGAAGGCAGCCCCGACAGGAAGGCCAGGTACTTGTGCCGTAAAGTTGTCTCCAGTTTCTCAATGACTTCCTCAGATAGGGCTTGGGGCAGCTTACGACGTCTGGGAACAGGCCGTGGTAGGGCCTGTTGCTGTGGCTCAAGCTCTATTGGCATCCAGGGTATGACTTCGTGATGTGGGTCAAGGTCAGTTGCTTCCTGCAGCTCCAGGGGCTGGACTTCTGGAATGCAGGAAAAGGGAACCACTGCCAGGCCCCCAGGAATCCTGCAGTTCCAGGAGCTATAGACACGTGCAGGAACCTTGCCCTGTTGGATCTGTGCACATTTGGAGTTGATGTGGCTGTGCAACATTGCCTTGGCCTGGGTGAACAAGTGTGGCATGGGGATCAATACTGGGGTCACAATGGGTGAGAGCAGGTCACTGGCCCTGTTGGTGTCTAGGGCTATGGTCTGGGGTGCACTCTCATTGGGTAGATCTTCGCTGCTCCAGGCCAGCGCCTGCTGGTCAGTGGAGGAAAGGAGTAATTGGATGGACTGCTGGATCTTCTGGGGCAGACCCCAGCGGTGGTGAATTAGCTGCTTCTGGAGATGGAATTCCAACATTCTCCGGGCATTTTCTGGGAAGAAGAGCAGTTCCCTGGTGAGGACTGAGACAGGCTTTGCCGACCAGCAAGTTTTCAGAGGCTCTGGAGAGTGGCCTTTGTCACAGGACTCATACTGCTTGGGGCTCTGGGCATGCTGAGATTTCCGGAAGGCAGCTGGTAAGCCCCACTGAAGCTGGAGCTGCCTCTGCAGCAGGTGCCATTCCAAGGTTTCATACTCAGCCAGAGTCAGAAATGGGACGTTGAACTGAGCTTGTTGATGGTCAGATGGAGCCACCCAATTCGGGGAAGGTGGGGAAGAGGGTGCACATGACTGGGGTGGGGTTTCGGGTATTTGGCGGAGGTGAGAAAACTCCTTGAAGAGAAAATGGTCCTTCAAGGAGGGTCTGGACACGTTCTGAGCCTTGGAGAGGCCTGGAGAGCTCAGGAAAGTGGTAACTAGGGATTCGCTGTGCAGAGTAGGGAGGCCACAGAAGAGCTGGCTGTGTTTCTGTTGCTGTTGGCTCTCCGAGTCCCAGGCTTGTCCCTCTGGGAGTGAGCAGAGGCCACTTGGGTCTTTAGTGTCTGACGTGTATAATGCTAGGACCACAGGGCTTTGCGGTTTCTCGCTGTGGTGACTTTGTTCTGGGTCTGTAAGGGACCATTCAGAAACCCAGAAGGTCTGTGTGGGTTGGCCAGTCATACATAAACCCCAGGTCTGGTGGTAAACAGTACTAATTTTTTCAATAGAGATCTTAGAAGTATTATTCAGGACATAGGAAAATGATGGCTTTTTTCCAGGTTCCCAAAACAGTGGTGGGTTTGGCATAAGCTGCTTCAGGGACTCCTCCACACGCCTCGGGAGCCCCCACCTCTGGAAATGCACCCATTTTTTCACATGGACCTCAAGAAGCCTCAGTATTTTAGGACTAAGAAATGGCAAGTGGACAGTGAGGACTGCATCCATATGAAAGGCCACGGGATGTGTCAAACTAGTGACCTCAGGGTTTAGGGACAGCAAAGAGACCTGGGACTTCAAGTGCTGGTATTCTTCTTCCTCACGGACAAGGCTGGAGAAGTGCCCCGTCGTCTCCTCCAGCTGCTCTGGCACGCTGGGCTCCTCCAGCCTGGAAGAGGCCATGGCCTCTGGAGCCAAGATCATCGCTGGCACTTGACATTCTTGCTCTAGCTGGAGGTAGTCAAAGTCAGCCCAGTATTCTCGGATGCTGACTGCACTTGCTGACTGGGCCGCCGACTGGAGTAAGAATTCTGACTCTGTGACTTGTACCACTGTTGGGATTACAGGTACCAGTGAAAGCTCTCCAGAGTACTCCGTGTGACGCTCCAGACTGTGTCCCAAGGACACACTGGATGTGGACACGGTCTCCAGACAAGAAGAGTCCTGAGGTGGCCTTGGTGGAGCGGGGGAGACCTGGACGTGCTCACCCTCCAGAAGCTGGTGAATCTCCAGAGCTGCAGAATTGCAGATGTGGCAGGAGCGATCCGTGCACAGGAGCCGCCGCACACCTTCCTCCTCCGGAAGCCAGCCCTGGCTGGGGAGGGAAACACAGCCGTTGTTAATGATGGCGTGACCTCTGCCTCCTTGGAGGAGTGAGGCCGGGGATTGGCACTGCCCTCCCCTGGTCTTGCAAGTGACCTACACCTTCTGGCTGTCTGCCCTGCTGTGTGTCTTCCTAAGAAAATGCCGTTTGGCAAAGTGTAATGGGTTGGGTTGAGGGTCAGGGGTTTGTTAGGCAAGGTCTCAGACAAGCCATGGGAGGGAATGGTCTTCGGAGAGGACTTGAAACTTGGTTCACTTTTCTGCTGACCTTGTTGAGAAGCTAAAATAAGAGAAAGGAATCAGGCAGAGGGAAGATCCAAGCAGTTGGCTGGTAGGCCGTCACCAGAAATGCGGCCAGTAAAACCTGATCAGGCTCATTTTAGGCAAAGAAAGCCTAAGCCTGGTTGATATCAGAACATCTGAACTGTGGGAAACAAGGGCCTCTGGAACTCTGCATTCTGGGAGTATCTGGTGTTCTTGCTGCTATATCCAGCATCTCTTGGGAACCAATCCTGTTCTCTACAGATCTTAAGGAGGAGATAAGATGATAGACTCCTGTCTGAGGTCTATCCTAGGAACTGGCTCCCTGAAGTCAGAACCATAACAGGTAACAGCCAGACCTACATCCAGCCAGACTCAGGAGTCTTCCTTTGGAAGGGTGTGGTTATAAAGAGAATATGGCAATGATGATTTCTTAATATGCAAAATCCATTCTCTGGACTGAACGACGTGTCTCATGTCTGAGTGCAGTCCCCTGTAGCATCCTTTATGAATTATGCACTAGACAAATCCCGAGTTCCAGAACTACTTTCGCCATAGCACTGAGTGCAATTGGGTGACCCTTCCCTCCTGAGACACGTCAAGTCTACTCTGCCCAGGCAACCTTCTTATTAGTGAACCAGCCTGCACTGTGTGTGTCTCCCACCCAGCCATATCCCTCTCCTCATCTCTGCCCCAGGCCAAGCCAAGATATCATCACAGGCCAGACTCAAAGTTGGGAGACCAAAAAGAGCAGGAGATGGAGATCACCTTTTCATGACTGAGATCAGCTCCCGCGGCTTCTCAGCTTCTTCCTGGGAAAGTCTCCTAGCTGAGGAACCAGGAAAGAGTTTTATGGACCATGGGAGAGTGTCAGGGTTATCCCAGAGGAAGCTAGAGACCTATGACTCAACCAGAGCAGACTGAAATACCCAACTATCAGTGCTCTCAGGCATGTCCACGTACAATCTAATCACAACTTGTGTTGTGGGCCTTTGCCCTGTGAGTGAGGTGAGATCATTGCTATTATACCCATTTTATGGAGAACAAGACTGAGAGATGGTGTGACTTCCACAGGATTGTAAAACTAGTAAATCAAACAGTTAAGGGCATCTGTTCTCCTTCCTCAATTCTTGATTCCCAGGGGGAAAACAGAGCATTGGGGAACATTCCCACGTTGTTATTTCCAACCCATGGAAGTCCTCTGTGGAAGCTGTCAGTTTGGTAAATGGGAGCCTTCAGTGGTTAGAGCACTGACTCCTGGCACCAGGTGTCATGAAGGGACAGGAACCGTGGGTACTTCAGCCACAGTAGAAGGGAGTCAGAGGAGAGAGGAAGACTTTACCTCTTGATGCTGCATCTCTGGCCCTTTGCCTGACTTTTCGGTGACGCTTAAAGACAAAAACATTAGAATGTGAAGCTGGGGCACCATTTCTGTTTTCATGTCCTAGATGAGACAACACTCATATAATCACTTCCCACTCCCTTTCTATATACCCTGTACAACATTTCCTTTCCCTGTACTCCACCTTCTTTACCCCCACTTTTCCCTCCTCTGCATATTTCTGACATCCTCTTGGCTCTCTATTTTACATACTTCCTGTCCCTATGCCATGACAAGCTCTGTAGGGAGTTTAGGATGACCCAGGAGGAAAAGTGGAGCAAATTAACAGGTGAATGATTCTAACAGCAACAGAACTTCTGCTACGAAGTCTACAGGACAGAAAAGCATCTGCAGTGGGAGCCTGTTAAGATCCAGTGAGGTAGACCTCATAGCATCTAGCTGTTAACGGAAACCAAGTGGAAGGGTTCTCTACTTTTCTATTAGAATGTGTTGCAGGGAGGGTGGCCTGGCCAGGAATTCAGGACTCTGAGAAGAAAATTCCAAAGGTAACTGATCATATGGCATAAAATAGGGGTGAGGTGGGAGTAATAAGGAGACACCCTGAGAACTTCAAGCTTCTTAACCGAGGCTTGCATTAGTTCCGCAGGGTCAGCGCTCCCCTACCTGGCAGCAGCTCCTTTTAGATTCCAATGTCAGTCCATGTTGACTCCTTTTCACTTGCCAGAGAAGTAGGATAAGGATGAAGATGGAGCCGTAGGTATACAAGGGATATCCAGCATCCCACAGAACAAAAGTAGGGTTCAACATGGTCTCAGCCTCATTAGCATGAGGAGACCAGGCACCCCCCTCTCTAGGCATCAGGGTCCTAGTGCTTAATGGTTCCCAATGCCAGGTCTTGGTCTTGTCATGTCCGCCTCACAGAGGGCAGAACCAGGCTCCCAGACTGCATCACAAAGCCCTCCTGCCTTGTAAGGCTGTGTCATAGGGAAGCTCATGTGGTGATTCGGTCTGTAGTTGAGGGTGTCTGGTTGTCTGTAAGGGTTACAGAGCGTGGAGTGAAGGTGCCACACCCACAAGCAGTGCCTGCTTCCCACCTTCTCTTCACCCTGCACCCCCTCCAGCAGCCTGATGGCTCAGTTCTCTCCTTTTCAGCAATGGTTACCTGTCCTCAGGAAACTGAGTGCTTTAGCACCTTTGTGAGAAAGAGTGTCTGGGACAGAGGAACCCCCATCAACTCTCCCTCCTGTTCTGGAAATACTCCTGAGTAGCACACAGCAGTTGGGGAGGGCAGGACTGGTAGTGACTTGCATATAGAAAGCTTTGATGTTTCTGGCAGTGAGTGATCAGAAAACATTAGTTCAAGAAGAGGGGACAGGGCTGATGTGGCAGGAAAAGGCCAAGGCCACTGTATCTACCCTGTGTGACCTTATGGATGGAAAGAGATTGTAAACACTGCCTTCCATGGAAGAATGGTCCATGTGGTCCACTGCTGGTACTCTGTCCAAGGCTTGGTTTTCCAGAGCTGATGCTACCCAGGTCATAGCATTCTGTCTGCTTGGGGAGAAGAATGCCTGCAGAGATGGATTAGTGGCTACTTCCAACTACACCTCAAAAACTAGCTGCTATTTTTGATTGTATGTGTGCTGTTTGCCTGAGGAATTTTCGTATATCTTTTTTTTTTTTAATCTGAATTTTGGAAGCTATTAGGTAGGACAGATGTCTTCCAGTTCAGCCCAGGTCCCAGCGCTTCTATATGCTGGCTCTTGGATTAGATATGTATGTTGCCTGCTTGGCTGCTGTGGATACGTGATATGCCTCCACTACCCCCAGGATTTCTCAGTGTCCTTGAGAGAGTTTCCCCCTGATGATAGTGCTCTCTGGCCAAGAAATCCAAGGGGCAAAATGTCTTCAAAGGCTCTCTGGTCTTCCTCTAACTTTCAGTCTACCCAGCAAGTGGGGTGAGTACTTATATGAGCCAGTAGTGTCAGTGGGACAGAGACAGCTGAACTATGTTGCCTTCTTGCTCTCAAGACACTTAAAAGTCATGGTGGGCATTTGGCATGGTTGTTAAGTCACCACTTGGGACACCCACATGCCATATTGGAGTGCCTGGGTTTGGCTTCTGACCAGCTTCCTTTTCATGTACAACATGGGAGTCTGCAGGTCATGGCTCAAGTACTTGGGTCCCTGCCACCTATTTGGGATACCCAGATTGAGTTTTGGGCTCCTGACTTTAGCCTGGCTCAGCTCTCGCTGTTGCAGGCATTTGGGAAGTGGACCAGTGGATAGGATGAAAATAGAGGAACAAAAGTCTTAAAAGGGAAAAGAAATGGAACAAAAAAAAAATCTGTCTTAAGAAAGACACTTCAAAATCTAGTTTTGAGGTGGGTGTTGTGGCCACCATATGGGAGTGCCAGTTCAAGTCCCTGGCTACTCCACTTCTAATCCATCTCCTGGCTAATGGGCCTGGGAAACATTTTTTTTTTTATTAAAATCTTTATTCATCTTTTTGTCAGAATCGAAACCCATGGAACACATTAGAAATTTAGGTGCATATCTGTCTCGTCTGGGGTCTCACCAAGTACAACCTCTATTTGCGCAGAAGCTCCCAGAGGGAATCCTTGGCGGATCAGAACAGAGGGCAGTGGTTCCTACCCCTCCCCTGTAAGCAAATAAATTAGCTTCCCAGTAAGCTCTCCCCGGTTCCCCGACATTCTGTGCGCGAGGAACACCTCGGTTCTGAAAACCCGGTGGCAGCACAGCATCCAGCCCCTACTTTCCACCAAGACGTACGCAGTCGAGGGAGGACGGCTGCCGCCCCGGGAGAAGCAGCTCCTGGCTCGCCGGCCGGGGCTGGCGCAGCGGGCTCGCTGCAGGTGTGTCTGCGGGATGCACCGTGGTTCTGTCCCTCGGGGTCCACACCCAAGGACTGAGAAGAGAGCCTCTTACCAGCGACGTTAAGGTCAGTGTTTCCCTGTGTCAAAATAAATACATTTTCCTGCAAGAACACATACATGACTATATACACACACACACACGCCTTTAGTGCTGCTGCCTGAGGCCCCGGCGGCTGCTTTACCATTAAAACCGAATTCAGGGAGCACACACAGGAGAGGCTGCAGGGGAGGCCAGGGCTTGCCTGCCTTTAAGAACAGAGGGATTTCTTTAGAAAAGAACGGCTGCCATCCGGTGACACTGAGCAACTGTTTCGGATGGGATTCAACTTGCCCAAAACGATGCACAAAGGAACCCACCTTGAACTTCAACTTCCTCTGACATTCACCCTGGCACAAACAGGGAGACACATCACCCAACAACCCTCTAAGCGAGGACGACTCCACTGTCCGGAATCACTGTGCCCCTCCCGGCCCACACTGCAGCCTCAAACCAGCCAACGGCTTTAGAAGGAAACCCTGTAACTAACCTTCCTCGTCCAAACGGCAGAGCTGACCCCTACCCCCCAGCGACCTGCCTGTGATGGCCTTAGATCCTAATGACTGACTCACAGAGGGCAGGGTCACAAAACGTTGCAAAAAGGAGTCTTGCTCTTTTTCCCAAATAGATCTCTGCGTCTGTGAATTTTTAGGGTTATCAGCTTTTTTCCCTCCAAGATTTGCCTACACAGAGTCTTCCAGCTCCAGCCCATTCTGACTGAAGACACACATTTCTGCGTTCAGCATCATGCCGCACCACTCTAACTTTAACCACTTCTAGCATCATCAGTTAGGAAACTGTAGGGACGTGAATGATATAAATTTTCTGCAAATGCGCTGAGGAAAAGGGGAGACAATGTGCGAGGCAGAGCGTTCTCTCCTGCCTTCTTGCCTAGCAGCCTCTGCCGCTTGCAGGGCGATGACCGGAGTCCCCAGGTGGAGGGCAGCTACGGGTTCAGTTTGGCGTGGCACTCTGAAGGCATCAGGTCTGAAAGGACACCAAGCCCTACGGGGTTCAGCGAGCACTAAGGAGGGCAGGCAGAGCCGCCGTCTCTCCTCCTGCCGCCCACCAGCTGGGTCCCAGCACTCTGCAGCACCACTACCCTAGGTATCCTTGAACTGAACTGTCAATGCCTCTGGCCACACACAAGCAGGGATGAATGTCTCCTGTCAACTCTTAACTTCAGTTTGGTGTGCTGATATCTATCAGCTCATCTCAGCATATAAAAGTAAAAAAAGCTGCTTAATTTCATGCTGCTTAAAGTAGTTACAGGTTACTCATTGTTCTTTCAAAGTGAGAAAACTGGGGCCCGAGTGTTGATGCTGTTTTTGAAGGGGTGGCTGCCCACAACTGGTCTCCCATGGCTGGCACTTAGTTTGTGTGGCCACAACGTTTAAAAGAAAGCAAGGCCTGCGGCTCTGAGTCCACGTGGGAGGGGCCGCACCGGGCCTGTGCTCCTCTGGCCCTGTATTCTACAGGTGTCACGTGTCACAATCACGTTGCCAGAACACGGAACTCAACCATGTTTCAGCCAACTCGAGAGCGCTAAGCAGAGATGGGAGGATACCACGAGCTCGGGTTCAGGACTCCACAGTGAAGGCGGATCTGACAGGGGTCACACCTTAAGGCCAGCGTCCTTGATTTTCAAAAGCTCAGGAGGCTTAACCTTCTGCTTCCAGGGCCCTGCACGGCCCGAGTCACAGGTCAGTCTGGCTACCGGCAAGGGGAACGCCATCACCTGCACAGTGCGCTGCCTCTCCGCACGGGAATGGCACGAACAGGGCTGCCGACCTCTTGGGAGCAGCTGCTGTGGTGACCAAACGCCTTGAAGGCGGAGGGGGGACTCACTTCAGAAGAGAAACAAGGATGGCCGAGGTCACAGGCGGCCGGACAGGCTCCTGCCCCAGTCCTACTTCAGTCTGCTTTGGTGGCCTGGGAAACGTTTGCTTGCTTTAGGCGAGAAGAAAAAGAAATGAGTTTCCCTGGGAAACATTTGATGATGGTTCAAGTACTTAAATCCCTGCCACTTATGTGGGAGATCCAGATGGAGTTCCTGGTTCTTAGCTTTGGCCTTGTCCAGCCCCAGCTGTTGTGGCCATTTGGGGAGTGAACCAGTAAATGGAAGATGTATTTCTCTCCCTTTCTCCCTCCCTCCCTCCTTCCTCTCCCCCTCTGTCACTCTGCCTATCAAATAAATAAGTAAATAAATAAATAAATCTTTAAAAAATTAGTTTCAAAATATGACTAATTCATCTAAAACAAGAGCCAACAATTTAAGAGAAATTGAATTACATATTCATTTGTGAGGCTCTGGTTACAAAAATCCCCTTTCAGAGGGCTGAGCTCATCAGAGAAGGTTTGTAGGTAGTTGGAACTGGGTCTAAAAGAGCAGACTGTGGGGAAAAGGACTGGTCCTGGTAAGAGATAAACTTAGTGATAAATAGAGAAACTAAGGATTGGGCATAGGCTTCATTTGGCAATAAGAAATCCAGGCTATCTCTTCTAGAGGTTCAGGTGGATGGACTGCAGAGGAACTGTGGGGGAATACTGGAGAGCAGGAATGAGACCATCTGATGAAGGCCTCTACACTTATTTTATTTCAAACACTGATAATTATTTTTAAAGTAGGCATACATATGATACAAATTCAAAAGTCAGAAGAAGGTAGTTTATCTCTTTTCCACCCTTGTCTTGCTACCTCTTAATTTTCTTCCTTGTATGTCTTTCAGAATTAATTTAGTCTAGAAAGTAGAAATAAATTGATGTATTTTATTCACAAATGGAAACATGAACTACATGATTTTCCCCTTTTCTCTTTCAATTAGTAATGGGAACATGTATTCTGTATCTTTACAGTCTTTTATTTTGGTAGAACCATAATGTAATTTATCTTCATTTCACATTCATGGATAATCATTGTAGAATCTTCCATTACCAGGTAATGCTGGCATGAATCTCACACGTCTGAGTCCTTGTACACAGGGATGAGGACACATGGAGGAGAAAGTCCCAAGTGCTGAAATGATGGATCAAAGTATGTGTGTATTTTACATCTTGATGTTGCTCAGTTGCCCACCAATTGTGCATATTTACACTCTTATCAAAACTATGAGGGGCTAGCACTGTGGCACAGCATGTTGAAGACCTGGCCTGCAGCACTGGCATCCGATATGGGCGAAGGTTCGAGTCCCGGATGCTCCACTTCGGAGCCAGCTCCCTGCTTGCTAAATGCCCCTGGGAAAGCATCAGAGGATGGCTCAAGTCTCCCTTGCACCCTCGTGGGAGACCTAGAAGAAGCTCCTGGCTCCCGGCTTTGGATCGGCTCAACTCCGGCCATTGTAGCCATTTGGGGAGTGAACCAGTGGGTGGAAGACCTTTCTCTCTCTCTGTCTCTACCTCTCTCTGTAACTCTATTTTTCAAATAAATAAAGTGAATCTTTAAAAAAAGTGAAAGTGCCTCTCATATTTGTTAACTTGTATTATCAAATTTATGATCTTTGTCAAATTGATAAATGAAAAATTACATCATATTTATAAATTTGTTTTAAGGTAGGCTAGTCATTTTTTGTTCTGTTTATTTGCTTTTCTGTAAGTATCTGTACCTCTCCCTTGCTCACAGATTATTAGACAAAGGATCAATTATTGGGAAAAACTCACTTATTGCTTTACAAGTGCTTTTCAATATTAAGAAAAATGAGTTATTTTTTTTTAACTTTTATTTAATGAATATAAATTTCCAAAGTACGACTTGTGGATTACAATGGCTTCCCCCCCCAACGTCCCTCCCACCCGCAACCCTCCCCTTTCCCACTCCCTCTCCCCTTCCATTCACATCAAGATTCGAAAAATGAGTTATTTTTACATGATTGCAAATAGTTTTCTGTTGTCAGTTGATATTTGTGATGAGTTTTTGTCATGAAAAATTTTTGCATTTTGTATAGTTGAATTTGTTAGTCTTTTATGGCTTTTGTGCTTTAAATCACACTTAGAATGGTTTATTTCCCCTCTCAGAAGTTATAAAAAATGGGGGCCAGCGCTGTGGCTCAGCGGGTTAATGCCCTGGCCTGAAGTGCCGGTATCTCATATGGGCGCTGGTTCAAGGCCTGGCTGCTCCACTTCCAATCCAGCTCTCTGCTATGGCCTGAGAAAGCAGTGGAAGATGGCCCAAGTCCTTGGGACCCTGCACCTGCGTGGGAGACCCAGAGGAGGCTCCTGGCTCCTGCCTTCAGATCGGCACAGCTCTGGCCATTGCGGCCAATTGGGGAGTGAACCAGCAGTTGGAAGACCTCTCTCTCTCTCTCTTTCTCTCTCTGCCTCTCCACTCTCTGTGTAACTCTGACTTTCAAAAAAAATAAATAAATCTTAAAAATAAAAGAAGTGGCTGGCGCTGCGGCTCACTAGGCTAATCCTCCACCTTGCGGCGCCGGCACACCAGGTTCTAGTCCCGGTCGGGGCGCCAGATTCTGTCCTGGTTGCCCCTCTTCCAGGCCAGCTCTCTGCTGTGGCCAGGGAGTGCAGTGGAGGATGGCCCAAGTGCTTGGGCCCTGCACCCCATGGGAGACCAGGATAAGTACCTGGCTCCTGCCATCGGATCAGCGCGGTGCGCCGGCCGCAGCGCGCCGGCCACGGTGGCCATTGGAGGGTGAACAAACGGCAAAGGAAGACCTTTCTCTCTGTCTCTCACTGTCCACTCTGCCTGTCAAAAAATAAAATAAAATAAATAAAAAAATAAAAGAAGTTATAAAAAATGTCCCAATTCTTCAGGTACTCATGGTTTCACCTTTTATGTCTAAACTTCGCCCATTAGTTAAAAGTTGCATTCAGATACATGTAGCACCCCAAGCTATTGCAGGCATTTGGGGAGTGAATCAGTGGACGGAAGATTTCTGTCTGTCTCTGCCTTTCAAATAAAATGAAAATACCTGAGTTTTATTCTTGCCAGGTTGCTGTCTGTGCAGCAGCTAGCGAGTTTCTGTACACTACCACGTGCCTGTGGCGGAGAGTGGTTTCCGGAGGTTTTCTCAGTGTCTGCTCCACCCTCCGCACGGTCCCCTGGTGCCTGTGCCTTCCTCCATGCTCTTGGTGCCATCTCAGCCATGGGCTGCTGCTGCTACACAATGCTAGCTGTTGTTGTTGGGGAGTGTGTGAGGGGGGTTCTCAGTTTTTCTGGTTCAGCAACAGGTTTTTTGTTTTTGTTTTTAATTTATTTGAAAGGTAGAGACACAGACAGATCTTCCTTCCACTTTGCACTCTCCAGATGCCTGCAACAGCTAGGGCTGTATCAGGCGTCCAAATCTCAGTCCAGGTCTCCTGTGTTGGTGGCAGGGACCTAAGAACTTGAGCCATCATTTTGTTGCCTTCCCAGGATATGTGTTGACAGGAAGCTGGAAACTGAAATGGAGTTGTGGGGAACGCAAACCCAGGCACTCTGCTGTCAGGTGCTGGCGTCCCAAGTGGGTGTCTTAACTGCTGTGCCCAACACCTGCCCTTCCTAACTAGATTGATTCAGTCTGCCATGCTAAAAGCCTAGCAAAAGGAAAGGGGTGCCGTTTCTGGGCATTAGAATATTTAACTCTGTATTTACTAACCTAAAATGGTGTCTGTCTTATCTTTCAATAAAATATATTACAAGGCATGTAAAGAAGCAAGAGAAAACACGCTAGTAAGCAATGAACAGAATCAGACTCAGATGTGGTATATATATATATATATATATATATATGAACTATTTATAATACAGGAAGTTTAAAGGAGCTATAACATAATATTAAACAGTATAATATATATGTAATTGACATCCAGGAGACAAAGAGAGAGAGTGGACAATAGAAATATTGGAAGAAAAAAATGGCCAAATTTCAAAATTAAGGACAGCTCCCAAACCAAGACAGGAGGCTCAGGGACTACAGAGCAGTGTGAACAGCTAAGACATCTAGACTTTCATATTTGAAGTGTTCAGAACCAAAGGCAAAGAGAAGGTCCTGCAGGCAGCTTGAGAACAAAAGGTAACAAACATAAAGAGGAACAAAGAGAAGGTTTGCAGCAGACTTCGCACCAAAACCTTTGTGAGCAGGCGGAGACTGGGGTAACATCTTTAAAACGTGGGAAGAAAAAACGTGTCAGCCTGGAATTTTACACCAAGAGTAAGATGTATTTCAATGATGAAAGGGAAATAAAGACTCTTTCAGGTCAATTGGGTTCCTCTTCTTCCTAAAACAGGAATTTAGCTTCCAATTGTCATTCTCTCACTGCTTCCTAGCCAACTGAACCCTTTTTAAAAAAGCCGAGGTAAGATCTACCATTTAACCGTTTTATAGTATGCAAATCAGTGGGTTTTAGTATGTTCACATCACTGGGCAACCATCACAATAATTCCAGAATATTTTTATATCTCACCCCCACAAGGAGGACACTTTAGTCATTAGGCATTCGATTCCCATTCTATTTTCCTTCCAGTCCCTGGGAACCAGTAATCTGTTTTCTGTTCCTATGGATTGTCCTATTCCGAACACTCCACATAGACAGAATCATACAATTTATGGCCTTTTGCATCTGGGTTCTTTCCTGTAGCTTAATGTATTCAAGTTTCGTCCATGCTGTGGAACCTATTGTATATGTTTCTTTTTATGGCCAAATGATATTCTTCCATGAAAACCATACATACATAGCGTACGGATAAACTACATTTCTTTAACCCACTCATGAGTTAATAGAAACTTGGGTTATTTCCACTTTTAAGCTATTGTGAATGATGTTTAAATGAACGTTCATGTACAAAGTTTTGCTTGAACTCCTGTTTTCAGTGCTCTTGGGAATATACATAAGAGTGTAATTGCTGGGTCAAATGGTAACCCCATGTTTAACTTTTTGAGGAATCAACAGTTTTCCACTGTGGCTGTACCATTTCCCATTCTGACCAGCAATATATGATGAATCCTAGTTTTTATTCAGGGATGTAACATGGCCAGTTCCTCAGGATGAACCATGACTGAGAAAAGACAAGCAAGGTATATTATATTTTCCAAAAAATTGGCCACAGTGACTTGACACGATCTTCCTGAAACTTGTCATTTCACCATTCGGTGATGGCATCTGTTTCCTCTCTCCCTGAGAGTGGGCAGACCTTTGGGACTCACTGAACAAACAGAAGATGGGGTGAATGTTCTTGTGGGACTTCCGCCATTAGGTCACAAAAGGCAACATGGTTTCTGCTTAGCTGTCTTTCTCGGGACACATGCCCTTGAATTCCTGAGTAGCCATGCAGGAAGTCCAGCAGGTCACCAGGAGCAGCTACATAGGAAGAGAGTGAGATGCTAAGGGTACCTTGCTGTAGCTTCAGCTGTTTATCTTCTCAACTCAGGCAGCAGCCGTATGAGCCACCACCAACATTGTCTTGACAGCAGCTGTGAAAACTGCCTAGCTGACCCCAGTCAATCTCCCAAACAATGATGGATATTAACAATATGCTGTGATCGTTTTTTTAAAGCCACTTATTTTGGAGGAGGGTGATTTATTAATCAGGAATAGATCATCAAAGCAATTGGTCCCCTTTGCCAGGTTCCCAATTCTAGGCTCACTTGCCTTTAGGTTTGGACAAGTGGGCCTATTTCTGACAAAGAATATATATGGGGAAATTAGCCCGGGGGACATCTAGCAAGAGTTTGCTGCTGTTTGGGACGCAACCAGGAATAAGCATGGTGTTTCTGTATCGCCTAGAGAGGTCCTACCTGGCCAGCTAACAGCTGGGCTGGCTCTGGAATGCACCGCCTTCTATTTGCTTTCCATCCCTTCGTGTCTGCCTTTCCTTCCTTCACTTCAATCTCTTACAAAGAATGAGTACAGGGCCGGTGCTGTGGCGGAACCGGTAAAGCTGCCGCTTGCAGCGCCGGCATCCCATACGGATGCCAGTTTGAGTCCCGGCTGCTCCACTTCCAATCCAGCTCTCTGCTATGGCCTGGGGATGCAGTAGAAGATGGCCCAAGTGCTTGGGCCTCTGCACCCACGTGGGAGGCCCAGAGGAATCTCCTGGCTCCTGGCTTCAGATTGGCCCAGCTCTGGTCTTTGTGGCCATTTGGGGAATGAACCAGCAGAAGGAAGACCTCTCTCTCTGCCTCTGCCTCTACCTCTCTGTAACTCTGCCTTCCAAATAATAAATAAATCTTTAAAAAAAATCGAGTAATAAGCTTTGACCAGGCTCTGTTTTCTAGTTTTGCTTAAATATTTTGTGTTAACAGTTTTAAATGAGGGGAGAGAAGGGAAGAGGACATGCTTTTAGGATATATAAGGGTTCAGTGGGTTATGCCTATGTACTAAACCTGAGAAAACTCTTGAAAATACTGGGAGAAAAGCAGCCGTGGTATAGAAGTAGGTGTTGCGTCATGGCAGGTTAAGCCTCTGCTCGGAATACGGCATTGTGCTATGGGAGTGTGAGTTCGAGCGTCAGCTGCTCCACTTCCTGCTAGTGCATCCTGGGTGGCAGCAGGTGGTGGCTCAAATGCTCTGCCTTCCAAGGAGATGAAAATTCAAAAAAAAAAAAAAAAACATATTTAAAAGATCTGCAAAAGAGCACAGAATTACTGAACTCATTTAAGCATAGTTGCTTTTCCAATTCTTTTTTTGTTGGTTTGTTTTAAGATATATTTATTTATTTGAGAGGTAAAGTTACAGACAGAAAGAGGGAGAGACAGAGAAAGAGGTCTTCCATCTGCTGGTCCACTCCCCAAATGTCCACAACGGCCGGAGCTGGGCTATTCCAAAGCCAGGAGCTTCTTCTGGGTCTCCCATGCAGTTGCAGGAGCCCAAGCACTTGGGCCATCCTCTGCTGCTTTCCCAGGCCGTAATCAGGGAGCTGGATCGGAAGTGGAGCAGCCAGGACACCTATATGGGAAGCTGGCGCTGCAGGTGGAGGCTTAGCCTACCGTGCTACAGTGCCGGCCCCTTAACCTGAATCATTTAAAAAAATGTTTGTTTATTTGAAAGGTGGAGAGACAGAAACTCAGTCCGCTGGCTCACTCCCCCAAATGCCTGAAACATGCAGGCTGAAACCCAAGTATTCCGACATGGGATGTAGGTGTCCCAAGTGTCCCAAGTGCTAGCTTAACCTTTTGCTCCACAACTGTGTTGTGGGGCATGCAGATTAAAAACACAGCGAGACTTTTGAGGTCAAATTAGGAGTCTTAGCCAGCTGGTGACTGCCCTCTCACAGAGCAAGTCCGAAGACAGCCCTAAATTGCAGTGTATTTGGGGGGATGTGGAGAGGGGGTTTAAAGGCAGAAACTGCATTTTGGTGGCCTTGGCCATTATCAAGCAAGCAAGCGGAAGCACAGAAGCCAGAAATATGCTGGTTACAGCCAGAGGAGCAGACTGATATCTATAACTTGTTTCTCTCAAAGGAACAGGCCCTGCTCTGAAGCAACCAAGCAAGATAACCTGTAACCACCCAGGCAGGCTATGTCCTGTGGGAAAACCTTAAACTTAAGGCCACCCTGTCACAACTGTAACTCTCTCCCCCATTTTTTTGGTCTTCTTCTTCTTTTCTTTTTTTTTTAATCATTTTTTGGAATTACAGACATAAAAACTGTGTGTATTTATGGGACATTATGTGATTTTTTTAAAAAAATATTTATTTGAAGGGCAGAGTTACAGAGAAAGAAAGGCAGAGAGAGAGAGAGAGAGAGAGAGAGAGAGTGCTTCCATCTTCTGGTTCATTCCCTGCAAATGGCTGCAAAGGCCAGGGCTGGGTCAGACTGGAGCCAGGAGCTGCTTCCAGGTCTCCCACATGGGTGCAGGAGCCCAAGGACTTGGGTCATCCTTCACTGCTTTCCCAGGTACATCAGCAGGGAGCTGGCTTGGAAGTGGAGCAGCTGGGTCTCGAACTAGCGCCCATATAGGATGCCAGTGCTGCAGGCAGCAACTTTACCTTCTGTGCCACAGTGCTGTCCCCAGATGTTTTGTTACATGTATACATTGTGTAATATCCAAGCAAGGTAAATATGTTTATCCTTTTAAGCATTTAAAATCTCTTTATAGTGAAAGCATCCAAATTTCCACTCTAGGTTTTTTTTTTTAAATTAGAGAAATGAATAGTGCATTAACAATGTCTGTAATCACCCTAGTGTGCAATAGAACCCCAGAACGTCTTACTCCTACCTAGTTAATCCCAGTACCCATCAGTCAACATTTCCCCATCCCTCCTTTCCACTCCCACCCCCCCAGCCTCTGGTAAACACATTAACCAGAACCTTAATGGCTTGCCACACATCTACCCCCGCCCTCCCTACTGCAATCACTTTTTTTTAAAAAAGAGTTTATTTATTTAAGAGGTAGAGGAGACAGAGAGAAAATCTTCCTCCCGCTGGTTCATACCCCAAATGGCCATAACTGCCAGAGCTGCAATGATCTGAAGCCAGGAGCCAGGAGCTTCTTCTAGGTCTCCCATTCAGGTACAGGGGCCCAAATACTTGGGCCATCTTCCACTGCTTTCCCAGGCCATAGCAGAGAGCTGGATTGGAAGAGGAGCAGCCTGGACTCGAACTGGCGTCCATATGGGATGCTGGCGCTGCAGGCAGTGGATTAACCTACTGCACTGGCCCCTCCCCAATCACTTTTGAAATGTCCAAAGGAATATCAAAAAATAAAAAATCAGGCCCAGCACTGTAGAACAGCGGGTAAAGCCACAGTCTGTGAGGCCAGCATCCCATACCACATGTCAATTCAAGTCCTAGCTGCTCTAGTTCTGCTGTAGCTCCCTCCAAACGGGCCTGGGAAAGCAGCAGATGGTGGCCCAAGTACTTCCGCCCCTGCTGTCATGTGAGAGACCAGGATGGAGTTCCTGGCTCCTGGTTTTGGCATGTCCCCACTACAGCTGCCATCATCTGGAGAGTGAACCAGTGGGTGGAAGATTCTCTCTCTCTCTCTCTCTCTCTCTGTCCCCCACCCCCTGCTCTGTCACTTTGCCTTTAAAATAAATAAAAAAAATATAAAAAAATCTATCTGTACAGGAAAAACATTTTTATTTTGTGAAATTTCATCAAACCCAGTGCAAATATGCCTAGACTGAAAGGGATATTAACTGGCTTTTAATTTCATAAATATAGAAGAAAAACTCATCTGGAAAATAAGTAGATGAAAGATTCCCAAAGAGCTCCTCTCACAAACCTGAGCTCAGAACAGACCTGCAGAGAGAAGAGACTCTGGGACAGTGCTGTGAATGGACCAATGGGCCTTGGACCCTGACACACCGCCCTGTAGTTGCTGGCTCTCAGCAGTTCTGTACAGACACCTCTGGGAAAACTAGGAATATTGCTGCAGGCTCCTCCCAGCAAAGAGCTGTGCCATGGGGTCGGTGCTGTGGCGTAGCAGGTAAAACTGCTGACTGCAGTGCCAGCACCTCATATGGGTGCCAGTTCTAGTCCCGGCTGCTCCACTTCCAATCCAGCTCTCTGCTATGGCCTGGGAAAGCAATGGAAGATGGCCCAAGTGCTTGGGCGCCTGCACCCATGTGGGAGACCCAGAAGAAGCTCTTGGCTCTTGGCTTCAGATCGGCACAGCTCTGGCTGTTGCAGCCATTTGGGGAGTGAACCAGGATGGAAGACCTCTCTCTCTCTCTCTCTCTCTCTGCTTTTCAAATAAATAATAAATATTTTTTTAACAAAGAGCTATGATTCAGTTAACTTTTTAAAAATAGATTTATTTATTTGAAAGGCAGAGTTCTGGGGGGTGGGGGTGGGGTGGGAGATATCTTCCATCTGATGGTTCACTCCCAAGATGACCACAACAGCCAAGGCTGAGCCAGGCTGAAGCCAGGAACCAGGAGCTTCACCTGGGTCTCTCATGTGGGTGGCAGGGGCCCAAACACTTGGACCATCCTCTGCTGCTTTTCCCAGGCCATTAGCAGGGACCTGGTTCAGAAGTGGAGCATCCAGGATACGAACTGGCACCCCTTGGGATGCTAACATCACAGGAGGTGGCCTTACCCACTACGTGACAGTGACAATGCTAGCCCCCTCAATTAACTACGGTGATAATGAGGGTAGTTGCAATAGATGCCTTCCAGGCTAATATATTTACTACCTGAAAATATGGTAGCAACAGCACTGAAGTTAAAGGACAGACTGAAAGAAATGTGACACAGGCATCTCACATGAGCACCGGTTCTAGTCTTGGCTGCCCTACTTTGGATCCCATTTGGGGAGTAAACCAGTGGATGGAAGATCTCTCCCTCTCTCTGGAACTCTGTCTTTCAAATAAGACTTATTTATTTACTTGAGAGGCATAGTTACAGACAGAGAGAGGTCTTCCATCTGTTGGTTCACTCCCCAAATAGCTGCAATGGCCAGAGCTGAGTTGATCTGAAGCCAGAAGCCAGGAGCTTCTTCTGTGTCTCCCATTTAGGTGCAGGAGCCCAAGAATTTGGACCATATTCTACTGCTTTCCCAGGTTATCAGCAAGGAGCTGGATGGGAAGTAGAGCAGCCAGGATTGAATTGGAGCCCATACAAGATGCTAGTGCCACAGGCAGATGGTTAACCTACTATGCCATAGTGCCAGCCCAGCAAATATTTTTTAGAAAAAGAAAAAGGGGCTGGTGTTGTGGCTCAGCAGGTTAAGCCACAGTCTGCAGTACCAGCATCCTATATGAGTCCTGGCTGCTCTGCTGCTCTACCTTTTTTTTTTTTTTTTAAAGGGAAAGGGTTTATTGGGGGAAACCCAACAGACCAGAGGGAAAGGCAAAGAAGGAAAAGAGGGAGATGGAGAGCATAAGAGAAAGACCAAGAGAGACAGAGAGACAGAGAGAGGGAGAGAGATCGATCAAGAGATGGGAGAGAAAGAGAGCTACGTGCTCAGACAGGTCCTTTTCAAACTTTGCCAGGGGACGGGTAGGGAAGTAGGAGCAGCGAATCCCATTAGGATGGGGGTGGAGCTGACACCTGTGGTTGGGCCATGTGACCACCTGGTTTCCAGCAATGGCGGTGGGGGCTAGAGCCTAGGATGGTGTTGGGGGTGTGGATCACGCCATAGATAAGACTGCACCATTTTACTAACATTCCCCCCCCCCTTTTTTTTTCTAAAGCAGGAGTTGCATGGGGATACATTGGCCCCAAAAGTCCAGGAGGGATAGAGGGGTGACAAACTGTCTTTAGAGCTACTTCCTGCTGACATGGGTGACAAGGTGCTCTCCGCTGGCATGGGGCGATGTCTCAAGCTGCTGTCTCCTGGGTGGAGAGCTGAGTAATCCCTGTAGCAGCGTTTGGTTGACCGCCTGGTTGCTGAAGGCCTTGGTTCATTCCATTATCACCTGTAAATACTTAAGCAGACTGTAGTATAACAGACAGGGTGAGAATAGCAACCAGTTATCCAAAGAGTGGCGTTAACCAAGTAGTGAGAGGATTTCATAGTGGAGAGGATGAGGGGGTTCTCTGGATCCTTGTGAAGACTGTTTGATGGATGTGGTTTAAAGCTGATCCCAGCCAAGACTGGGAGAAAGGCCACTCATCTTTTGTGGGTACAGGGGTTTGTCTGTAGAGAAATTTCTTCTGGCATTTATCCCCTCAAAATGGAAAGGCCACTTGTGGTAAGTCGCTGTGGTCTGGGGAAGGATGCGCAGATCCTAGGACCCGGGACATCACGTTCATGTCAGGGTAGCGCTCCCCACACATCCCAGGACCCGGGACATGGGTCATTGCGCTCACATCAGGGAGCCCTCCCCGCAGATCCTAGGAGTGTCTTCTATATTCACAGCCTTTCTCACCTACCTGAGTGGGAAATAAACAGCTGCCTTTTGCTCCTTAGGGAGATGGCTGGCCCTCTCTCTACTCGTTCCCTGTTTTTTTTTTTTTTTTTTTTTTTTTTTGACAGGCAGAGTGGACAGTGAGAGAGAGAGACAGAGAGAAAGGTCTTCCTTTGCCGTTGGTTCACCCTCCAATGGCCGCCGCGGTCGGCGCGCTGCGGCCGGCGCACCGCGCTGATCCGATGGCAGGAGCCAGGAGCCAGGTGCTTTTTCCTGGTCTCCCATGGGGTGCAGGGCCCAAGCGCCTGGGCCATCCTCCACTGCACTCCCTGGCCACAGCAGAGGGCTGGCCTGGAAGAGGGGCAACCGGGACAGAATCCGGCGCCCCGACCGGGACTAGAACCCGGTGTGCCGGCGCCGCTAGGCGGAGGATTAGCCTAGTGAGCCGCGGCGCCGGCTACTCGTTCCCTGTTTCTCCCAAGCAGTGTTAATTCTAAACTGGAAGAAGAACCCACCCTGGGGACTGGGGACTGGGGACTGGAGATAAGCACGGGCCGTGGGGACAGTCTATGGGCAGCAAGGCTCGGTTGGGTACCTGATATCAAGAACTTCGTGGAGAATCAGTAGGCTGGAGATTTGGAAGACCTAGTTGACTGCCGCTCACTAGGAGTGCTCATAGTCACAGAGCCTTAGCTGTACATTCAATTTATACTCAGGGCAGGCGTTTGGCCTAGCAGTGAAGCTGCTGTTTGGGATGCCCGCATCCCTTATCAGAGTACCTGGGTTCGAGTTCCAGCTCCCCTCTCAATTCCAGGTTCATTTTCATGCAATACCGTGCACGAGTCACCTACGTGGGAGACCTGGATTGAATTCCAGGTTCCTAGCTTCAGTGGGGCCAGGCTGTGGTTGTTGAGGGCTTTTGGGGAGTGATTAGGAGCTCTCTGTGTCTTTCAAATAGGTGTATAAAACATTTTTAAAAGATAACAAAATTAGCTTGCTGCGCACTGTGTTGCAAATTGCATCAGTGCCATGTAGAATTGCTTTCTGATGAGAATAACCACTTTTTTTCCCCAAAGCAGTTGCTTTCAACATTGGTGATGTGTTACTAAATAATACTGTGCCCAAATCTTCAAATGTCTAACCTGATGAAAAATAGAGGTGACTTAAGAGTATTTGTATAGTATCCGCTGTGACTCCCTTCTGCTCCACACGCACACTGCTGTGTGAGAGAGGAGCAGTTACAGCACACGTGCTGGAGATGGCGCACTCAAGTACACTGAGCACTCGAATACCATTTGTCAAGTTTCTCGGATGGAAAGGTCAACAGCGGCCCAGGTCCTGCCTGGACCGGGTGCTCTTTGGCCCAAGAACCGCCCTAGTGGAGATCATCCGTCATGACTGGGCAGGGCTTTTTTTTTGTTCAATCCAGGTCCATGACATACTCATTAGTCAACTGCTCTACCATCCAGACAGGTGTTAAACAGGCAGCCAGGAGTCAGAGTGTGTTAGCACAGGGGAAGAAGAGACAAGGTCTACCTCCTGACCAGCCGGCCTGGGCAGAAGCTGGTGCCACTGCTGGGTGGATGCTAGGCGAGCCTGGTGGGTACACGGAGTGCACAGGAGCAGGGGAGGGCTTTGAGTGAGCAGCAGCCAGCTGGCAGACCCCCCCCCCCCCCCCGCCAAGACTCAGCACAGAGGAGAGGGTGGAAGGAGCTGAGGAAGGCTGAGCATTTGGGCTCCACAGCTGAGGTGGTGGCAGTTCTGGCGGGACCTCCCATGGCAGCTCCCCAGGCCTGCTTTCTCATTGCCACAGCTGCTCTGGCCTGGCCCGGTGAACAGTGGTGAACAGGAGCAGCTGAGTGGGCAATTGGATTTTCCAGCCCTCACTCAGCTTCAGCTTATAGGGTAGCTGGCTCACCTGAGTATAAGAAGTAGGCTGTGAATATAAAAGGCCGTGAATATACTTCTCTCAAGAAAATTAAAATAAGTCCTTTAACAAGGGAAAATTAGTTTTTTAAAAGATTTATTTATTTGAAAGACAAGAGTTATAGAGAGAGGTAGAGACAGAGAGAGAGGTCTTCCATGTGGTGGCTCACTCCCCAGATGGCTGAAATGGCTGGAGCTGTGCCGATCCGGAGCCAGGAGCCTGGAGCCTGGAACTCCATCCAGGTCTTCCATGTGGGTGGCAGGGGCCCAAGGACTTGGGTCATCTTCTACTGCTTTTCCAGGCCATAGCAGAGGCTGGATTGGAAGAGGAGCAGCCGGGGCCAGAACTGGCGTCCATACGGGGTGCCGGGGCTTCAGGCCAGGGATATGCCACAGTACCAGCCCCTAAAATGTCTTTTAAAAAAAGTCCCGCCAGGCATGTCACAGATGTTAGGTTTTGCCCCTTAGACTCAAACAATCCTAGTGAACCTCTGAGATTCCCCAGGGTGCTGGGACAGAGATGCGTAGCTCCTGCCATTCAGCAGCAAGCTTTTACACACAAGCATGTTTGTTAATGCCCAAGAGCTAAAGTTTCAGGGGGTTGAATGGGAGGCCCAGAGCAGCGACAGGCAGGAGCCCACCAGGCTGGTGAGGACGCTGCGGAAGTGTAGCGGGTGCGCCTAGTGGCAGCCAGAGGCACTAGAGGGCAGCACCTGCCCACCCAATGCTCGGAGTCCTGCCAAGTCGCCACTGACCAGTGCTTTCAAAGGACAGCCCCAGTGCCTCTCAATCCTGCCCTTGCTCTTAGAATCACTGGGAAGCTTGTTAAAAACAGGACTGGCAATGTAACTTGCAGGGCCCAGTATGAAGTGAAAACATAGGCCTTTTGTTCAAAATGTAGGAAAAGAATGATATTAAAGATACTAACAGTCCGGCGCTGTGGCTCAATAGGCTAATCCTCTGCCAGCAGCGCCGGCACCCCGGGTTCTAGTCCCAGTCGGGGCGCCGGATTCTGTCCTGGTCGCTCCTCTTCCAGTCCAGCTCTCTGCTGTGGCCCGGGAAGGCAGTGGAGGATGGCCCAGGTGCTTGTGCCCTGCACCCGCATGGAGACCAGGAGAAGCACCTGGCTCCTGGCTTCGGATCAGCGCGGTGCGCCGGCCACAGCCCGCCGGCCGCAGCGGCCATTGAGGGGTGAACCAATGGAAAAAAGGAAGACCTTTCTCTCTGTCTCTCACTGTCCACTCTGCCTGTAAAAAAAAAAAAAAAAAAAAAAAAAAAAAAAGTTAAAAAAAAAAGAGATCTTCCACCGCTGGTCCACTCCCTAGATGGCTGCAATGGCTGGGGCTGTGCCAGGCCAAAGCTAGCAGCCGGGAGCTTCTTCTGGGTCTCCTACATGGGTGCAGGATCCCAAGGACTTGGGTCATCTTCTGCTGCTTTTTGCAGGCCATTAGCAGGTAGCTGGATCAGAAGTGGAGTAGCTGGGACTCAAACCTGCACCCATATGAGATGCTGGTGTGGCAGGTGGTGGCTTTTACCTGCTACTCCACAACTCAGACCCCTTCAGGGTTTTTAATCTGTAAAATGAAGCTGATAAAAGTGCTACAAATCTCATAGAATACTTGTAAGATGAAATAGGAATTTGTAAGTTAAGAGTTGAGTGCTGTGCCAGGCATAAATTGGTGGCTATAATGGCAGCTTAATGTGAGAAAACACAAACCCAGCAAGCGCCCTCACTGGAGGCCTCTTCTGGCCTCCTGGTGATCTGCCCACTTCATTCTCCATTGTCTTGCTTGGTAGCGCAATTGGAAAATGGGAAGAAATTGAAAGCATAGTGAAGTTGGTAATGTGGAAGTCAAACTGGCAGTATTGGAAGGTGGTATGATTGTACTCATGAAAAAATCCAAGACGATCAGCTAAAAATTACTACCTATCAGTAGTAGAGAAGGAATTCAGTAATTCAATATTCATATTATTATATAGAAATCAAATGCTTTCGTATACACAAATGATAATCTGAAGGTGGACTGCAGCAGAAAATCCTCTTTATTGTAACAACACAAAGAAATAAAACATGGAAATAAAATATGCAAAATATTTTAAAAGTATTTTTATTTATTTGAAAGGCAATAGAGAGGGAGAGAGAGAAGGGAAAGATCTTCTATCTACTAGTTCACTCCACGAATGTTCCCAACATCCAGGGCTGGGTCAGGCCAAGCCAGGAGCCAGGCATGCTGTAGCGTCTCTCATGTGGGTAGCAGGAACCCAAGTACTTCAGCCATCATCTGCTTCCTCCTAGGGTGCGTATTAGCAGAAAACTGGATCAGAAGTGGAGGCGGGACTTGATCTCAGGCACTCCAATATAGGGTAATCCAAGTGGTAGCTTAATTCATTGTACCACAACGCCTGCCCCAAAAGAGAAATAGAGAAAGTAGAGAAAGAGAGAAAGGAGAAAGGTTTTTTTTTTTTTTTTTTTTTTTTTTTTTTTGCGGTTCACTCCTCAAATGGCTGCAATGCCTGGGGCTGGGCCAGGCTGAAGCCAGGAGCTTGGAATTCATTCCTGATTTCCCATGTGAATGATGTAAGGTCGCCACAAAACACACCAAACACTGGAGTAAGGGGAACGGGTTTATCGGTGGGAGAAACCCGACAGACCGGAGGGAAGGGACGAAGAGGAAAAAAAGAGGAGAGCATAAGAGAGAGATATCTGTTCGGGAACAGGTCCTATTAAACCTTTGCCGGGGGGTGGGCAGGGAAGTAGGAGCAGCAAATCCCATTAGGATGGGGGTGGAGCTGACACCTGTGGTTGGGCCATGTGGTCACTTGGCTTCCAGCAATGGCGGTGGGGGCTAGAGTCCAGGATGGTGTCCCTGGAGTAGACCGCGCCACAGATAAGACTGTGTCATTTTACCAACAAGTGGCAGGGCCCCAAGTACTCAGGCCACCTTCTGCTGCTTTTCAGGTGTGTTAGCAGAGAGCTAGATTGGAAGTAAAACAGCTGGGACTCCAACTGGCACGCCCATATGGGATGCTGGCATTGCAAGTGGCACTTTACCTGCTATACCGTAATGCCAGGCCCTGCAAAATCTTTTTCAGAAAAATGTTAAAATACTTTCAAAGACATCAATGCAAGTTAAAAAGTATTTTAAGTTATTATTTATTTGTAAGGCAAAGAAAGAGATAGAAGGGGGGGGAGAGAGCGAGAGAGAGCGAGAGAGAATGAATTGGAGTTGGAAGCAGAGCTGGAACTTGAACCCAGGCACTCAGAAATGGGATGTGACTGCCTCAATGGCATCTTAACCACTGTGCCAAACGCCTGTCCCCATTAATGCAACCTGAAACAAACAGACACGTGTACTGTGTTCTAAGGGGTAGTAAGACTCAACCACTCCTCCTAAGTTAATTTATAATGTGACCTTCAGAAAAATATCAATAGATTTTTTTGGACAAGGGACAATTAGACAAGATGATTCTAAATTTATGGTGTAAAGTAAGCAAAAATGGTTAGAAAAACTTTCCAAAGGAAGAAATGAGATCAGTGCATTGAGATAAGAAACAAACAAACAGCTAGATAGTATAGACTTACTAATTAAAAACAGGCTGGTACTTGTACAGGAATAGACTGGCAAACATAAGGAACAAAACAAGTTAGTGCCTGATAGAGGTGGCATCTCAAATCAGTGAGCAGGCATGTGTATTTTAGTACAACTGGGTAGTCCCCTTGAAGAAGTTAGGTGGATTCAGGCTTAGTACAATACACTTGGATAGATTTAAAATCAATAGAGGATTTAAGTTTTAAAAAAATTGTATAGGGTGCTCACTTCGGCAGCACATATACTAAAATTGGAACGATACAGAGAAGATTAGCATGGCCCCTGTGCAAGGATGACACGCAAATTCGTGAAGCGTTCCATATTAAAAAAAAAATTGTATGGGGGGGCCAGTGCTGTGGTGTAGTGGGTTAAAGCTGCAGCCCACAGCACTGGCATCCCACATGGGCACGAGTTCAAGTCCTGGCTACTCTACTTCTGATTCAGTTGCCTGCTAATGGGCCTGGGAAAGCAGTGGAAGATGTGCAAGTACTTGGGCCACGTGGAAGACCCAGAAGTTCCTGGCTGCTGGCTTCAGATTAGCCCAGATCTGACCTTTGCAGCTATTTGGGGAGTGAATCAGCAGATGGAAGGAAGCTCTGTCTGTCTGTCTGTCTCTCTCAATCTCTGTAACTCTGCCTTTCAAATAAATAAACTTTTTAAAAACTCATGTAAAATATACATGGGGATGAGTTTTTAGCGCAGTGGTTAAGATGCTGCTTGGACATCCTTATTCCACATCAGAGTGCCTTGGTTCAAGTCCTGACTCCTCCAATTCCAGCTTCCTGCTAATGTGCACCCTGGGGGCAGTAGGTGATGGCTCAAATAGTTGGGTCCTTGCCACCCATGTGGGCCCTGGGTTGAGCTCTGGACCCGCGGCTTCAGCCTGGCTCAGCCTGGATTTTTCAGGAATTTGGGGAATGAGGAAGCAAATGGAAGATCTCTCTGTGTCTGTCTGTTTCTGTGTTTCTCCGTCTGTCTGTGTATATCTACCTTTCAAAAGAAAAAGTGCATAGATGAAAATACTTGAAAAATACATGGAACAATTCCTTTAAAAAAAAGGTTTATTTATTTATTTGAAAGGCAGAGGCAGAGAGAGAGAGAGAGAGAGAGAGAGAGAGAGTGAGTCTTCCATCTGCTGGTTCACTCCCCAGATGGCCGCAACGGCCGGAGCTGCGCCATCTGAAGCCAGGAGCCAGAAGCTTCTTCCGGGTCTCCCATGTGGGTGCAGGGGCCCAAAGACTTAGGTCATCTTCCACTGCTTTCCTGGGCCGTAGGAGAGAGCTGGGTTGGAAGTGGAATAGCCAGGACTCAAACCCATGCCCATATGGGATGCCGGCACTACAGGTGGCGGCTTTACCTGCTATGCCGTGGTGCCAGCCCCTGGAACAAGTCTTTTAGCACCTTATCCAGAGGAAAACCTTTCTAATTAAGACTTTGAAAACATAAAATAAAGGATTAAGTAATTATATTATGTAAAATAACTTCTTCATAACTTATACATCATTAACAAAGCCAAAAGACAAATTACAACCTGAAAAATGCAAAGCTTCTTAGACCAACAGCTAATTTCTCTTTTATATTAAGAGTATCTGGAAGGAAGACCTTTCTCTCTCTCTCTCTCTCTCTGTAAACTCTACCTGTCAAATAAATTTTAAAAAATTTAAAAAGAGTATCTAATAATAGAATAGTAAATTGGTAAAGGACATAAACAAATAGTCTGTCACTCCCCCATTCGCGGAGGAACGACACTGGACCCTGCGCTGTTCTTTCGTCTGCTCAGCCCTTCTCTGGTTTGCTGCTGGTCCTTCCCGGGTTGGCTGCCGATCCTTCCACCTCCGTGGAGGGGCGGGCCCCCCTGCCACTTTCCCACTTCCGCGGGGGAGCGGCACACCGCCGGCCGGCTCTCTCGGCTCTCTCGGGGGCTGCTCAGATGTTATCCGGATGTTCCCTTTAGATGTTCCCGGTGCATGTTGTCTCTCTCCTCCTTTATAGTCCTCTTCCACCGATCCCAACTCTGCTACCCACACGCCGAGTACGCTGCTCTCCTGCAATCAGGAGCAGGATCAGCTCCTGCAGGTTATTGGTCGAACTGGAGGCAGCTGTGTAGAAGCTGTTTACTCCTCTCCCAGCGCCATATTGTGGGAGAGCAGATGCATAGAATAAGTCTTAATTCGAGTAACTTAGTCTAGTCCGAGTTGCTCCCCACAATAGTCCATAGAAAAGGAAATACCAATGACATTAAATACATGAAAAGATGATCAAAAATACTCATAGGATAAATGCAAATTAAAATCACACCACTTCTCACACAGCCGATTGACAAAATTCCAAAGTTTGATAGCACGTTCTTTTGGCAAGGCGAGGAGACACTGGCAATCTCATTGTCAGCTGGTGGGAGTGCAAAATGGGACAATCCCTGTGGAGAATAATTTTAGAAACATTTATTATAAATTGCAAATGCATTTTCCTTTTGACCCAAAAATTCCAACTCTGGGAATTATTCTCACATTTAAGTCTGTTTTAGCAATAGTTTTTCAGAGGACCCAAGCTAACATATACCCTTTGTATGAGAAAGGTAGAAAAAAATACATACTCATATTTACATAAAAACACTGGAGGTGGGTGAATATTTGTCCCAGTGGTTAAGAGGCTGGTTAGTAAGCCTATATCCCACATCAGCATGTCTGGGTTAGATCCCCAGCTCCAGTTCCCAATTCCAGTTTCCTGCTAATGTGGACCTTGGGAGGCAGCAGTAATGATCAAGTAGTTTGATTCCTGCCACAGATATGGGAGACCTGGATTGAGTTCTTGGCTCCTGGTTTTGGCCCACTGGCTGTTGCAGGTACTTGGAGAATGAACCAGTGGATGGGAACTCTCTGTCTCTTGCTGTGTGTCTGCCTCTCCAATAAATAGATTTAAAAATTAAAAAAATACTGGAGATATATAGAAGAAAAGAAGTTAGGGAAAGCACTAGAAGTGAGGTGGTGGTAATTGGTTGGGTTGAGAAACCTATAACCCCGTTTCTAATGAATGAGGAAAACATCGGACAAATTCCAACAGAGGGCAGCCTACAAAAATACCTGACGAATACTCCTCCAAACTGTCAAAGTCATTTAGGACAAGGAAAGTTTGAGAAACTGTCATAGCTTAGAGGAACCTAAGGAGATATGACAACTAAAATAATGTGGTGTCCTGAATAAGATCCAGGAACAGAAAAGAGATTTAGGTAAAAACCAAGGACATCTGAATAAAATGTGGAACTAATAAATAATTAAGGATTAATATTAAAAATTTATGTATTAGCACATTAATTGTAACAAATGTACCGCATTAAAATAAGAAGTTATCAATAGGTGACTGTGCAAAAAATTAAGTTGGATGTTTATTTTTTTTTTTTAATTTATTTTTTATTTTTTGACAGGCAGAGTGGACAGTGAGAGAGAGAGACAGAGAGAAAGGTCTTCCTTTGCCATTGGTTCACCCTCCAATGGCCGCCGCGGCCGGCGCGCTGCGGCCGGCGCACCGCGCTGATCCGATGGCAGGAGCCAGGAGCCAGGTGCTTTTCCTGGTCTCCCATGGGGTGCAGGGCCCAAGCACCTGGGCCATCCTCCACTGCACTCCCTGGCCACAGCAGAGAGCTGGCCTGGAAGAGGGGCAACCGGGACAGAATCTGGCGCCCCGACCGGGACTAGAACCCGGTGTGCCGGTGCCGCTAGGCGGAGGATTAGCCTAGTGAGCCGCGGCGCCGGCCTGGATGTTTATTTTATACAAAAATTCATTTAAAATTGATCAAAGACCTAAAGAAGACTCTCAGAAGAAAACATTTGTAAAAAAAAGTTATGACATTAGATTTGGCAGTGATTTCTTGGATATTACACCAAAAGCACAGACAGTGAAAGAAAAACAACCTGGATTTCATAAAAATTTAAAAACTTCGTGTATTAAAAGACACAATCAACAGAGTGAAAAGGCAGCCCTCACAATGGGAGAAAATACTTGCAAATTCTATATCTGAGGAGGGATTAATATCCAAATATATAGAGAATTCCTGTAACACAACCAAACAACCCAATTCAAATATGCTAAAAGGAACTTGAAGGCTATTTGTATACCTTCTTTGGAATATAAAATACATGAAAAGATGTTTGACATCATTAATCATCAGGCAAATGGAATCAAGATGACAATGAGACAATTCACCACACCCACTAGGATGGCTATTATAAAATTTTTAAAAAACAAAATAATTGTTTCCAGTTTGGGTTGATGATAAAGTTCTAGATACGGATGCTGGTGGTACAACGATGTGAATGCACTTAATGCCACTGAGCTATGCACATTTCACTGAATTTAACCATGATTAAAATGGTAAATTCTATGCTTTGTGTATTTTATTACAGCTTTATATATATACATACATATATATATATATATGGCGCCAGGTGTAAGGATTTGATTCCTGTCCCCAGCTCCTGATTCCAGCTTCCTGCCAATACAGGCCCTGGGAGGTAGCAGGTAATGATTCAAGTGGCCGAGTCCTGCCCAGTCCTATTTATTGTGGTCATTTGGAGAGTGAACTAACAGATGGGATGTGTGTGTGTGTGTGTGTGTGTGTGTCTTTGCCTTTCTGCCTCTGTCTCCCAAATTAAAAAAAAAATGGCATCTAGATTATAAAGATTCGCAGATGACATGACCTTATACATAAAAATACTAAGAAATCTACTAAAAATATTAGAATAAACAAGTTTAGCAAGGCTGCAAGATATGATAAATATGCTAAAATCAATTTTATTTCTATACATTTGCAATGGATAATCCAAAATGGAATTTTTAAAATATTTATTTATTTGAAAGAGTTACACACAGAGAGAAGGAGAGGTAGAGAGAGAGAGAGAGAGAGAGAGATCTTCCATCCAATGGTTCACTCCCCAATTGGCCACAATGGCCAGAGCTGAGCCAGTCTGAAGCCAGGAGCCAGGAACTTCCTCTGGGTCTTCCCACAAGGGTGCAGGGTCCCAAGGACTTGGGCCATCTTCTACTGCTTTCCCAGGCCATAGCAGAGAGCTGGATTGGAAGTGCAGCAGCCAGGTCTCGAACCAGCGCCCATATGAGATGCCGGCACTGCAGGCGGCAGCTTTACCTGCTATGCCACAGTGCAGGCCCCAAAATGAATATATATTTTTTAAAAATTTCATTTATGTAGTATTAAAAAAGATAAAATACTTAGAAGTAAATTTTTGCAAAAGAAGTACAAAGTTTATTCTCTGAAAATTACAAATCATTATTGAAAGAAATTGAAGAAGACCTAATGAAAGATTTTTAAAAAGCTGATGGGGGAATCAGAAGACTTCATATTGTTAAGATGTCAGTGTTTTCCAAATTGATCAGCAGATTCAATGCAATCAATCCCCATCACAGTCCCTGCTGACTTCTTTTTTTATTATTTATTTTTTTTAATTTAATAAATGTGAATTTACAAAGTGCAACTTTTGTATTGTTGTGGCTCCCCCTCCCCCAACCTCCCTCCCTCCCGTGGCCCTCCCCTCTCCCACTCCCTCTCCCATCCCGCCCTTCATCGAGTTTCATTTTCTTTTTTTTCATTTTTTTATTTTTATTTTTTTTGACAGGCAGAGTGGACAGTGAGAGAAAGAGACAGAGAGAAAGGTCTTCCTTTGCCGTTGATTCACCCTCCAATGGCCGCCGCGGCCAGCGCGCTGTGGCCGGCGCACCGCGCTGATCCGATGGCAGGAGCCAGGTGCTTCTCCTGGTCTCCCATGGGGTGCAGGGCCCAAGCACTTGGGCCATCCTCCACTGCACTCCCGGGCCACAGCAGAGAGCTGGCCTGGAAGAGGGGCAACCGGGACAGAATCCGGCGCCCTGACCGGGACTAGAACCCGGTGTGCCGGTGCCACAAGGCGGAGGATTAGCCTAGTGAGCCGCAGCTCCGGCCTGAGTTTCATTTTCAATTACCTTCATATGCAGAAGATCAACTTAGTATACACTAAGCAAGGATTTTAACAGGCTGCACTCACACAACTGCACAAGGTATAGGGCATTGTTCGACTAGTAGTGTTGTTTTTAAGTTTCATAGTAAAACACATTAAGGACAGAGATCCTACGTGGGGAGCCTGTACTCAGTGACTCCCATTGTTGATTTAACAATTGGCACTCTTATTTATGATGTCAGCAATCACCCAAGACTCTTGGCTATGGAAGCCCCTTGAGTTCACCAACTCTGAACTTGTTTAGTCAAGGCCGTATCACAGTGGGGGTTCCTTCCTCCCTTCAGAGAAAGGCGCCTCCCTCCTTGATGGCCTGTTCCTTCTGCTGGGGTCTTGTTCACCAGGATCTTTCATTTAGATAGTTTTTTGCCACCATGTTATGGCTTCCCATCCCTGCTGACTTTTTTATAGAAATGTACATACTGTTTCTAAAACTCATATGGAACTACAAGAAATTCTAGATATTTACCTAGGTAGCTACAACGATCTTGCAAAAGTATAAAGTAGGACTCACACTTCCTAATTTCAGACGTTACCACAAAGCAACAGTAATTAGGTCAGTATGGTACTGGTACGAATATTGATCCCTGTGTAACAGCAAATTGGAATTCCAGGGCAGAGTTGAATTCTATCACTTTAAAAATGTCATTGCTCTCCAATCTTGGGTGTCTTTATGGCACATTTCACTCCTACTGAGCTTGAGTTTTCCAAAACTGAGAGAGTTAAATTATGGTTGGTCATAGTTTCAGGATTATGTTGTCCCAGTTTAACAGCCCAGGGGAAAAACAAAAGTGCCTCTCTCTCCCTCTCTCTCTGTCACACACACACACACACACACACACACAGCATTTGAATAAAAAACCTGAGTGATTTCTTCTGGCAGTTATGTGAATAATGTATGTTCTCTCTCTCTTTTTTTTTTTATATAATGTATGTTCTAAGCTTAGGATAATTTTATCAAGAGAGTGCATATAAATGCTTTATATTCTTGTCTTAGATTATGTAGAATGTGCTTCCACAGTCCAAAAAGCCGTATCTTGCTTTAGTGCTTAAGAGTCTATTGTAAGGAGCTGGTCCTTACGGGACAAGGGAGGATGTAAAACGTGCCTTTTCCTGTTGGGAGTGACATCCTGGCCACCGCTCCCATCCTAAAGTATTGTCTTTGAGGAAGGTTCTTAAAATGCTGGGCAGTCTGATGAGGTTGTAAGGCCTGCTCCACGCGCCCAGTAGAAGAGCAGAACCAGTCATGCTCTATGTTGCCAAGTCGCTGAATTTCCAAGGAAACAGATCCCTCCTTCCCAAGTCTTCACCCCATTATCACACTCTCTGCCGCACTCCTTTGCTTTTCTCTCACCTCACCATGGCCTTTTAACAGAATCAGAAAATTGAGTTCAAGCAGTAAACTGCTGCTTTTTTTCTTTCCTTTTAGAATTCAGCAAATTATGGGCTTCTGCACTAAAGAAATTAGACTTTGATCCAGTACTTCCAGCTACACCAGAAAGTATTCATGTGGAATATAATAAATGTCCCAAAATGTCTGCTCTTTGCTCCAATTTTCTTTAGGGTATTTTTTGACAAGAAATCATTAAAAGACATCCACGTAGATGCCTGAATTGATGCTAATTCTGGTCACCTCCTGGAATGTAGTTCTTTTTTTTTTTTTTTTTAAAGAAGCTTGCCTGCCTTCCTGACTTCCTGCCTTTCTTTTCCTTTTTCTTTTTTGAAAAGCAGAAAGAGATTTTTCCATCAGCTGGTTCACTCTTCAAATACCTGTAGTAACCATGCCAAAGCTAGAAACCTGGGTCTCCATCCAGGTTTCCCACATGGGTGTAGAGACCCAAGTGCTTGAGCCTTGACCAGCTGTCTTCCAGAATGTGTGATCAGAAGTGAAGGCCAGACTCAAGGCGAGGCACTTCATCCCATAGAGGATGTGGGCCTCTTAGCCTCTGCGCCAGTTGCCTGCCCCTGGAATGAAGTTCTTGACTGGCAAGCTGAGCATACTCCAAATTCTGCAGGGGCCTCTTTTGTCCCTGGAGATGCATCTGTGTTCTCTATAGGGTTTACATTTGAATAACAGAAAATGTTTTTAGATAGGCCACTGCTAGGGCGTGGGATGCACAGTGAGAGAGTGGACAAGTGGATGGGAGAGCAAGGATTTGTTTGCATTGAATCAGAGTCTCTGGAATTCTGACAGTAGAAAGGCCACTGAGAAGGAGCATTTCTAGAGTAGTCAGTAAAAGTCAAAGTTAGCCAAACTCAGGATAAGCTTTGAAGTTTTCTAGTGGGCAGCCATAGCAGAGAGGACAGTTGGAGGGTCAGCCTTCTTAGCAGTTGAGATGAAAAAAAAAAAAAGTCTGTCCATATAAGGGAGCTTCTTGATTCCCCAAGAAGCTTTTGCAGATTTTAAGTTGGATTTACCAAATCATATGACCTCAGAAAACACCAGACATATCTAACCCAGAAATAAGTTTCATTTTGGGAGGGCTTGAACATCTATAAATATCATTTTGTTTTTCTCCAGTTAGATTGGGATGCAGAAAGAATTTTGTAGCATTTTTTTCACATGAAAAATCACTGCAGAGTACTTCTGGAAACATAATGAGTGCAGGTTCAGATCAGAATGGAATTCCCTTGCTATGAAGCAAATGTGTAAAAGATTCTTGGCCAGAGAACACAATCTGAGGAGACGTTGATGATTGGAATGACCTGGATCATGGGTCCAGTGCTGGCATACACACTGTGGCCAGCCAGAAGGATGGAGCTCTATGACTGTCTAGGCCTAATCTCATGCCCACCCCATGACCAGGAAGTGGGGTACTATAATTTATAGCCCAATGAGAACCATATTGGGGGGAGGGAGGCTCTCCCAGAGAGAGCTACTGTTAGTAGAAGAGTGGAATGACAGACAGACTCCAAAAACAGATGCCCATTCTAGTTTCTGAATGGACCATCTTCATTCTTAGGCTTCTGAAATCTTAGATTTCATCATTTCATTTTTCTGTCTCAGCTATTAGAGAATATTAATTAATAAATTCCAATGAGTTTTTTCCTTCTTAATGTTTATCATCTTCTTCCTGTCCATTACAAATGCCATCACTTTAGCTAGATCTTCATTACCTCTTATTTGCTTGTGTGGAACTCAAGATCGGCTTCTTTGTCTTGTCTCTGTAAAATTAGTCCTTCTGAGTTCTTTAACTAAATGAAACTTTTTCAATCACCAATTTCATCACATAACAAAGGTAATGTCACTTTTATGTACTTTTTAATATTTTGCCATACTTTCACATATTATCAAAGGGTGATTCCCCACGTAAGAGTGTACTACTTGGTAAGTAATGCAGAGGCTCCTATTGTATCAATTTATGATTTTCCCCATAGCTCTATAAAAGGGTAATTTCATGTTTGTGTGTAAAAGGTGGAAAATGAAATCTTGCCCAGTGAATAGTGTTGACCACTTAGGGAGAATCACCTGGGGGAAATAACTTTCTTCTAGACCAGAAATTGGAACTCTGAGTGAATAACAAAAAGGGGATGTCTCAATAGGTCTGGAACCATGAAGGTATCAGGAGGGTATGCAGAAGGTGGTTTATAAGTAGTAAGAGAATGAGATAATTTCCTTATACTGAGACAGGCTAGGGATCAGTTATAATAATTATGACAGCAAATACATGTTTTAAGTTCTTATATGTGCTGGTTGTTGCTAAGCATTTCATTTAATCCTCAAAGTAACCCAAGGAGGAAGGAATTAATTTATCCATTACAGATGCTGAAATTATGGTTCAGAAAGATCAAGATCCTTACCCAAGGTTATAGGAGTACAGGTAGTTAAACGGCAGAGTTAAGGTTTAAATGCAGGATCATCTGGTTACCAATGCCTAGGTGCTCAGGCTATTCTTGACTATTTTTTTCCCTTTCTCAGGTCTTTTTTGTTTGTTTCTTCAGATTCTATCTGTTTGCTCCTTAGTCTCTTAGTCTTTATCCCAATACACCTGCTGCTACTTATTTTTCAGAGTCCTCTAAGTACCTGTGGAAGGGACTGGGTGGGACGTACTTCACCTATCTGACCCAGAACTGAAACCTTTCTCGGACAGGCTTTCAGATAATCCATCTCATTTCCACTTCACAAAGGCACAAGGAGTTTTTAGCTATACTTTTGACACAATGTGAAAGAAGAGCATATCCCTGGGTTCTTAAGCCAAAGGAGTTCCAAAGGAATAGGAGAGTATCAGGGAAGAGTGTGAGGGCTGCTTGAGCAAGCTTCCCCTCCTGCCTGGAAAGTCATCTTCCAGGGTGAATTTCTGACAGTTTTGAGGTTTGTTTCATAACAGAGAGAATGCACTAGTCTACCCATTATCTTCTTAGAATTATAATGGAAATTGCGTATGATTTTAGAGAATACAATTATTTTAAGGCTTTAATAAAAATATTTTATGATTTTTAAAGGATGTCATACCTTTCTTAATCACATAAAATGCAGATTCTCTTGGAATAGCACCGGAATGAGAAGCCAAGACTGCTTGGAATTTGTGGTCCAGTCCCTGTTCTACAGGCAATAACTCACCTTCCCTGGCCACAGTTTTCTTCTCTCGGGGAAGCTGCTGCCCGTTGACATTCTGCTGCTCCTGTGGACACAGAGCACTTGCTAGAGTCTCCAAAGCATAGCTGAGATAGATTAGAATATCTGGATGAGACATTAGTAAGTATTTTGAGATAACAGTGGGAAGTAAATACAGAGTAAAATTCATATAAAAAATACGGCATCCAAGTTGGAGATTGTTTCTTAAGATCTTGCAGGATTCTCATCCCTGGGTAACCTTCCACTGGTTCTTCCTGGTACTCAGTCTACCTCCCTTGAGTGGAAACCATTTGAGCACAGCCACACTACACTGTTCATCAAATAAGGCCAGGTAGTTTGCTTTCTTGTTTCTGCTTTGGTTTTCCATTTTAGGGACCACTATATTCCCTACACGTTTCACCAGGGAATCACCTCATCCTACTGCCGAGACTCTACCTGTCTACCAACAGTGAGGTGCCACTGCTGTGTCCATATCTTTATCTAACTGCAAAGACTCTCACCATCTAATCTCTACTGGATCATTCCGATATTCCCTCAGCACACAAACATGCTGTAAAACACCCTCCTAAATAAGACAAAGCAAAAATACTTTTATTCTGTCATGCCTCTCAGTTTATGGGTCTTTTCTCAGTTATGCTATCTCTTTAGAGAAAAACTCTTTGTCTATCCAGCTGTCTTTATTGCCTCTCCTCCCATTTGCTAGAGAACCTAAACCTTCACCTCCAACCATTTGGCTGACAATGCTCTTGGATAGGCCCCCAGATGGTCTTCAGGTTATAAAATCCAACTTCCAATTCAGTCTCCATCTTACATGCTGAGCCACATTAACACAGATGCCTACTCCCTTTTATCTTTTTTTAAAAGGTTTACTTATTTTGAAGTCAGAGTTAAACGGAGAGAGGAGAGGCAGAGGGAGAGAGAGAAGGGGAGGGAGAAGGGGAGAGGGAGAGGGAAGGAGAGGGAAAGAAAGGGAGAGGGAGGGGGAGGGGGAGGAGAGGGGAGAGGGAGGGGGAAGGAGAGGGAGAGAGGTCTTCCATCTGCTGGTTCACTCCCCAACTGGCCACAATGGCTGGAGCTGTGCTGATCCGATGTGGGGAGCAGGGTCTGTCTCTCGCAACATGGCGGGGTGCCTGGGAGACAAATAAATACTGAGACTGTGGACTGAAAGTAACTCTATGCGTCTGATCTCCCACCATATGGCGCTGAGAGGGAGTAAACAAATCTTACACAGCTGTTTGGTCAATTAGCTGATTCCTGATCCAACCTCTGATTGGAGGAAAGCGGAGTGCTCAGCAGGCGGGCAGTGGAGCACGGATTGGTGGGAGAGGACTATAAAAGGGGGAGAGAGACAACATGCGGGGGCCCTCTGAGAGAGTCAGCCGGAGAACTCGCTGGTGCCGCTCCTTCACAAAAGCGGGGGAGCGGCAGCAAATCCGGGAAGGACTGGGGAAAGAAAACAGCATCCAGTCCGGTGCTGCTCCTCCGCTCACGGAGGAGTGACAATCCGAAACCAGGAACCAGGAGCTTCTTCCGGGTCTCCCACGCGGGTGCAGGGGCCCAAGGTGCTTGGGCCATCTTCTACTGCTTTCCCAGGCCATAGCAGAGAGCTGGATCGGAAGTGGAGTTGCCGGGTCTCAAACCGGCACCCATATGGGATGCCAGTGCTTCAGGCCAAGGCGTTAACATGCTGCACCACAGCGCCGGCCCCCCCACTCCCTTTTATCTTAAAAATATTCTTAACAAGGCTCTGAGACACCATATTTTCCTAGTTTTCTTTCTTTACCATTAACTGTCCCTGTCATCTTTCTAGTCTCCAAATAAGGCAGTTCCCCAGGGTTTAGGCCTCAGTCCTCTTCTTAATCTGTGTTCACACCCTACGTGATCTCATCTACCATCCATATACTGAGGACTCAAATTTATTTTTTCAGAACCAACCCCTCCTTTGAGTTCAACACAGATATTTGCAACGATACCTAATCAGTATTTCTACTTGGATGTCAACCAGATATCTCAAATTTAATACTCTAGAACCAAACGCTTCTACTATTCTTCACAGTTCCCCATCTCAGTAAGCAGTATCTCCTTTCTCCCAGTTGTTCAGCCCGAAATCTTTGATGCTATGGCGGATGTCTCTTTTCTCTTGTACACCACTTCTACTCCATCAGCAAGTTCTATCAGCTTGTCACTCCTTGGAAACACCTCTGCAAGCACTGGAGTCCAAGCCATCTGCAGTTGTTCACATGAAGTTCTGTCCTCCCTTCGCTCTTGATCCCAGAGTCAGTGATCAAAGGGTCTTCTGAACCAGAGGAGCCCTTTTAAAACATAAATATGATCATGTTATAACCTCACTCAATCATCTAGTGGTTTTACATCCCATTTAAAGTGCAAAGTCAATTCAAAGTTCAACCTTGGCCTAAAGGTCCTTATATTACTGACCCCTGATACAATTCCAAAATCTGCTCCTACAACTTTCTCTTTTCTTCAAGACACGCGCCAATTCAAACCGGACTTGCCGTTCTTGCTCCTGTCTTGAGGCTTCTGCAATTGCTGTAGCTGCTGCTCTTCTTTTGCCAGAGATACTGGCATTGCTCTCTCCCTCACTTCACTCAGGTCTCTGTTCAAATATCACCTCCTCAAAAAGAGCTTCCTGGGGCTGGCGCTGTGGCATAGCTGGTATCCTGCTGTACTGGCATCCCATGTGGGCACCAGTTCAAGTCCTGGCTGCTCCTCTTCCTATCCAGCTCCCTGCTGATGCACCTGGGAAAGCAGTGGAGGATGGTCCAAGTGCTTGAGCCCCTGCACCCATGTGGGAGATCCAGAAGAAGCTCCTGGTTCCTGGCCTCGGATTGGCCCAGCCATGAACCACTGAGGCCATTTTGGGAGTGAACCAGTGGATGGAGGATCTCTCTCTCTCCCTCTCTCTCTCTGCAGCTCTACCTTTCAAAATAAATAAATAATTTTTTTTAAAAAAAGACCTTCCCTGACTACTTGACCTAAAACAGTCATCTCTTTGTTCTTTCTTTTCTTACCCCATCTTATAATATTTTCAGAGTCTGACATATAATATAGTTTTACCTGTGTATTATGTGTCCACTCTCCACCATCTAAAATATAAGGTCTGTGAGAGCAGGGATTTTGATTTGTTCATTGCTGTGTCCCTTACACCTAGGCCAACACCACACAGGAAGCAGACAATTAATATATGTTGAATTTATCATCATGTTGGCTACATGTATTCAGCTCTTATTGTGTGTATTTCATTGGTAAATACTTTATATAAATGTTTCATTCAATTTTATTTCACAGATCAGAAACCTAAAATATGATAAAAGTCACTGTTTTCCTATGGTCTTTCCCTTGTCACACAATCCTGTAAGGTCCTCTAGTGTGAAAATCAATCTCCTGGGGCTGACTCACTCCTATTTCAGGATTCTGTACCTTCAAAGCCAAAACCCAGCCATGCTGGTTCCTGTGGCTCCTCCCTCTCCTGCCTGTGCTAAAGGGATGGATCAAGCTGGGCACCTGTGTTTATGTGAACCGTGCTGATTGAAACTGGTGATAAGGGAAGTTTGTGTAGATGTTTTGCTGTTAGTTTTTTTAGGTGTCAGTGAGTACAGTGGCCATGTGTATTTGGTATCTTGCCTTTGCTTTTTATTTATTTATTTATTCATTTTTATCCCAGTTCTCCTATAAAGGAAACAATGATTCATAAAACTGGTACATCACCATAGTTACCTGAGCGTGGCTACAGCTCAGAAGAAGGGAAAGTTCCTTTCTTGTGTAGGGGAGAGCAAGGAGTTCTATTTTCAAAGATCTTTGTATTTCTCCAGGTCCTGTGCCCACCTTAGATTGCAAGTCAGGGATTTGAAAGTCTCGAGGCTCGGGAAGGCCCGCTTGTTTCCTACTAGTGTCAGCATCCAGCCTTTGCTGATTACCAAGGAGCAGAAAGGGGATGGTGTTTCAGCAGCTGGGGAGGCTGAGGGACAGCTTCTTAAGAGGAGAAAGAGGGAAGGTACTTCATTTATTGAAACAGGGTGATTAAACTGTCAAAGTGAATTTTGAGAGACAGCTGCACACAGAATAGAGATAGTGATTAGAAAAACTAATTACAGTTGTAGATGCTTTGCATTTCTACAGCACTCTGTATTTACAAAGAATTCGTAAGCTCTTTAATCACTCATTAACTCTGCCCCACCACGGTCTTGTGATATGGGCACATTACTGACATGTTTGTATTCATCTTCTGGGAATTTTGAGCTGCAGCGGCCACATTCTAGGATGGGGAATACAATATCTTCCTTGCAACTCTTTTACTCATTGTGTGCTTTGAGAGCCAAATAATGAGAACGTGAACCTTATCTTACTCTGTAATTTTACTTTGAAGAATAAATCATGAAGATCCAGTGCTTTGCCAAATTAAAAAAGATGTCATATGTAAGTACTTAATAATGATATTAATGCTGTAGTTTGAATGTGTCTCCAAATTTCATGTGTTAGAAACTTAATTCCCAAATTCACATGTTAATGGTATTTGGAGATGGGATCTTTGGAGAGTGTTGGGGTCATAAGGGCTTTGTCCTTATGCATGATCAATCCTTTCATGGATTAATGGGCTGTCAAGGGAATGACTTTTTTTTATTTTGTAAAAGTGAGCTCTCTCTGGCAATGTTGTTCTTTCTCACCATTTGTAATCTACGCCATGTTAAGATGCAGCAAGAAGCCCTCACCAGATGCCAAGCAGATGTTGCTTGCCTGCTCTTATTTTTTTAAATAATTATTTATTTGAGAGGCAGAGAGAGGTAGAGAGAGAGAGAGAGAGGTCTTCCATCTGCTGGTTCACTCCTCAGATGGCTTCAATGGCTGGAACTGGGCAGATCTGAAGCCAGGAGCCAGGAAGGAGCTTCTTCTGGAACTCCCACGTGGGTGCAGGGACCCAAGCACTTAGGCCATCTTCTGCTTTTCCAGGCCATCAGCAGAGAGCTAGATCAGAAGTGGAGTAGCTGGAACTCAAAGTGGTGCCTATAAGGGATGCTGGCGGGGCAGGTGGAGGCTTAACCTACTACACCAGAGCACTGGCCCCACTACCGTGCTCTTGAACTTCTAGAATTATGAGCGAAATAAACTTCCATTCTTTATAAATTACCAGGCTCAAGTATTTTGTTGTAACAACAGAAAAAGACAAAAACAACTGACTTCATAAACTTCAGTTTCCTCAATTTTTAAGAAATTGTGGTAAAACATACATAACATTTACCACCTTAAACATCCTTAAGTTTGCAGTTCAGCAGCATTAAGTACATTGATATTGTTATACAACCATCAACACCATCCATCTCCATAACTATCTTTGTCTTGTAAAACTGAAACTATTCCCATTTAACAGTAACTTCTCATTCTTCCCTCCTTCTACCCCTCAGCAATCACCATTCCAGTTTCTGTCTCTGTGATTGTGATTATTCTGAGTACCTCATATAAGTGGAATCATATAGTAATATTTGTCTTTTTGTGACCTGCATATTTCACTAATAATGTCCTTAAAGTTTATCTATGTTGTAGTGTAGTGCAGAACTTCCTTCCTTCCTAAGACTGAAGATTTCATCGTATTGTGTTTACTCACTTACCCATCGATGGACACTTGGTTTGCTTCCATGTTTCAGCAGCTGTTGTGGATGATACTGCTATGAACTGGAGTATGCAACTATCTCTTCAAGTCCCTGTTTTCAAATCTCTTGTGTATAGACTCAAACATGAAATTATTAGATTATATGATAATTTTAAAACATGGCCGGTGCTGAGGCTCAATAGGCTAATCCTCTGCCTGTGGCGCTGGCACACTGGATTCTAGTCCCCGTCAGGGCGCCGGATTCTGTCCCGGTTGCTCCTCTTCCAGGCCAGCTCTCTGCTTTGGCTCGGGAGAACAGTGGAGGATGGCCCAAGAGCTTGGGCCCTGCACCCGCATGGAAGACCAGGAGAAGCACCTGGCTCCTGGCTTCGGATCAACACAGCATGCCGGCCATGGCGGCCATTGGAGGGTGAACCAACAGAAAAAGGAAGACCTTTCTCTCTGTCTCTCTGTCTCTCTCTCTCACTGTCCACTCTGCCTGTCAAAAATAAAAAACCACACAATATATTTTTGAATTCATATAGTATTTGAAAGTATGTATTTTATAAATATAGCACTATATCAGAATTTGAAAAATATAAAAAAATCCATAATGTCATTACTAATAATCTTAAATCTTCTTAGCATATGTTTGTACGTAGTTTATTCAGTACACATTTATTGAGCATCAATTTTGTGTGAGGGATCTAATCCATATGAAATTCATTCGTGATTAACTTAAACTACCATCTATGGATATAATTAAGCAAAAGCTAATTATGATAACCTTTTCCCTAGATTTCCATGCAGTGGGATCCTAGAGAAAAACTCCTAACAGAAGCCTGCACATTTGCCCCTTGCAGAACCTCAGAACAAATCATCATACTCAGCTTCCTTTTTCATCCTTTAAGCTCTTACAATGTCCCTGTTGCTCCAGAATTTTAAAAATGGGTCCAATTTCCTGACATTTGGCTATGGCATGGGGTTGCAGACAATTCAGCAGGATGACAGGCATAGGAGAAAGGATCACATAGACATTCTGATCTCCCTTAGCCTAGGATCGGCTTTGAAGTGGTGATATAGGGGCAGGGGTGTCCCGGCCTGGATGTATCCTTCCAAGATTCATAACTTGAAACCCAGTCTGCACTGTGGTAGTAGTGAGAGGTGGGGCCTTTGGGAGATGATGAGGTCATAGGGCTCAGTCCTCATGACTGGGATTATCGCCCTTTACAAAAAGGCCCCAGGGAGCTTGTTCACCCCTTCCTTCATGTGAGCATACAGCAGCGAGTTGCCCCCTATAAAGCAGAGAGTGAGCCCCTGTCAGACACCACGTATGCTGGCACCTTAACCCTGGACTGCTCAGCCTCCAGAGCTGTAACCAGTAAATTTCTGTTGTCTATAATAACCTCACCTAACGTACTTTGTTGTAGCAGCCTGAACAGACCGAGACAGGGGAATATTGGCTGTGCAGGAAAAGAGCAGGGAGTAGACAGGCTAGATTAAACCACTGGTACCTGAAGAACCAGAGAAAACTCTGGAATCAGAGGGAAGCCTCAGGTTCTCACTGTTGCCTTATCACCTTCAAGTGATTTCTGGAGAAATAGTTGCCATTATCCTCACAACATAAGTACTTTCATTTTGGGGTGGGGGGTGGCTTATGGGTTGAGATGGAAGCCAAAGCCCCTTAAAGATAATCTTGAAACAAATTCACCTTGAATTGTACGGGTTGCAGGTTTGGCCTGTTGCCCTCTTTTCCAACTTCTACCAGGCTCTCTCCCCAGACTGAATTCTTGTCAGATATGTCTCCAATTGGGATTTAGTTTTCCAATTTAGTTCTCTCCCTTAAGGTACTGAAACAAATTTGTAATTTTTTTTAAAAAAAACTTGAAGGTTAGCATTAGCATTACAAAATTGAAAAAGATGTCAAAAAGGTTACCTGAGCCAGTTCTTCATGTCCCTGACTCTGTATTTTAGTTTGTTGGGTTCTTTGTCTCACTTACAATGTCAATTCCCTGATGGCAAGATAAAATAACAGTCACACAATTACTATAAATCTTTTCAAATGCTAGAAACAAATGTCCCTGATTTTCATAAAAAATGCATTTGGCCCTTTTTTGCTGCCTTCTAGCCCCTTTCTGGCCTGTTCCGTGATTCTGCTCTGGAGGTGAGCCACGGCCACAAAGCCCTCCAGCTCTCTGTGTTCTGGACTCCAGGCCCACAGTTTCCCAGGTGTGTCTGTGGGGAGCAGCTCGGACTAGACTAAGTTACTGGAATTAAGACTTATTCTATGCATCTGCTCTCCTACAATATGGCGCTGGGAGAGGAGAAAACAGCTTCTACCCAGCTGCCTCCAGTTCAACCAATAAACTGTAGGACTTGCTCCTGATTGGAGAGCAGCGTACTCGGCGTGTGGGCAGCCGAGTTAGGATTGGCGGAGGAGGACTATAAAGGAGGAGAGAGACGGCATGCACCAGGAACATCTAAGGGGAACATCTATCTGAAGGAACACCTGTGCAGCCCCCCAGAGAGCCGGCCGGCGGTGTGCCGCTCCCCTGCGGAAGTGGGGAATGCGGCCAGGGGGAACTGCCCTTCCACGGAGGTGGAAGGGATAGTAGCCAACCCGGGAAGAACCAGCAGCAAACCCGGGGAGGGCCGAGCAGACAGAAAGAACAGCGCAGGGTCCTGTGTCGTTCCTCCACGAAGACGGGGAGCGACATAATGGTGCCGTGACTCGGATAGGAAACCTAGGACGGATAGGAAACCTAGGACGGATAGGAAACCTAAGAGGGAAGAAACGGGAAGAAGCAGGAAAATACCGGAGAGAGAGACTAGCAAAGAGCCTAGGTGCCGGAAGAAGCTATTGAAAGCCTAGGCAGAGACTCGGATATGGACTGTGGGAAAGAAGTTAGGATTGAAAGCGAAAGTGAAAGCTATCATAGACTCGGATGCGGACTATGGCGGGGAAGCTAGGAGACTGAAAGCGAAAGTGAAACCTGGAGGAGGCTTGGACTCGGATACGGACTGTGGGGAGAAGCCAGGAGAAATGAGAGGAATATTGTTGGAAGAAAACTTAAGGAAACATACCGGGTAGAGAAAAATGTTAGGGAGGATGAAGCCGCGAGTGCAGGCCGAGGCGAAGACTTAAGCCACCTTGGAATTCTTCAAGTCACCCCGGGGAGCAAGAGGCGAAGATCTGGAACCAGAGGCAGAGACGTGGGCCGCCAGGTTGAAATTCGCCAGGTTAGTCCGGGGAACTTGGACTGAATGCCGGTGGTGGCGGAAACATTCGCGGAAGCCGCCGCGTGCAGAGAGAGCACGGGGCGTGAATAGATGGGGAACGCGGGGCTGGCGCGAGGCTGTGGTGCGGGCGCGAAGTGCGTGGAGACTGCGGAGCGTGCGCGCAGAGCCGGGAACCCGCCGGCGGGGCGAGGCGCCAGGAAGCCGCGCGGAGCCGTGAAGCTGCCGCGGGGCGGGGCGAGGTGCTGAGAAGCTGCTGCGGGGCGAGGTGCCGAGAAGCAGCCTCGGGGCGAGCGCCGCCGGGAAACCGCGGGGATAAGAGAAGCCGTGGGAAGTTTAGAAGTAAAATGAGAGAAATAGGAATGCTGGAAGATAGAAGTAAAATGGGAGAAATAGGAATGCCCGGAGATAGAGAAATAGAGAAATAGAAAGGCCTCCCTACAACACTGCACTGTGAGAGCTTGGATTCGGTCTGCCTGATTAAGTGAGGCGATGAGCACGATGAGCACCTGCGGCGGCTAGCAGCTTATGCGCTGCAGGTCACCGAAGACAGGCACGAATTAACATCAGTAAGGCTTCCCCACAATACAACAGTTAGGAGGCTTGGATTCGGTCTGCCTGATTAAGGCGGTAAGCACCAGCAAGCAGCTCGACCAGAGTATGAGCTGCAGGTCACCGAAGATAGGCACGAACCAACACTAATAAGTCTCCCCCACAATCGGCAATGAGAAGGCTTGGATTCGGTTTGCCTGATTGTTAGGGCTTGTAAGCCCCTGCAGGCAGAGCAGAGCATGCGCTGCAGGGCACCGAACACAGGCACGCATCAGCACCTAAAAACCTCCTCACAACATGGCGAAGAGAGGACCCGGATTCGGTTTGCCTCATTGATAGGACTTGTAAGAACCTGTGGCAACTCTAGCAAGTAGAGCAGAGTGTGTGCTGCGGGACACCGAAGACAGGCGCGTATCAACGCCAAAAAAATAAAAAGAAAGGGGGATCTGTGGGGAGCAGCTCGGACTAGACTAAGTTACTGGAATTAAGACTTATTCTATGCATCTGCTCTCCTACAATATGGCGCTGGGAGAGGAGAAAACAGCTTCTACCCAGCTGCCTCCAGTTCAACCAATAAACTGTAGGACTTGCTCCTGATTGGAGAGCAGCGTACTCGGCGTGTGGGCAGCCGAGTTAGGATTGGCGGAGGAGGACTATAAAGGAGGAGAGAGACGGCATGCACCAGGAACATCTAAGGGGAACATCTTTCTGAAGGAACACCTGTGCAGCCCCCCAGAGAGCCGGCCGGCGGTGTGCCGCTCCCCTGCGGAAGTGGGGAATGCGGCCAGGGGGAACTGCCCTTCCACGGAGGTGGAAGGGATAGTAGCCAACCCGGGAAGAACCAGCAGCAAACCCGGGGAGGGCCGAGCAGACAGAAAGAACAGCGCAGGGTCCTGTGTCGTTCCTCCACGAAGACGGGGAGCGACAGTGTCCTTCACGGAGGTGGCTTCTGCACCCTGCCCTTCTGTCGTAAGTGCTTCGGGTAAGGAGTGAAGAAGAGGTGGTAACTCACTGCAGGGGAGAACTGCCCTAGGTTTCTTGTTTCCTCAGGCTGTGTCAGAGTGCCTGGGTTTGAGTCCCAGCTCCACTCCACATCCTGGGAGGCAGCGGGTGATGGCTCAAGTAGTCCTGCCACTCACACAGGAGTCCCAGACAGTCCCCAGCTTCTTGACACTTGGGGAGCAAACCAGCAGAGGGGATCTCTCTCTCTCTCTCTTGCCCTCCCTTCCAAGTAAAATAAATAAATAAATAATTTTTATAAAAGTCATTCCCTGACATGAAGAGACCCAAGGTGTAAGTCTGCAGCCATACTTAAGTATGCTGAGAGGCCGGCGCCACGGCTCACTAGGCTAATCCTCCGCCTTGCGGCGCCGGCACAACGGGTTCTAGTCCTGGTCGGGGCGCCGGATTCTGTCCTGGTTGCCCCTCTTCCAGGCCAGCTCTCTGCTGTGGCCCGGGAGTGCAGTGGAGGATGGCCCAAGTGCTTGGGCCCTGCACCCCATGGGAGACCAGGATAAGTACCTGGCTCCTGCCTTCAGATAGGCGCGGTACGCTGGGCGCCGGGCACAGCGGCCATTGGAGGGTGAACCAACGGCAAAAGGAAGACCTTTCTCTCTCTCTCTCTCTCTCTCACTGTCCACTCTGCCTGTCAAAAAATAAAAAATAAAATAAAATAAAAAAGTATGCTGAGAAGCCTTCACAAACAAACAGCCCCTTGAGGCCGGCGCTGTAGTGTAGTGGGCTAAGCCTCTGCCTGCAGCGGTGCCATCATCCCGGTTCAAGTCCCGGCTGCTCCTCTTCTGATCCAGCTCTCTGCTATGGCCTGGGAGAGCAGTAGAAGATGGCCCAAGTGCTTGGGCCCCTGCTCCCATGTGGGAGCCCTGGAAAAAGCTCCTGGCTCTTGGCTTCGGATCAGCCTAGCTCTAGCTATTGCACCCATTTGGGGAGTGAACCAGCAAATGAAAGGCCTTTCTCTCTGTCTCTCCCTCTCTCTGTCTGTAATTCTGCCTCTCAAGTAAATAAATAAAAATCTTTTAAAAAATGGCCTCTTTGAATTTCAGCCTTGAATCAAGCCCCCAAACCACTTAGGAAGGTGACCAACATTTTTTCTTCTCTTTATATGTGGAAATGTTCATTTTACTTGCAAAAGAGAAGAGCAAAATGTCATTTTTTTGGTGATTATGATGTTATAACAGAAATGTAGGCGTGTGAAATTTGTAATGTTATAGACAGATTTAGTATGAAATGCAAATATCATGGCAGAGTGGGCTGGCCACCCAAATCTCTGAAATGCTCGCAGAGTCCCTGTGTCTTGCTTGTCTAGCTGATTACAGGGCTGGAGTGTTAGGGAGCAGACAGTAGAGAGGGGGATCTAATTGGTGGGTGGGGGCAGTTTAAATCTTATAAAAGTTCCTCACTCTTCTCGGGAGGCTATTTATGGATATGGATAGTTATGTCACTGCATCTCCCCCCTGCAGTATGTGTAACTGATAACTGTTACTTGGATTAGTAGGGACTGCTGCTTATACTGACCCTGATAGCTTGATGTTTGATAACCTGCAAGTCTGATTGCTCCCATTCTCTGCTCAAAGTCCTTCAATAGACCCCAGTGCCAGGAACACAAATCACTTGTGATTCATTGGCTTGCTCACCCTATTCTTTAATTTTTTTCCCATATTTATTGGACAATAAGCCCTATGCTAGATGTTGGAGATACAACAATAAAGAAAATATACAAGGCAGTCCTAGAGCTCATAGAGCTTGCATCTTGTGGTGGAGACAGACATCAGCTACTAGTTGTAATATTTTGAGAAAACATTAATCTGTTTTTCCTTGGCATACCATCCATCATCCCATTCACAGTCATGTTCCCAATATCTAATCAGGTTCTCTTGCAATTATTCCACCAATATGGCCCCAGGAAAGGGGAATTATAAATGTCCCCCTCCCTTCTTCCCTCCCTCCTTCCCTCTATTTCTCTTTTAAAGATTTATTTATGAATTTGAAAGGCAGAGTTTACAGAGAGAGAAAGAGAGAGAGAGAGAGAGAGAGAGAGAGAGAGAGAGAGACAGGTCTTCCATCTACTGATTCAGTTCCCAAATGGCCACAATGGCTAGAGCTAGGCCTATCTGAAGCCAGGAGCAAAGAGCTTCTTTCAGGTCTTCCATGTGGCTGGCAGGGGCCCAAGGACTTGGGCCACCTCCCGCTGCTTTCCCAGGCCATAACAAAGACAGCTAGACCAGAAGAGCGGTCGAGTCTCAAACTGGCGCCCATATGGGACGCTAATGTGACAGGCTTTACCTGCTATGCTACAATGCCAGCCCTGATAAATGTCTCTTAAGGAATGAATATTTGATGAAGGAGGAACTAGTTGCTTTGCCTGCCCCCCATCACCTCACAGGGGGCAATGACACACTGATAGGAGAACCAGTCACAGCAACGTGGTGAAGTCTAGCTTCGCAGAGACTCTGTGCAGTGGGCACAGGGAGCTGGTGAGTGTGGTGGACAATGGGGTGGCTTCATAGTCACTCAGCTCAGTGCATACCAAGTGACAAATAATTCTGTTCCTGCTGTTTTTTCATGTCATATCAGAGCGCTGAATTTGAGTCCCAGCTCCACTTCTAATGCAGACCCTAGGAATAAGGGAGTGATGGCTCAAGTAGCTAAGTCTCTGCCACTCACAGGTCAATAATACATTTCCTACCTGATAAAGAAGGGGACACTCATTGAGTCCAGCAGAGAGGTCCCCATGTCCCCACTTCCTTGAAAGAACATGGAGTCCATTGGGTTGGGAGTGACCCACACAGGGGCATGGTGGTCATCACTGTACTGCCCACTTGCCTACTGGTTTTGGGCTTTGTCATTGCCCCGGCACTGGGTCCTGCAAGTGAGGAGGCCTGTCCAGAGCAACAGGCTCTTCCTGGAAGCCCAGGCCCTACCCCTTCCCCAGACTGCCTCCTCCTAGGCCTCAGAAGCTTCTGGCTCCCTTATTGCCTTCACCTTCCTCCCCCACCCCTCCCCTGGGGCTCTTGCCCCCCTCTGTCCTTCTCCTTGCACCCAAACACTTCACCTTCTAACACTCCCTGTTCTCCTCAGCCCACTCCTGTCAGTCAACTTCCCTCCCAGTTCACCACTTTAGCCTCCCAACATAATAAGTACCATACCCCTCTCAGTGAACTCAGTCCTTATAATAAAGGCTGATTCTCTCTCTCTCTCTCTCTCTCTCTCTCTCTCTCACACACACACACACACACACACACACAAAACCCTCTCTAGACAGGAAGATGGGGTAAAAGGAAGCACCTTCCACTAAAGGCAGAAGTATGGAGGTGGAAGTATGCAATAGAAATCCTCAGGTAGGGAGGCTGGTGGCCCAAGACCCTAGGAGCTCGGTGGCAAGCTACAAGCTTAGAAGCTCCATATTTGATATGGGGTGTGTATTATTTCTAACTCCTTTTATAACAAACTACAACAAATGTAGTGACTCACAACAACCCAAGTTTATTCTCTTATACTGTTGCATTCTTAAGATATTCTTCAGTTACAGAGACTGTCAGAGGAGAAACTCTTTTCCAAGTTTTATATAAATCAATACTTTAGCCATCTAAATCTGTTTTTTTTTTTTAAGATTTATTTATTTTATTTGAAAGGCAGAGCTACAGAGAGGCTGAGACACAGAGAGAGAGAAAGACAGCGAGAGAGAGAGAGAAAGACAGCGAGAGAGAGAGAGAGTTCTTCCATCTGCTGGTTCACTCCCCAAATGGCTGCAATGGCTGGAGCTGGGCCAGTCCAAAACCAGGAGCCAGGAGCTTCTTCCAGGTCTCCCACATGGGTGCAGGGCGCATGTGCTTGGGCCATCTTCTACTGCTTTCCCAGGCCATAGCAGAGAGCTGGATCGGAAGTGGAGCACAGCTGAGACTCGAACCAGTGCCCATATGGGATACTGGCACTGCAGGTGGCAGCTTTACCCGCTTTGCCACAGTGCCGGCCCCCTAAATCTGTTTTAAAAGTTGGTGCATGGGCCGGCGCCGCGGCTCACTAGGCTAATCCTCTGCCTAGCGGCGCCGGCACACCGGGTTCTAGTCCCGGTCGGGGCGCCGGATTCTGTCCCGGTTGCCCCTCTTCCAGGCCAGCTCTCTGCTGTGGCCAGGGAGTGCAGTGGAGGATGGCCCAAGTGCTTGGGCCCTGCACCCCATGGGAGACCAGGAGAAGCACCTGGCTCCTGGCTCCTGCCATCGGATCAGCGCGGTGCGCCGGCCGCAGCGCGCCGGCCGCGGCGGCCATTGGAGGGTGAACCAACGGCAAAAGGAAGACCTTTCTCTCTGTCTCTCTCTCTCACTGTCCACTCTGCCTGTCAAAAAAAAAAAAAAAAAAAGTTGGTGCATGATATGGTTTGAACATGTCGCCTCCAAAATTCATGTGTTTAAATTAATCCCCATTATAGTAGTATCAAGAGATGGGGCCTTGGGGCAGGCATCTGGTACAGCTGCTAAGACTCTGCTTGGATGCCAAAATCCCATACAGGAATGCTTGCATTCAAGTTCTGGCTCTGCTTTTGATTCCAGCTTCCTGCTAATGCGTACCCTGAGGCAGCAGGTGATGGCTCAAATGCTTGGGTTCTGTGGCTGGTGTGTGGCGCAGTAGGTTAAAGCCCCAGCCTGCAGGGCCGGCATCCCATATGGGCACCGGTTCAAGTCCTGGATGCTCCTTTTCTGACCCAGCTCTCTGCTATGGCCTGGGAAAGCAGTAGAAGATGGCCCATTGGGCCCCTGCACCCATGTGGGAGACTCAGAAGAAGCTCCTGGCTTTGGATCAGCTCAGCTGTAGCTGTTGCGGTCATTTGGGGAGTGAACCAACAGAATGGAAGACCTCTCTCTCTCTCTGGCTCTACCTCTCTCTGTAACTCTGTCTTTCAAATACATTAAATACATCTTTTTTAAAAATGCTTGGGTTCCTGCCACCACGTAGAAGACCCTGATGGAGTTTCAGGCTCTTAGCTTCAGCCTGGCATAGCCCTGGCTGTTGTGGGCATCTGGGGGAATGAGCCAGCAGATAGAAGATCTCTATTTGCCTCTGTTTTAGTCTCTCTCCACACTCCCCTCCATCTCTCTCTCTCTCTCTCCTCTCTCTCTCTCTCTCTCTCACAATAAAATAAATATATACATAAAAGAAGTGGGGCCTTCACAGAATTAAGTCATGAGGACTCTGTCCTTGTAAATGGATCAGTTCTCTCATAAAAGAGATTTCAGAGGGACCGGTGCCATGGCGCACTAGGTTAATCCTTCTCCTGAGGCACTGGCATCCCATATAGGTGCCAGTTCTAGTCCCAGTTGCTCTTCTTCCAGTCCAGCTCTCTGCTGTGGCCCTGGAAGGCAGTGGAGGATGGCCCAGGTCCTTGGGCCCCTGCACCGCATGGGAGACCATGAAGAAGCACCTGGCTCCTGGCTTCGGATGGGTGCAGCTCCAGCCATTGTGTCCATTTGGGGGGTGAACCAACGGAAGGAAGACCTTTCTCTCTCTCTCTCTCTCTCTCTCTCTCTCTGTCTTAACTCTACCTGTCAAATAAATAAATAAAATCTTAAAAAAAAAGAGAGATTTCAGAGAAAGTCTCTTTCTGCTCTTGGGCCTTACTCGACGTGAGGATAAGACATTCACTCCCCTCTGCAGACATAATAACTGGTGCCATCTTCAAAGTAGAAAGAACCCTCAGCAGACACCGGATATGCTGGTGCCTTAATCTTGGACTTCCAAACCTTCAATACTATGAGAAATTTCTGCTATTTATAAATTACTCAGGCTGCAGTCTGTGGTTGCTATGGTTTGAATATGCCCTTTTCCCCCTGAAACTCATGTTGAAGTTTGCTTGCTATTAATAGCAGTGTTGGGAGGTAGGCCTTTTAAATGGTGATTACGCTGTAAAGAGGGATTAATGTGTCTCCTGTGGGACTGGATTAGCTATCACAGGACGAGTTGTCAGAAAGCAAGCCCACTCCTCATGTTTTGCTCTTGCACACTCGTCTGCTTGCCCTGTCAGCTTCTGCCATGTTGTGACTCCCCTCCCCAGATGCCACCATCACACCCTTGGGCCTTCCAGCCTCCAGAACTATAAGCAAAACATCTCTATTCTTTATAAGCTGCTCAGCTTCCAGTATTCTGTTCAACAACAGAAAATAGACTAAGACCATGATATTTTGTTATTGCGACACAAACAGATTAAGATAGTATAAGACACGTTTAAGTTTATGTGCTACTGTATATTCACATTTTTAAAAGTTAACATAGGGGGCCGGTGCCGCAGCTCATAGGCTAATCCTCTGCCTGTGGCGCCGGCACCCCGCGATTCTAGTCCCGGTCGGGGTGCCGGATTCTGTCCTGGTTGCTCCTCTTCCAGTCCAGCTCTCTGCTGTGGCCCAGGAGTGCAGTGGAGGATGGCCTAGGTTCTTGGGCCCTGCACCTGCATGGAAGACCAGGAGGAAGCACCTGGTTCCTGGCTTTGGATCGGCACAGTGCTGGCCGCTGCACGCCGGCCATGGAGGTCATTTAGGGGGTGAACCAACAGAAAAAGGACGACCTTTCTCTCTGTCTCTCTCTCTCACAGTCTAACTCTCCCTGTCCAAAAAAAAAAAAAAAAAAAAGTTAACATAGGGGCTGGCGCTGTGACGCAGCTGCTTAACGCCCTGGCCTGAAGTGCTGGCATCCCATATGGGCACCGGTTCTAGTCCCGGCTGCTCCACTTCCAATCCAGCTCTCTGCTATGGCCTGGGAAAGCAGTAGAAGATGGCCCAAGTGCTCGGGCCCCTGCACCCATGTAGGAGACCTGGAAGAAGCTCCTGGCTCTGGACTGGCACAGTTGCGGCCATTGGGGGAGTGAACTATCGGATGGAAGATCTCTCTCTTTCTCTCTCTGCCTTCTCCTCTCTCTGTGTAACTCTGACTTTCAGATAAATAAATTTTTTTTAAAAAAAGTTAACATATATTTCAAAATGACATTAAAATCAAGCATTTGTGAAACATCTGAAATATTTTTGCTGAATTTTTCAGAAAAACCTCATAAAATTGTTCTATTCAATATTAAAGATTCTTAGAGGAATTCAATTTCTAGTACTGTATATGTCCACGAAATTTCTCTATCTTCAAGTTTTAAAATTGTAATGAAAATACTTTGCTTTCCACAGAGGATATATTCACTTAATAATCAATGAAAAACTGAAAAAAAGTCCATGTTGGTCTCATCATTTCTATCTTCTTAGCCAAGAATGACCCAGCCTCCTTTGCTATCCATTAATGATCTGGAACATAAAAGCATTGCAGTTGGAATCATCAAATAAATTTGTTTCAAGGGATGTATGTATGTGACACTCTCTTGGATACAGAAAATTAAAAGTCAGAAAATGGAAACTTTCAGATTATGAGTTTGAACTATGTGTTAACCATGCACCAAGCATACCACTTATGGTCCCAGTAGAGGCTGACCCTAGTTCAAACCTCTTGAGATTTCCTCCAGTGCTCTACTTCCTTATAAGACAAAACTCCCTTATAAGTCATAGGACATTTGAAAATATTTCCCCAATACATAGCCTGTGAATTTTGAGCTAGTTGAATAAGCAACCATCTCTTTCTCCCTGAAGCGTGAGCGTCAGAGCATCACTGACAGGCTGGGCGCACACCTGCCTACGCACATCATGTGCACTTTCATTTGTGCACACACAAAATCATATAACTTCTTGTATAAGAAAACCTAATTACAAGGCAAGACGCCTCCACCAGCTGTAGCAGCAAGTCTATTTATGGACCTTCTTCCTTACAGAATATCTTACATCAAAATGAGGTTGCTAGCCAAGCAAGGAAATTATCCATAGAAACTATTCTGATTCTGACTTGAGCATAGCGGAAATAGTTGTTAAACCGGTTAGTTGCTGTCTTCTTGGAGATAGTGCTCAAAAGCTACCTCAAAGGCTATACTAACAGATACAGACTAGAAAATTCAATGAGGGGCCGGCATTGTGGCATAGCAGGCAAAGCTATAGGCACCAGTTTGTGTTCTGGCTGATCCACTTCTGATCCAGCTCCCTGCTTATTCACCCGGGAAAGCAGCAAAAGATGACTCCAGTGATTGGGCCCCTGCATTCCCACATGTGTAGGAGACCTAGAAGAAGCTGCAGGCTCCTGGCTTCAGCCTGGCCCAGCTCTGGCCATTGTGGCCATTTGGGGAGTGAACCAGTGGATGGAAGATATCTCTCGCGCTCTCTTTCTGTGAAATAATTTTAAAAAAAATATTAAAAAGAGAAAAGAAAAGAAAACCGAGTGGGTGGATGGAGAGTTTTACTGGTCTCAAAGAAAAGTTTTAACAATGCCTGAAAATTTCAAATTGGCTAGAATGAGAAAGGCAATAATAATATCCATTGTTAAGCAGTCAAACTGGAATTCATATTATATTCCAGAAACTACTAATTTTACTTGGCATTCTGCATAGGGGAACCTACGGGTCATCAAACCCAATGCCCTCCAAAAGCAACACTCCATTTCCTGGAATGTGTATGAAATAATGTTAAGGGAACTGATAAAAAATATCAAATTCCAAGTCCCTAAATATCTTCAGAACAATTTGTTGATAAAACAAAAGTAATTTTATTGCTTACAGTTGTAAGGGAGAATCCTAACTTGATAGAATCTGATAATTTCTTGGAAAAGAAAAGACAGGATTTGATTCATTCAGATTTGGAAGTCTAGTTTAAGACAGGTCAAAGGTAGGACTTGGTCATGCAACAGTAGGACCAATGAAGGAAGCTAAATTAAGATTGGGTAATGATTATGATAGAATATTAGGGTTTTAAAAAAAGGATTTATTTTTATTTATTTATCTTGAAACAGAGAGGAGAGGCAGAGAGGGAGAGAGCTGGTTCACTCCCCAGTTGGCCGCAACAGTCAAAGCTGTGCCTATTTGAAGCCAGGAGCCGCTTCTGGGTTTCTCACGTGGGTGCAGGGTCCCAAGGACGTGGGCCATCTTCCACTGCTCTCTCAGGCCATAGCAGAGAGCTGGATTGGAAGTGGAGCAGCTAGGATTTGAACTGGTGCCCATATGGGATACCAGCACTGCAGGCAGCGGCTTTACCTGCTACGCCACAGTGCCGGCCTTGAATATTAATTAGGGTTTGTGGAAAGAGAAAAAAAATTTTGAAGCTAGGAGTTCAAAGAATTTTGAGATTGATTTGTTGATGCTTTCTATTGAAGAGTTCATGAATCTCTTGGGAAGTTCCTGAAATGAACAATAAAGTTGCCTCCTATAATGAATAATATAAAGTTTAAACTTCTCAGGCAAGAATCTCCTAGAATAATAAAGTTATGAAGTTGTGAAAACAGTTAAATATTAAGGTCATGTTGGTGTAGATGGTAAGGTGTGTAGCTGTGAATGATATCAGTTCTTTTTTTAAATTTTTATTTTCAATTTTTTTTTTTTTGACAGGCAGAGTTAGACAGTGAGAGAGAGAGAGAGAGAGAGAGAGAGAGAAAGGTCTTCCTTCCGTTGGTTCACCCACCCAAATGGCCGCCACAGCCAGTGCGCTGCGCCAATCTGAAGCCAGGAGCCAGGTGCTTCGCCAGTGTTTCCTCCTGGTCTCCCATGCAGGTGCAGGGCCCAAGGACCTGGGCCATCTTCCACTGCCTTTCCGGGCCACAGCAGAGAGCTGGCCTGGAAGAGGAGCAACCGGCACAGAATCCGGTGCCCCAACCAGGACTAGAACCATGGGGTGCCAGCACCACAGGCAGAGGATTAGAAAAGTGAGCCGCGGTGCCGGCCTTAGTTCTTTTTTTTTTTTTTTTAATTTATTAATTTTGAAAGTCAGACTTACGCACAGAGAGAGGAGAGGCAGAGAGAGAAAGAGGTTTTCCATCCACTAGTTTACTCCCCAATTGGCCACAACAGCTGGAGCTGCGCCAATCCGAAGCCCGGGGCTTTTTCCGGGTCTCCCACATGGGTACAGGGGCCCAAGGACTTGGGCTATCTTCTACTTTTTTCCCAGGCCATAGCAGAGAGCTGGTTGGGAAGTGGAGCAGCTGGGTCTCGAACCGGCACCCTTATGGTATGCTGACACTGCAGGCAGTGGCTTTACCAGCTATGCCACAGCGCCGGACCCTGATTTCAGTTCTTACGAGCCCAGAGAAGGGAAGCTGGATTTCAGCAAGCTGTTAGGCCTTTTCATGGAATCTTTGTGGATAAAGTGGAGCAAAGTGGCTTGCTTGCTTTCATGCTTATCACTGAATTTAGCAGTCATGGTTGAAATATCAGTCTGGTATATCACTGTTAGGATTTACATTTCAGGGATTGAATTGGGACGAGGCAGCCAGGGGCAGGAAGATCCAATGAGAGTTTAACGAAAGTTCTTAAAGCCAAGAATCAGACTGAAAAGTGAATATCAGTTGGGAATTCTGGAGAGAAAATAGATTAAAAATAAAAAAGGAACAAGTGAGGGACAGGACATAATCAGATGCCTGGTCCTTAGATAATTCAGATCAGCTCATATCACTCCAACCCTAAACTCTATCACTGCTATTTAGACCTCTCAAATAAAATAGCAGATAGGTATAGGATTTTCTCAAGATTGTTTTGTACAATGCTTGGCGCACTTGAGAAGCTCTTCTAAGCATGGAAGCAGAGTCTAAACTTCCACAAATTAAAAAATGCTTCGTTAAAGCACACCTTCACCCCTTCCTCTGGGTGTTGCTGTTGGGAGTCTGCTTCTACTTCAAGCTGTTTCTCCCCACCTCTGGGTGACAGGACAGGTCATTTGGATGGAAGACAGATGTGGAAATTCAGAGTAGATCTGCATTCACACAATACAAGTATTTGTCATTCAAATATCTCTGTGACCTTGAATCATTCCAAGAAATAATCCTCAATTTTTCATAAGGACAGTGAGAGAAGGTATGGAATTTTGATGGGGGAGGGGATGGTAGGATTACTAGAGAATAAAGGAGTTGTGGGTGGGGGTAGGTGTTGTGGCATAGCAGGTCAAGCAGCCTCTTAGGATGCTTGTACTCATATCAGAGTGCAGTTTTGAGTCATATTTGTGGTTCATACACACCTTATACACAGCCTGAAGATAATTTTATACTTTTAAAAAAGGAATAGCTGTTTTAAAAATTTTAATTTTATTTGAAAGGGAGTGAGGGAGAGAGAGGAGAGGAGAGGAGAGGAGAGGAGAGGAGAGGAGAGGAGAGGAGAGGAGAGGAGGGGCGGGGCGGGGCGGGGAGGGGAGGGGAGAGAAAGAGACAGACAGATCATCCATCTGCTGATTTGCTCCCCAAATGCCTACCGCAGCTGAGACTGGGCCATTCCCAGACTGGGAATTCAGTCTAGGTTTTCCATGTGAGTGGCAGGAACCCGAGTACCTGAGCCATCACCTGCTGCCTTCCAGGGTGTGCATTAAAGGAAACTGGAAACAGAAGCAGAGCCAAGACTTGAACCCATACCAGAGTGCCTGGGTTCAAATCCTGGCTCTACTCCTGTTTCTAGCTTCTTGCTAACACATGCCCTGGGAGTCAGCAGATGATAGCTCAAATAGTCGACTCCCTGCCACCCACAAGGGAGATGGGGACTGAGTTCTGAGCTTGCAGTTTTGACCAGGCCCAGCTCTTGCCATTGCTGGCCTTTGGAGAGTTCTGTCTCTGCCTCTCAAATACATTTTTTTCCTTAAAAAGAACCAAGTTTTGGGATTGTTCATTTTTCTCTATTAGTTTATTCTCTATTAATTTATCTTTCACTTATTGGTACTGTAATCTGTATGATTTTCTTACTTCTGCTTGCTTTAAGTTTAGTTTGTTCTTCTTTTTCTAGTTCCATAGGTAGATATTTAAGTTACGGGTTTCATATCTTTCTTCTATTTCAGTATAGGAATGTATAACTGTAAATTTCCCTGTAAGCATTACTTTTGCTGTATTTCCTAAATTTTAGCAGTTCTGTCTTTATTTTTAGTCATCTAAAAGTATTTTGTAATTGCTGGATATAAGATTTTCGTTTCAGAGTTTTTTTTCTCTTAGTACAGTAGTTTCACTTTCTGATATTTCAGTTACCAACAGCCAGCTGTGTTTCAAAAATTAAATATTAAAAATCCAAATATAAATAAATCATAAATTTTAAATTGCATGTCCCTCTGAATACTGTGATGAAATCTTGGGCCATTTCACTACATCCTGTCCAGGACATGAACCATCCTTTGTCCTGCATAGTCACACTACATACACTGTCTGTCCATGAATCACTTAATAGCTGTCTTGATTGGCAGACTGTTATGGTAATCTTTACATATTAGCATCAATGCTGTATCACAATGCTTACATCATCACCTTACTTCATCTTATATCACACAGGTATGGTATAACCTTACACCATCAAAAGAAGGGTGAGAACATGACAATAAGATATTTTAAGACAGAGAGCACATTCATATAAATTTTATTGAGGTATACTGGTAAAGTGTCTATTTTATTACTATTAAGCTTTCATTGTGTCTAATTTATAAATTAAATTTTATTCTAAGTATACGATTATTGGAAAAAACCTATTATACATAGGGTTTAGTACTATCCATGGTTTCAGGTGTCTACTGAGCATCTTGGAACATATCTGCCACACAGATAAGGGGGAAAGGTTGTATTGTGAATTGTCTCATTGACTTCTGGATTCCATTGTTTGATGAGAAGTCATGTGATGATTGTACTGGAGTTCCCTTGTATGTGATGAGGTTTTTTTTCTCTTTTTGCTTTCAAAACATTAGCTTTGTCTGTGTCTCTCAACATTTTGACCATGGTGTGCCTGGCTATGGATCTCTTTGTATTTATACTACTTGGAATACACTGAGCTTCTGAAATGTGTAGTGATATTTTTATCACTTTCCGAAAGTTTTCAGTAATTGACTGCCAAGTCAAATGCTTGCCCCAGATGCATTTTTTCCTCCTTGCCTAATAGCCCTGGCTAGAACCTCCACTACAGTGTTGAGTAGAAGAGGGGAGAGCAGACACCCTTACTTTCTTCTTGCTCTTAAGGGGAAAGTATTCAGTCTTTTACTTTTTACCATTAAGTATGATGTATGTATTGGGTTTTTTAACATCCTCTTGTCAAACTGAGGCAGTTCTCTTCTGTTAGTAAAAGAGGTGCAGTTTGGTGCCTCCTCACATGGGGCACCAAAATGTTAGGAAAAGAGATGCAGAATAGAGGAGGCAGTATAGGAATCTACAGCCAGACCGAATTTATTTGGAGAAAATAAATTTGTAGAGGTGGGTAACCAACTGCTGGTGTGCAAATTGATGGAACAGATGGCAGAAGGCCCCAATCCCAGGGGCCATGCCTTTTTATATTTTAGGAGGGCTAGGGCTAGGGATGGGGGTGGGGGCAGGGGGCAGCAGGTAGAGGGGAATTCCTGGAACTGGTCTTTCAGGTAGACATGCAGAGCCTTGGAAACCTGGGAAAGAATGCTGGGGTATAAAGGAATGTCTTTGTTCCATCACCTTCTATTCCTAGTTTGTTGAGTATGTTTATAATGAAAGTGCATTCTTGGTTGATCTTGGCCATGCTGGAAGAAGGCTGGATGTCCTGTGCCAAAGGGATTGCTCATCTCACTCAGTCAACTGTCTTTCATTTATTTGCCTTGTTGGTACTAGTGTGAGTTAGGTAGGAGTACAGTCTGTAAGGCCACCACAAAACACACCAAACACCAGAGTAAGGGAAAGGATTTATTGTCAGGTGGGGGAGGCCTGACAGGCCGGGGGAGTGGGGGATGAGAGCGCCAGAGGGTAAGAGAGAGGAGGAGAGCATGAGAGAGAGAGAGATCAAGAGAGAGCGCATGTTTGGGAACAGCTCCTGTTAAACCTTGGGGTGGGAGGTAGGCAGAAAAGTAGGAGCAGCAAATCCCATTAGGGTGGGGATGGAGCTGACACCTGTGGTTGGGCCATGTGGTCACCGGGCTTCCAGCAATGGCAGCAGTGGGGGGGTGGTCAGCTAGAGCCTAGGATGGTGTCCTGGGTGTAGACTGAGCCACAGATAAGACTGTGCCATTTTACTAACACAGTCAACATTGAAAGTGATCACTCTACGTTTGCAGTGATTATAGCCTAGAATTCAAGAAAATACATGGTTGGAAGGAATGTTCTATGTTTATAATACAAAATTCCAAAAAATCAATTTAGCAATCTAGAAAAGAAATTATCATTTACACATGACTGTTTCCTCTGGGTAACACTTGTATTTATGGTCATCATTACTGAAACATAGTAACACTATTGAGAGTCTTTAGAAGTCAGTATTCACAAGTGGTAGGATGGATGGTGCAATTCTATTAGCATTATATCAATATGAGGAAGCTACATAGGCAAGAAGATCTGTGTTGTTTCTGTACAAGTTCTGAGGAGCCACCACTTGTAATAATAGCACCATTACCTTTTCTCATGCGGGAATGTGAGGAAAGGTGCATCTGACAATAAAGACTAAAGACTTCAACTGGGAGAGACAATGCCTAGACACTACCAAGAGTCTTTATGTGCCCTAATGGAACAGTAAACAAAAATATAGAAGTACTCCTTCTATATTGCTCAGCTTTTCATTACTTTGAAATACTTGGGAGTAGTGTTAGGAAACTGGTGCAGCTTTAGCCAGGTGGCCGAATGGCCCAGCTACCTGAGCCAGGCTCCACCCCCATCCTAAAGGATTCGCTGCTCCTGCTATCCTGCACGCCCTCAGGCAAAGTTTTAAAAGGGCCTGTTCCTGAACACGTGCTCTCCTGGCCCTTCTCTCCTGCACTCTCTTGGCTCTTGTTCTTCTCTCTTGATCCTTCTCTCCCGTGCTCTCTTGGCCTCTCTTGGCTTCTCTCCTCCTCTCGTCTCTCTTCTCCCTCCTCTCTGTCTCTCTCTCTTATGGTCTCCTTCTCTTTTTCCTTCGCCGCCCCTTCACTCCGGTCTGTAGGGTGTTCCCCAATAAACCTTTTCCCTTACTCTGGTGTCCAGTGTGTTTTGCGACGGCTAACATTGATATATAACAAGTAGTTTCTTGGAAAAGTTCAAGATCAGATGGCCTCATTAGACTACTGTCTGGCAGAGGCTGGCAATGGCAGAGCATGTGCAACGCAATACTCACATGGTGAGCCAGGAAGCAAAGAAATACAAAAAGAATACTTGGCTCATATCACCAACCCTCTAATGAGAACCACCTTCTGAGGGAAGCCCCCAGTGACCTAAAGACCTCCCAGTGGCCCCACTTCCTAGCTACCATAATAAGATCAAATTTCCACCCTAATCTATCAACCATTATCATTAATCTACTAATGTTAACATAATGCTTTGAGGTTTAAATACCTGCAAAAGTATGGGAGCTAAGTCCTGTTCAACCAATAACACATTTCCCTAACCATTATCTCAAATCTTAATTAACAAAACATTTTATCATTGGGACATAAATTCTGTAATGTCTATTTCAATCAGATTATTTACAAAACCAGGGTCCTGTATTTATGTCAGTTCCTGTACATCCTAAAAGCGGTTCTGGAGGTAATACAGTACAACCTGATTAGGAGTATGGGTCTGGAGCGGGTGTACTTAGATTCTATATAATAGCTATATCAACTTACGTCGTTTAAGCTCCTTGTGCCTCAGTTCCTACAATTGTGCAGTCAGCCCTCTGTGTCCATGGGTTCCACTTCCTAGGATTCAATCAACTGTGGAAATATTCAAGGAAAAAACTATGCCTATATTGAACATTTACAGACATTTTTCTTGTCATTATTCTGTAAACCACACAGAATTACAATTTTACATAGCATTTCATTGCACTAGATATTAGAATTAATCTAAAGATGATTTAAAGTAGACAAGAGGGTATATATATATAGGTTACAAATATTACATAATTTTATATAGGGATTTGAGCGTCCTTGGATTTTGGTATCTATGAGGGGGTCCTGAAATCAATCTGGGCCGTGAATATTTACTGCAATCAATGAAAGGAGGACACTTCATAGCATTGTGATGAAGTGTACACGACTTAATACCTGTACAGGGGTTAGTAAATGGCATTTTGTATATAAAAGTGATAGCAATACTATCTTAGTCTGTTCTACGCCACAATAGCCAAATGCTTTAGACTGGATAACTTAAGAAGAACCTAAATTTATCTCGCTTCAGTTCTAGAGGGTGAGAAGTCCAAGACCAAGGTGCCAGCAGGTTTGGTGTTTGGTAAGGGTGGGGTTCCTGCGTCCAAGATGGTGCCTTGAAGGCTGCATCTTCTGGAGGGGAGGACCACTGTTCTCCTGTGGCAGAAGAGCAAATGAACCAAGAGAGTTAACCTCAGAAAGCAGGGCACAGGGGTTGGGCCTTCTGAACACAAGTGGGTGGGTACGCACAGTTCCTTGATGCCAGGGTGTGCGCGCTGACTGGACGGGTACCTTGGCTTGGTGGGAGAGGCCAGGGAGAGCTTCCTGCAGTCATTCTCACTTCTCTAGGTTGGCGCTCAGGCCACAGTGAGGAGCAGCTGCAGTCCCCGCGGCACCCCGTGCCCGGCACTGACCTTGCCGCAGGCGGCCGGGCTGGCGCAGCACCCGCGCCGCAGTGCTGGGCTCTGGCGAGGGGCGCCCGCGAGCACCTCAGACGACGGCTCTACAGAGCTAGCCGCTGCCCACCCAGACCCCCGCCGCTCCGACGCCAGCTCGCCAGGCCCCGGATGAGCGGCGATGGCGCCCCTCAAGACGCAGGAGGGCGAGGCGGAGTGGGGGCGCCCGGCGCGGGGTGGGGGCGGGGAGGGTGGGTGTGCGCCGGGCGCGCGCGCGCGCGCGCTGCCGCCTCAGCCCGCCGCTCCGCCCACCACCTCGGCGCCCTGAGCGGATGCGGGCGGCGTGGGGCCTGTGGTTAAGAGTTCGCTAGCCCCAGCCCGCGTACCGCCCCCGGACGGTTCTGGTAAGCGGGGCCGGGGGTGGAGGGGACAAGGCCGTTGCCCTCAGGTGCTCATGGGAAGCTCCCAGAGTGGCCCTTGTGTAAGTGGATGAACCCCGAGTGACTGCTCCCTCCACTGCCGGGAGTCCCCTGAGGCGGTGTGGGGAGCCGCCCCCGTGGAAGACCCCGTGTGTGTGAATGGAGACTCGCAGGGCGCTGTCTGCAGTGTGGAGGACACCGTCCCCAGGGAGACCTTCTGCAACTCCGGGAGCAAGCGCGCAGGTGGTCTGTGGAGTTGGCTCAGTAGAACTTCCGGGAACCCAGGGGAGACGCTGGAGCCTGTGTGGTGGTGAGGCCTCATCCGCCCCTCCCTCCAGTACTCACAGAAGACCTCCTAAGTAAAGGAGGACCTTGAATTGTGCCCTAGAAGGGGCTAGAACCGCTCTGACTTGGGATCCATGTGTTATTTATATATCCAAGTTCTTTGGCCTTGACCTTCCTAGAGGCTTCAGTGTGCCTTTACTTGCCTCTCTGCCAATGTGGTTGAGAGGTGGGGACACTGTGGTGCTGTGGTCTGCTTCCATTTCCTTCTCCCACTTCCCCATTAGAGTGTGTCTTCTCTGTGGTAGCCCAGTTGACTCCAAACTGGACGTCAGTGGAGACAGAAGTGCTACAAGAGGTCTAGGCCCAGGATTGGAGAGGATCAGTTGAGGCTTCTGTAGCAAAAATAGGCAATTTGGGGCCTGGGAATGACTACCCAGAAGGAAGCAGCAAGGTAGAGTAGAATAAGGACTTTGGCAGGTCCTGGCAGAGAAAGTTCTTTGAAGGAAGGAATAATGGATATGTATGTTGGGCACCCATATATTTTAGATATGTTTAAACATCTCCTGTAATTCTTGAAACAACTTTGTGAAATTATTCCTAAGATGAATAAGCAGTTTGACCAAGATTAAGAAGACTGGAGTCATGAAATCAGTTTCCAGATTTTATCTGGGAAGAAATATCAAGGATTGACAAAAGCAAGTATGTTTGCTTCCTTAAGTTTAAGAGTTAAAACCGTGAAACTGTTAGAACAGGAGAAAATATTTATGACCCTGGATTAGCAGTGGTTTCTTAAATATGACACTAAAAGCACAGTTAGCAAAAGAAAAATAGATACATTGGATTCATCAAAATTTAAAACTTTTGTGCATCAAAGAACTGCTTCAAGACAGTGAAGAGATAACTTACGGAATGGGAAAACGTCTTTGTAAATAATATATCTGATAAAGGATTAAAGAACTCCTGCAACTCAACACGAAAGAAACAACCCAATTTAGAAATGGGCAAAGGGCATGAATAGACATTTCTCCCAAGATATACAAATGGCCAATAAGCATGTGTGAAAAGATGCTTGTTAGTGATCAAGAAAATACAAATTAAAACCACAGTGAGATATCACTTCACATCTACTAGTCTGACTATTCTGAAAAAAAAAAAAAAAAAGAAAGAAAGAAAAAGAATGTGAGGATGTGGAGAATTCTGGTACATCACTGGTGGAAATGTAAAATGGTACAGCTGCTATGAAATTTTTTGTGTTTCTTCAAAAATGTTTAAAGATTTATTTATTTGAAAGAGTTACAGAGAGAGAGGGAGAGACAGAAAGAGATCTTCAGTCCACCAGCCCACTCCCCAAATGGCTGCAACAACCCAGGCTGGGCCAGGCTGAAGTCAGAAGCCAGGAGCCTAACCCGGGTTTCCCAAGCACTTGGGCCATCCTCTGCTGCCTTCCCAGGTGCACTACCAGAGAGGTGAATACAAAGTGGAGCAGCCAGGACTCAAACTGGTGCCCATAAAGGATGCCAGGGTCACATGCAGCAGCTTAACCTGCTGTGCTTCAGTGCCAGCCCCTCAAAAAATGTTTAAAAATCTCCATGTGACCTAGCAATTCTACTGTATACTGAGGTATGTATCCAAAAAGAATGTGATGTGGTAAGGAAACTCAAAAAATTCCAAAATTCAATAGCTTTTTCCTGTTGTCAGAGAAATCATCCACATACATTATATTGATTATCATCATCCCTGCTTCACCTAATTCACCATTCAGGTTCTACTTCTGAGAAAGAGTGAATATGATAAACTTGTGTCTCTGGAGAAATGAGTTCTAGAGATTTGGTTTTCTTAGCCCCTGTTGCCCCACTTTAAACTAGAGGAAGGGAACAAACCTGTAATCTCAAATAAAGCCTTTGCTTTCCCCAGTTGTCTTTGTAGCATTTATTCAACAAAGATTTGGCAAACATTTGCTCTCTGTAAAGCTGTGAGAAGGGTTTGTTTTGATTGGTCCTCCCTCAGAGAAAATCAGGGATCTCCTTTTTCTGTCTGTAAAACTCACTGATTTTTGTTGCTTGTTGCTTCCCTTTTCAAAGATTTCTTTTGGTTTATTGCTCCCTGCCTTCGTCCATAGCCCTGAGATGTTCTTCAAGACCACTGTTACGTTTTGAAGCCTTTTATAACTATCTGCCTTTCCCTTGTTAAGAAATCAATGAAAGCACAAGCAGCATGAGGTGATTCCAGACTGTTAGGAGGACTATGGATAAATATTTTATAGATTCGGAGAGGGAGAGGAGTTTCCAAGATGCTTTTTCCTTCTCTATTTCTTCTCTCATTTATGCTACAGAGTAGTTTTCTTTACACCTCAACTTGCCCTTATAAATAATCTCACTGCACCTTGAACAGATGCTCTACATGGAATAGATCTGCAAATACCATGCTGCCCACCTGTGCCTTAGTACCTGACAAACAGTTCTTGACATCCTTGGCTATGACATTAATTTTCTGTTGGCTGTGTCACAAATGATCACAACATGGTGGCTTAAAACAGCATGAAATTTATTATCTCACAGTTTTTGTGGATCAGGAATCTAGCTTGGTCTTCTACTTATGGCCTCAGAAGGCTGCAATCAAAGTGTTATTTGGGCTGTTTTTTTTTAAGACTTATTTGTTTATTTGAAAGTCAGAGTTACACAGAGATAGGAGAGGCAGAGAGAGAGAGAGAGAGAGAGGTCTTCCATCCGCTGGTTTGCTCCCCAGTTGGCTTCAACGGCCGGAGCTGCACCGATGCGAAGCCAGGAGCCAGGAGCTTCTTCCCGGTCTCCCACATAGGTGCAGGGGCCCAAGGACTTGGGTGATCTTCTGCTTTCCTAAGCCATAGCAGAGAGCTGGATCGGAAGTGGAGCAGCCAGGACTCCAACTGGTGTCCTTATGCGATGCTGGCACTGCAGGTGGCAGCTTTACCGGCTACACCACAGCGCCGGCCCCAGGGGCTGTGTTTTCAATTGGAGGCTTGATGGGAAGAATCTTCTAAGTTCACTCATATTGTTGGCAGAATTCCAATTTTTTTTTTTTTTTTTTTTTTTTTTTTGTAGGACTGAGTGCTATTGGCTTCTTGCTGGTTGCCATTTGGAGGCTGCCTTAGCACTCTAGAGGCCACTTGCCATTATTTACCATGTGAGTTTTTTCCAACAGGCCACTTTGCCAAGCCAGAAAAGAGAATCTTCAGAGCAAGTATACCATGAGGCAGAGTCATATAATGTATTATAATCAATCATAGGAGCGACTTATCATCATCTTTGTCATAGTCCATTGATTAGAAACATCACAGGTCCTGCTTTACTTAAGAAGGCATTGCATAAAGCATGAACATCAGGAGGTGGGAATTATTTTGGGGGGGCAACTTAGAGACTGTCCCTATAAACAGAACCAAGGAAAAGTTTAGATTATCTTCTCTTATTTCTCCCATTTTATTCAGCAAATGAGCATATTCTATTTTCTTGTCCCACTATTGTTTACTGCCACCTGCCCCTACCCCCAAGAGTTTTTTTTCCACATCCTTGTCAAGTTACTACAAATTCTTTGACAGTCCTGTTTTCCCTATATTCTGTCTCTCTTTTATTATGAAATAAGAACCCCTATTTCTATCTACAGCTAAAGAAGTAGTTAGTAAGTATAATTTATGGGATCTTTGTTAATTGATTTTTTAACTCCAGTTTCTTCTCCTAGGACTTCTAACAGAGAGAAAGCCCTTTTTTCCCCTCACTAGCCATTTATTGTACACATTGTAATCTTTTTGGAAGAGGCAACCTGCCCTCAGTCCTTAGCATCCCTGAATGTTCTTACTGGATATGCTAAAAATGGCTTACTGGCCGTTTTTCAGGATTATGTTCACAACAAGCAACCTTGAGGGATAAGGTGATGTCTGACCCCTGGAAAAAGTTCAGGTGTTCTTACTGTAAAAAAACAATAAATTCCCAAGGCTCAGTGTTCCTCTATCATACATGTATGGGCATATCATAGACCCTATGTCATCCTATGAGTCTTGGTTCAGCAAAAAACTATGCTGAACCGTTTGAATTTTTATTTGCCTGTGCTATGAGTAATAAAATCCTTTATCTATGACTGGGACTCTTATCTTGACTAGTATTCATGAGATAGTAATAGGGTAGTTTGTTAATTTTCCAAATAAAATCTCAGACTGCACAATTTTTGACTGTCACTATCAGTTTTACTATCACGTGTTTTTCTAAAAGTTAAAGATGGCTTTGTTAATTTCTCAGGCATCTCAGGTGCATATCTTAGATACTTGAGCAACATTATTTTTCTCTCTCTCTCTCTCTCACACACACACACACACACACACACACTTGTAGGGCTGAGGAGAGAGAAAGATTTCATGTTTCCTGATTTACTCCCTTAAATGCCAGCAGTGGCTAGGACTGGGCCAGGTTGAAGTTGGAACCTGGGAACACAATCTGTCTCCTCAAGATGGCAGAAACTTAATTTTTTAAAAAGGCTTATTTATTTAAAAGTTGGAGTTACAGAGAGAGAGGAAGAGATAGAGAGAATCTTCCATGTGCTGGTTCACTCCCCAAATGGTTCAATTGCCAGGGCTGGCCAGGCCAAAGCCAGGATCTAGAATCTTCATCCAGGTTCCCACATGAGTGGCAGGGGCCCATGCACTTGAGCCATCTCTTGTTGCATTCTCAGGCCATTAGCAGGGAGTTGAATTGAAAGTGGAGTAGCTAGGGCTCCAAATGGTTCCCATATGTGATGCTGACATTGCAGGTGGTGGCTTTACCTGGCTGGCCCCAGAAACTCAACTTTTTTTTTTTTTTTTTTTTTTTTGACAGGCAGAGTGGACAGTGAGAGAGAGAGAGAGAAAGGTCTTCCTTTGCTGTTGGTTCACTCTCCAATGGATGCCCTGGCCGGCGGGCTGCGACTGGCACACCGCACCTATCTGAAGGCAAGAGCCAGGTGCTTCTCCTGGTCTCCCATGGGGTGCAGGGCCCAAGCACTTGGGCCATCCTCCACTGCACTTCCTGACCACAGCAGAGAGTGGCCTGGAAGAGGGGCAACCGGGACAGAACCTGGTGCCCCGACCGGGACTAGAACCTGGTGTACCAGTGCCGCAAGGCGGAGGATTAGCCTATTGAGCTGTGGCACCGGCCTGCTTTACTTCTGATCCAGCTCCTTTCTAATACACCTAGGAAAACAGTGGAACATGGACCAAGTTTTTGGGCCCTCACCACCCACATGGGATACCTGGATGGAATTCTAGGCTCCTGGTTTCGACCTGGCCCAGCCCCAGCCTTTGCAGCCATTTGGGAAATGAGCCAGCAAGTGGAAGTAAGTCTCTCTCTCTCTCTCTCTCTCTCTCTCTCTCTCTCTCTCTCTGATTTTCAAATAAGTAAAGATAAAAAAATCTAAAATAAACCCACAATTAGATATCACTTCAACTCTGTTAGATTGGCTATTATCAACACAGAAAGTAACAGGTGCTGGCAAGGCTGGGAGAAAGAACTCTTACACACTGTTGATGGGAATGGGAATGTAAATCAGTTCATCTTTGTGAGACTTAGCTCATGATTGTCGGCTCCAGTTTATTCTTCCTACCCCTCACTCTGCACCCATCTTTACTCTCAGTTCCCTCTTGCATACTTCACACTATCTCTCACACTTAACATTAGGTCAACCAGGTCTTGCACCTTACAGGAAGTCTAATTCTTGCAACAAATCCACATCCATATTTATTTACACTTTAACTTTTATTTGTATAAAATATCTCTTAGTGGTTGTGATTCCTTGATTGTACTCTGACTGATACAATCTTCGAGTGGTAGTATATCATTTAGAATATGAGCATAACAATTTCTTTTATATTTTTATGTAAGTTCTCCTGACCTTTGTGTCATTCATTTTGTTTGTCCATTTCCTCACACTCTAACAAGACATTGTTATTTTTTTAAGTAATTTTCTTTAAAATCAACTACCTTTTTTAAAAAAGATTTATTTATTTATTTGAAGGGCAGAGCAGTAGAAAGAGTGGGATGGGGGTGGAGATCTTCCATTCGCTGGTTCATTCCTAAATGGCTACAACATCCAGATCTGGGCCAGGCCAAAGCCAGAAGCCAAGAATTTCATCTGGGACTCCCACATTGATGGCAAGGGCCCAAGTACTTGGGCAGTCTTCCACTGCCTTCCCAGGCGCATTAGCAGGAAGCTGAAATTGGAAGTGGAACAGCTGGGATTCATTAAAAAAAATTTTTTTTAAAGAATTTTTTGAAAGGAGGAATTACAGAGAAAGAGAATGGGAGAGTGCACATGAGATATCTTCCATTTGTTGGTTTACTCCCCAAATGACTTCAATGGCCAGGGCTGGGCCAGACTGAAGCCAGGAGACAGGAACTTCTTCCAGATCTCTCTCATGGGTGCAGGGGCCCAAGAACTTCGGTCATCTTCCACTACTTTCCCAGGCACATTAGCAGGGAGCTGGATTAGAAGTGGAACAGCAGAGATGAACTGGTGCCCATATGGGATGCTGGCACTGCAGGCAGCAGTTTACCCTTTATGCCATAGTGCCAGCTCATCAAATCAAGTATCCTTTAAAATGACTACAAATTAAGAACAAAAATGTATATTGGCTTCTGCAAAGAGCACATAGCTTTCATTTCACCCACATAGTTTTCATTTGTATAATTTCAGATTACCCTTTGCTATTATTTGCTTTCCACCTGAAACTTTCTAGAACATTGATTTTAGTATGGTACTGTTGATATGAATTATTTCATCTGTTCTATTATGAAAGTGTTTTATCTTTTTAAAATATTATTTATTTATTTGAAAGAGTTACACAGAGAAGGAAAAGAAGAGAGAGAGGTCATCCATCCGCTGGTTCACTCCCCAATTGGCCACAATGGCTTGAGCTGCACCAGTACGAAGCCAGGAGCCAGGAGCATCTTCCGGGTCTCCCACATGGGTGCAGGCACCCAAGAACTTGAGCCATCTTCTACTGCTTTCCCAGGCCATAGCAGAGAGCTGGATAGGAAGTGGAGCAGCCACGACTTGAACTGGTGCCCATATGGGATGCTAGCACTGCAGGCAGTGGCTTTACCCATTATGCCACAGTGCCGGCCCCCATATTTGTTGTTTTTAAATAGATAGAAATCACATTCCATAAAATTCTTCTTTTAAAGTATACAATTCACTGTTTTTTAGAATATTTACAAATTATGCAACTATCATCTAGTTCCAGAGTATCTTCTTACCTTCAAAAGACACCCCACTCCTGTTATTAGTCATTGCTCACTCCCAACAGCCAAGAAAGGCAGGATGGTAGGAGCTTAATGTGTATGTGTGCAAGAGTAGGGAGGGGGAGGCAAGAACTGACACGTACGTGGCTCTGAAGAAGTGTTACTACCATGGACCACAGTTTCTCAAACTTGGCTGCCAATCAGAATCCTTTGTGGAATCATCTTTAAAAAATAAAAAAAAAAAGACCACTACATATGTCCCTAAATAGAATATCATCAGAATGGGGCCAAAGAATCTTGATTTTTTTTTTACCAGGTTATTTAGTATTCTGAGTTGCAGTCTGGTATTTGGTAGGGCACAGCTGGGAAAGCAATGTGGATCTATTCTGCTCCATTTTCTACTCCAGATGGGCACAGAGCCAGGAAAAGGGGAAAAGGTTGATTTGAAGATGATGCTGGGGCAATGCTCACCTAGAGAAGGGATTTTCCAGCCTGGCATAGCTTTTGAGAGAAGCTAGAGAGAAATAGAAAGGGAAGAGCAAGGTAATATGCTGATTCCTCTTCTAAAATCCCAGGATCCTTTTCTCAAAAAGACGTATTGTTCCCTTGGCTTTATTTATACCATTAGGAGGGATTTTCTGTTCGTATGAGTTTACATCCACAGCCCCATCAGATTTCATACTTGCCCACTTTCCAGATTCAAAAGCTCCTCCTAGCAACTACCCTTTGCCTCTATCTGAACTTGAACTTCCTGACTCCCACCTAACCCCAAACCCTGGCCAAACTCAGCAACAGGCACCACACCCCTAGGCTTACTCAAGTTTTCTGAAAGCTGGATCTTGAGGGGCTGGAGAAGCCTTAGGGAGACGAGGAAATGAGGGTTGGGAGGCACCGTCAGGACAGGGTGACCAAGCACGTGGGCCTGTCAGAGGGGTATTGCTGATGGGAAGGAGGGGATGCAGGGGGTGGGGATTGGAGATAGGAATGCTGTCGGGATGGGGACGTAGAGGTGACATTTTCCCCAGGTTCAGAGAGGACAGGGGCAGGAATTTGAGTGGCCTAGCAGAGAGATACCAGCCATTGTGTGTGAGGTTTTCCAGCAGGATAAACCCGTAAGTGGGGCAGGGAGAGCTCATTCCCTGTGAGAGGCTAGCACTCCAGGAGCAGAACTGGGAACCACAAGGACAGATTTCATGGAGCTTTTCCTGGTCTCATGGCAGATCCTGGCACCAGAATATTTGAAATTCCCCAATCCCCCACATCCCTGTGGAAAGGTAGGATAGCAAGGGCCGTGAGGATTTAGATGATTCCAGAATCCTATTGTGCTAGATTGTTTCCAAATATGGCTGCATTTCAGAATCACCCGGGAACGCTTACAAATACGAAATTAGAGGCACTACTCCACCTTCTTACATAGACCATCAGGAAAGAGCCCCAGGAGTCTGTACTTTGTACCGAACTGTCAGGTAAGGTAATTGTAAGCCCTTGGTGGGCTGGGGCTGAGGGAGCCATAAGGGCCTTTTACACTTTCATCCCCATGCCAGATGGGCCCAGAGCCAGGAGCAGGGAACATAGGTGGTCTGGGGTAAAGGAAGCCAGAGTGATGACCCCCCAGGCCCCTCGTGGGAGAAGCTTTTGTGCTCTGGCATAACTTGCAGGAAAAGGGGAAGGTGGCAGGGAGGAGGAGGGGACCGTGGTGCGGCTTCTCTCAAATCCCAGGCTCCCTCTCTGTCAGGACACCTTCCTGTCCCCTCGGGACTTGGTGGAGGCCGCAGAGGCTCTTACTCTGAGTGTTAGTATTGCACATGGTGCCCTTCCTTAAGCCGTTGGGGTCCTCTGACTGCCGCGAGATGGTGGACGCAGACCCCTCAGGGCTCGGACTTGCCCTCCATGCCTAGATACAGGTCACTCCCTGCCTCTGAACCAGACTGCAGGGGTAGAGCAGCCTCAGAGAGATGCTGATGCAGACTGCCCACGTGGCCATTGTTGGTGCTCACCTGATGGTCTGGCCCGTCCCTCCCTGTAGTCCACCTGAACGCTATTGGGTGCGGAGTTCTGGGGCTTGCAGCCCTGCACCAAGGCCCCTTTTGGTCTTGCACCAAGGCCCCTTTTGGTCCTCAGGCAAGGTTCAATGTGGACATTAGGGAAGGGGAACATGCACATCTGAGACTGAGTGTCCACCAAAGAGCTCAGGTCCTCGGGGTGAATGCTTGGCTTTGTGGTGCCCCAGTGGAACTTAGGTACTGTCTGACAACCTCTGGGGTGGGAGCCGTGGAGGAGCACTGCACTGGCATTTAGGGGTGAGGGCTGAGGGAGTACACAGGCTGGCTTGTGCTCTACCATGAGAAGGGCAGAATACACTCTATCACCAGACTTAGGCCTTGGACATGTGTTTTTTTCATGCCGTCAACAGATCCATTACCCCTTTAGGACAGGCACCTGGGCCAGCTGTGGGGTAGACAGCCTAGGTATGGGTGTTGCAAGAGTCTGGAAATCCCCACATTGGAAAGGGCCACATTCCCTCAGCCCTGGGCTTGTCTGCCTGCCTGGTAGGGGGCGGGGGGTTCCAGGGCAGCAGATGCTTCAAGCTTGGCAGGCAAGAGTCGGGGAGGGGTATGGCGGGAATCTCAGCCGAGGGGCTGGGCTAGTCCTGGAACAGAGTTTGGGGTGGGCTGAGTCCCTCAGCGTGTGTGTCCAACAAGGGTCAGAGGGCCTGGGCGCTTTGGTGCTCCTGGGTTCCCAGCCGAGCGCTGAGCCCTCGGAATGAGATGCCCTGTGGACATGCAGCTGTTACTAAGGAGCTGCTGAGGTCCTGGGGGTGCACGTGACACACGCTTTCAGAAACGTGTACTGTTTGTGCGCCTGGTGTAGTTGCATACGTCAGTGTACAGTTGCTAGGGTTAGGATTATGCCTGGAACAGCGTGATATTGACATTACGGACGGGTCTTAGGCAGTGGTAAGCACTGGTGTGGAATTACGGCAGTGTTAAAGAAGGCTTGGAATTTGGTGTGTGGCTTATAACAGCTAGTTATATTGGAATAAGATTGTGTTAGGGTTGGAGTAGGGCATTGTTTGTATTTAGAACCGGGATTAAGATTGGCCATGGAGTTAAACTTGTGTTGGAGGGGAATTTTAAGCATCTAAGATACACATAGAGGGATTTAGTCTTGGGTATAATGTGGGTATTTATCTGGTGTAGATTAGAGGTTATTGGTCATCTCCTAACCACCCATACTTGTGGAGTTTGAACGACTCTTGTAGTTATGTTTCAACTAAGGAAAGTAGACAGCTAGGCCGTGGAGAGCCTAACATCACAGTGTTCTATAACAAACTTTTTTGGCCATGTAAACATTTTTGGTTTTCACCCATCAATATTTCCTTTCTTTTGCTTTTTTTAAACAGTATATACAGTTATGAGCCACTGTATTAATGCATTCTTGGTAGAGTAGATTGAAATTATGTTTTGGCAAAAATAAAAATATTACAAGAAAAGGGAAGGAAGATTGAGGGAAGGAGAGAGAAAAGGAGAGAAATCTGGTTATCTTCTTAGAATTGAACCTATGAAATGAATGAAATCTGTTCTCTTTATATATTTTACAAAAGATGTATTTATTTGAAAGAGAGTTACAGAGAAAGAGGGAGAGACAGAGAGATCCTCCTTCCGCTGGTTTACTCCCCAGATGGCTGCAACGACTGGTGCTGGTCTGGGCCAAACCCAGGAGCCAGGAGTTTTTTCTAGTTCTCTCCTGTGAGTTTAGGGGCTGGAGGACTTGGGTCATCCTCTGCTGCTTTCCCGGGCCGTAGCAGGGAGCTGGATCAGAAGTGGAACAGCCGGGGCTCAAACCGGTGCCCATATGGGGTGCGGCACGGCAGCAGCAGCAGCAGCAGCTTTACCTGCTCTGCTACGCCACAACGCCAGCCCCTGCTCTCTTTATATTAATAAATTAAAAAAAAAGTCTCTAGGATTTTTTTAAAAAAGATTTGTTTATTTGAAGGCCAGAGCTACAGAGAGGGAGAGACATTGGTCCATTGGGCCCAAATTGCCATAATGGCCAGGGGTGAGCCAGGCTGAAGTCAGGAGCCTGGAACTCCATCTGAGTCTCCCTTGTAGGTGGCAGGGCCCAAGAACTTGGGCCATCGTCTGCTGCCTTCCCAGGTGCATATGCAGGAGCTGGATCAGAGGTAGCATCACTGGGGCCTGAACCTGTGCTCACAGGGGATGCCAGCACCATAGGCGGCGACTTAATCTACTGTGCCACAGTGCCAGCCCAGCATTTCCTTTCTGAGGTGGAGTTGTTCCAGTCCCATTTGAAGGAACTGGGACTTAGAGTTATCTTCAGAAATGGGGCTGGAACTGGGTTTTGGGGTGAGTTGGTCAGGGTGGGGTTGAGGTTCACAGCCTCACATGTGGTCGTGCCCTGTGTCAGGTGCTCCTTCCCAGGGACAGATGACCTGGTTCTTCATGGTCCCTGAGGGTAACTTGGACCACGTGTGTCTGTCTTGTCCTCCTCTTGGTCTTCTGTGTCACAGTCTAGAGGTCAGGACCCTGCAGGACTAAAGCAGCAGTAATCTGGGGCTCTGCTGGTGATGGGTGTGTAGGTGAGGGACAGAGTTGCTGAAGAGCACGGTGGACTCACTTCCTGACCCTGACAGTTCTTTAAGGGCACACAGTCAAGTTCTGGAGACCAAAGACCTGCGGTGAAATCTAAGACTGTGCTGTTAAAGGACAAGGCATGTGTCAGAAATGACAAACCAGAGTTTGGAGATGAGAAAGACTGCCCTGACCTGAGGTGGCCTAGGAGCTCTATGGAGGCAAGGGGCTGGGCAGGAAGGATGGATTTGGCCATGGTTGTGACTGAGTCTGTGAGATGTGTGTGCCAGTCAGTGTGTGCGTGTGTTTGTGCCCGTCTCTTCTCGATTCTCTCCCTCAGAGTGTTCATGAGTCTGTGTAGCTGTGTTACTTAGACCTGTTTGTGCACACTCTGAATTTGTGTCTGAGTGGCATGGTTGGCTTTGCGTCTTTTTCTGTACCACCTGTGTGGCTAAGTACTTGTGTTCATGTGTCTGTGTGTGGTTCTGCTCAGGCCTCTCCCTTTTTGCTCCTCCCGTTCCCTGACACATTCCAGCTGCCGGCACTATTTACCGCAAGCAGTGGCTTCCCTTCCCACTGTTTGGGTTCCCATGGTCAGGCTGCCTGCCCAGGACCCTGCCCTGTGGCCTTTGTAACTGACCTGACCTTGAGAGTAATTCTCTCTGGAAATCCCCTAGAATGCAACTTGCCTGGTCTTGGATGGAGAGAAGTTATGGTTGAGGAGAGGGACAAGGCGGGAAAGGGGGCCAGTTGGCAGCACCTGCACCTCCTTCTGGAAACAAGACATCTCTCTGGCCCCCTCACAAACCCTTTCTTCTCTGTACTCTCACACAGCCCAAGTATTCACTGTCCTCGCCTTGCCCCTCTCTGGGTGTAGGATTGTTTGATTCTCTATGCTTCAAGTTCGACCTGGTAGGAATCTGGTCTTCTTTGTTCCTGAGCACTTTACATGCCTGCTTTATGCTTATTTCTTATATCTTCATCTTTATTCAAAGTGGTCTTTGTTCTTTTCTTTCCCTATAGTAGACACAAGAAGCATCTTATCCTTCCTTCTATGGCATGCCTGACCTAGGTTTGGGCTCCATGGTAAAGTAGCAGCAGCCTGGCCACCCCCTACATTGTGCAGGAAGCAGCATTTCTGTGGAATTTATTCCTGTGCTCATCCTGTGTTCTTTGCCCTCCCTGTCGGACTGCAGTGGGCAGGCACATAAGTGAAGTCCTTGTCCTCTCTGACCCAGTGTTTACAGTAGGACAGTTGTGGAGAAGCCAGCCTCCTCACACTGCTGGCAATCAGTTGACTGAAATTCACCCAGACAATTCTGACATGTTTTTGGAGAGAACAAGGGAAGGGCTCCAGAAATATTGATCAAGACATGACGTAATTCCCCAGCAAGCAGTCGTGTTTCCTAGCATCTACCTCTTCTTTTAGTCAATTCTTGAGTTTGTGCCTTTCATTAGGCCTTTGCTGCCTTCTGATTTGCCTCTCATGTGCCTAAGGCAAGTAGGAGGGTGGATTGTGCTAGAGTTATGGGATGAGAGGGCCAGGCTTCCCCCTCCATGTGCTTCTTGTGTGAATCATAGGCTCTACTCCTTTCTTCTCCTACTCTTCACTTAGCTGGTAACATAAAATCCAGTTGGTATTCACTCCAGTTCATCTCTCTGCCCTCAGCCCTCTGTTGTGGGAGTTTGGTCAGCAGCATGAGCCCATGCTGGCCTATTGTAGTAGGAACCTGTGAGAGACTATAGATGGACCTATTCCACCCTAACCCGGATGTTTGCACACTAACCCTGACTTCCTACATGATGTCACCATGACACATCTGAGTCAGTTCCCCTTATTTTGGGCCTCCCTGTGGTCCCTTGGCTTTGTGGCTCTCTACCCAGCTCCTACCAGGCAGAAAGGATGTGCCTGTCACAAGACCTCCTTTGTTCTTTGGGATGCTTTAGGAAAACACCTGGAGAGTCTTGGCTCAGCAAGGCTGGACCTTGTGCCTCCCTGCCCTCAGGGCCACATTTGCAACTGGGCCTCCATCCCTTAGGCACAGAATCAACATTTAGCAGAGGGATACATCCATTGCCCTTCTGTATCCTAGCAGTGGACTATTTTATTAAATGCTGGGGTCCTATCAGAGGAAGCAAGTCTGCCACTACTTCCTGGTTTGATAAGACGGTGATTGAGCCTGGATTTTCATGGGGACTGATTATCCCCATGTCCATCATAACACATCATAATGAAGCCACAGCATTTCTTGCTTTTACTCCAGCTCTTATAAGGAGACTACTACTTTTGAGAGATATTATATTGCCAAAATAGAGGTCCATCCCATGTGCTCATGTTATCTTCTCTGTCTTCCAGCTTTCTAGTTTTCTCCTACTACCCTTAAAATCTCCTGTTTCTCACTGAGCCTTAGCATGTCATCCCTGCCCTATTTGTCTTCAGCAACATATTCTTGCTCTGACCCTACACATTTAGAGTTTTCTCTATGGTCACCCCTGCTCATGAGCAAGGCTTCATCCTCAGTGTGCTTCCTATGTGAATCATAGTGTTCCAAATGCACCTGCTTCACACACATGTGCAGTCATTCCAGTCACCTTTGCATGCCCACCTGGGCTTTCATGCTGCCATGAACTCCTCAGGCCCTCATAGAAAGCTTCTGTGGTGACCTCCAGCTCTCTAGCTTTGGTTCTCTGTACGCTTACTCCCTATCCACAGCTGTGATCCCTTCCTAGGTCCTTATTTACCCACCCAGGTTTTGTTCACATTTATAGAATAAATTTTCCTTCTCCTAATCCATGAAGCCTTCCCTCAATAATGCTGTCTTCTCTTTATCACCCACATATCAACCCTCTTGATCTAATTACCCTCATTCTCTTACCTCTATACTAACATATTCATTGCTTTAGTAATTCTTCCCTCTCTTACATTATCAGTTCATCCCTGTCAGCTGGACCTTTTCATCAACATCCAACATATTCTCTCATCTTTAAAAAAATCACTCTTTGGATTCCAAATTCCCTTCCAGCTATTTCTTTATTTTCCTTTCTTTCTGTGGAACAAAACTTGAAGAAATTATCACACAATCACCAATTGCTCGCTTTCTATTCTCTCTTCAATCTAGTCACAGCATCACCTCTGTTCCTGTGCCTATTCTTATGATGGTCCTCATTTTATGTGGCTGACTGAATATCTTCTCTGTTACAAAAAAGAAGAAGAGGACAAGGAGGTGGAGTGGGGGAGGAAGGAGAGGAGAGGATAAAGTATCCAAGCAAAAGTTAAATAAGTCTGCCTTTATAAAAAATTGGGGCTAGCATTGTGGTACAGTGGGTTAAGCTGCTGTCTATGACTCTAGCATCCCGTATGACACTGGTTTGAGTTTCAGCTATTCCAATTCTGATCCAGCTCCCTGGTAGTGTACCTGGGAAAGCAGCAGAGGATGGTACAAGTACCTGGGCCCTTGACACCTATGTGGGAGACCCAGATGGAGTTATATTCTCTAGGCCAATTCAACCAGAAGTTTCCTTCCAAAGGGAAGAGGATGACCTAAATCTTTTACTCATACTTAATCTTCTGCTGAGTGGGGCAAGCATATCCTTGAGCTCTGCTGTTCTGTCATGGCCTCCTTAAAAGGTCAGGGGTTCTAGTTTTCCCTCCAGGGAAACCAGTGTTGCCCCACCCAGGTAACTGAAGAAGGAGAGACAGGGTCCACTGAGGCCTCCTCAAAGATTCAAGGGGATGTGAGTATGATGGGCACCATGAAAACATCTGACTGTGTGCTGAGGTTTATTGAGACTGCCTTTGATGGTGGATCACTCACCTAATGATGGTGTTGCAGGTGGGAGTTCAGGCTGGATTGAACAGATGGCAAGAAAGAACTGTAAGAAATATCTTACATTATGCAAGAGGCCTCCCAAAGCAGAAATATAGGAGAGACTTCATATAGTCTGTGTGAAGAGGAATGTGGGCAGGAAATAGTTGGGCTTAAAGCTCTCAGCTTGCCTCTCAGCCTCCTCCTAGGATACTTTCATTTTATTCCAGCAGTTTCAGAGAATTGCACATAATATTTTCCTTAAAGATAAAGAGATAGTTCCCTGAAATAGAAAAATGTTTGGCATTCCCAGAGAAAGGCAAAGGGACCAGAGTCTCATCTGGTGGTTAGAGACTCACATGTCATTAAATTCTAGATTTTTGATCGCTGTCTGTGGCTGGTTATAGAACACTACAAAAGACTTAAAGTCTTCTTTTGAAGTCAAGATGAATTGTTTGCATCTCAAAATGCAGTGGGTCATAATGAGGAAATGAATGGAAGAAGTGAAGAGATGACTGAAGAATGGCAGGAACCAAGGACTAGACCTGTCAGGCTTATGTGGTATGGTTTTTGGGAGTAAAGGAGTCATCCTCTTAACGGGAAGGTACCAGGAAAATCCTGGGAGGTCATTTAGCTCATTTTGTTTAGCACCATTGCTTATCATGAATACATATTCAGGAGTGAGAATGGTGGTGAGGTACTTGGTTGTTAGGTACTATAGAAATAGGACACAGCAGCAGGGGTGTATCAGAGTTCCTGGAAGTAACTTGGAGGATTGAATATGTTTAGAAAACCCTTTATGTTATTGGCTGTTTCTTAGAAACTTCATTGTTCAACTTACTGCCGTTTATCACACTAATGGAAAACAAACACCACTTTGGTGTTTGCTGGCTTCTCCAAAGCACTTGGATTTTGGGTTTGTCTTCTAGCTACAGGTTTGTTTTAGTGTCAAGAAAAATAAATTTGCTCCCGTATCATGTCCTGGTCAAGATCCTGTCAGTTTTTGTCCTAGGTACACAGACCTCCAAATACATGCTCATTTTCTTTACCTCTCCCTTGGAGTGGGGCCATTCCATTTCCAACTGTGGTCTTTCTTCCAGGAGGCATTAATTCCATACAGCTGAAAGCAGTATGGCAGTAGGCTGCAGCAGGCTCCTAGAAGGGTTTTCCTAAAGATCTTCCCCGTACCAGCAGGAAACATACAGGATGGAGTCTATCATTTTGTTTTGACATCTGTAAAATTACCTGTGTGTTATGGTTAAACACAAAAGAATCCCCCTCTAGAAGAGGTCACTATGAAAGTTATCAAAAATGACCCTTTTGAGCTGTGGGTTGAAGCTTTTCTCTAGGTGGGAAGGACTTTACAGCCTTTCTCGAGCATTCCCTTAGCGAAATACAGTGGAGACAAGGAGGAGACAGACAACCCTTGGCTTAGAGACATAGAGTATATTTTGGGTGGGGTTCTGCCCACCTGTGCCTTAATGGAAATGACAATAGCAGTCCTCCTCAAGGGATGTGGGGATTGGGGGCACCTATAGGTTCTTACTCCTTGTCTTCAGGGGCAGACCAGTGTTTTGGTCTGAGGTAGGGCTGGGAGCTAAAAGTGTTCCCTGGTTGGGTGGCACGGGCCATTCGAGGACAGTGCCGAGGGCAGTGGCGGGGAAGAGCTGGGACTGAGGCAGAGCCCTGGTGTTGGGAGCGGAGCCGGAGCTTAGCGTCTGGGGAATGGGAAACCCTCAGGAAAGCCGAGCCCCCCAGCTTCTCCGTGGGGCATGACTGGGCCTTGGGGTGTCCTGCTGGCTTGTCCGTCTTAGTTCTCCTCTTGGGGCTTCTGGCTGGAGCCAGGCTCTTCTCAACATTCTCTTTTCTGCTTTTGGCCACTTTCTCAGCTGCAGAAAATGTGGATTCCAAACACCCTTTGCCTTTCGTCTTGGAGTTAAAAAAATACAGAAAGGATTTCATCTTATCTAACAAGCTGGCCTCTGGAGGGCTGGGCCTCTTGTGCGGGTGGGCTGGCTTCCCCTGCCCCTCAAAAATCAGACTTAGCCACGTGTGGCCCTGCAAAGCTTTACCCTGAATTCGTTGGCCTCGGAGAGGCTGTCCGTGGGAAGCCTGCGCCAGCACAGGCTGGGCATTCTCAAGAGTCCTTGCTGGTTTGAGAACAACATTTAGCTTGGTGTGACTAGCTTGCAGGCCATCCTCTGATGCTTTCCCCCCAGAGACTCCTGGAGGCAGCTCTGGGGCCTTAAGCTGAGGGTGATTCTGGGGTCTGTGTTGACAGGGATCAGCAAAATGAAAGCTATGGCTCCGTCGCCAGGAGCCTCGAGGTGTCCTGTTCAGAGGCGTCCCTGCTGGCCTCTGGCCTTCAACAGAATGTCTTTCTTCTCTGGGTAAGGAGGGCCCAAGCCCTGCATCTCCTTCCCCGTGGTCTCCTGCTCCTTTGAGTTTCCCTGAGTCCTCTCTCTTCTTAGGCATCATGGGGAGTGGGGCTGAGTCCTTGCTCTTGCCTAGGCTTTGGGGCTCAGAGCTCCAGGATTCCTCCAGGCTGGGGTTGTTCTCACTGGCCTCCACCTGAACACAAAGCACCTGGGTCTCCATCGTGTCCCCGCTGGGCTGTGAGATCCTGGAAGCCCAGTGGGCAGAACCGTGAGGCACTTCTTTGAAAGTAGGTTGCTTTTGGTTCTGCTGCATTGCCTTCAACTCAGTGGCCAGCTGCTCCTTAAAGAGGACCCATTCTGGTTCTAGGACAGGAAGAGTGCCTGGTGGGATGGGTGGTTCCTGGAGCAACGCGTTTTCTTGGTTGTTGAGATTCCCAAGAGACTCTTGGAGGTACATGTTCTCTGGATTTGTGGCAGTTTCTTCCCTGGACTCCCTCACCCTGGCAGGAATTCCCAACTGTATCTCTAGGACCTTTTTTCTCAGGTGGAAGTTTAGTTTGGTCAAGATATGTGTCTTGATTGAGTAGGGGTTAGCAGGTTGTGGCTGGTTTTCTAGAAGCACCATCTCCATCATTTCTTCTTCCTGCTGTTCAATGTGGAGCTCCTCTGCAGTGTCTATACAAGTCTTGTTGTCATCTTGAAAGCATGGCTCAAGATCCAAACCTAGTTGTTGAAATGAAATCATCTGAGTCGGAGGCTCTGCTGGGATTTCGATAGGCCCAGAAACCACCTCTGTGATTATAGATTGGCTAGTGATGGCTGGGGACGTGGCCCTGGAGAGAGCCACATAATAAAGAGAAGGCAGCCCCGACAGGAAGGCCAGGTACTTGTGCCGTAAAGTTGTCTCCAGTTTCTCAATGACTTCCTCAGATAGGGCTTGGGGCAGCTTACGACGTCTGGGAACAGGACGTGGTAGGGCCTGTTGCTGTGGCTCAAGCTCTATTGGCATCCAGGGTATGACTTCGTGATGTGGGTCAAGGTCAGTTGCTTCCTGCAGCTCCAGGGGCTGGACTTCTGGAATGCAGGAAAAGGGAACCACTGCCAGGCCCCCAGGAATCCTGCAGTTCCAGGAGCTATAGACACGTGCAGGAACCTTGCCCTGTTGGATCTGTGCACATTTGGAGTTGATGTGGCTGTGCAACATTGCCTTGGCCTGGGTGAACAAGTGTGGCATGGGGATCAATACTGGGGTCACAATGGGTGAGAGCAGGTCACTGGCCCTGTTGGTGTCTAGGGCTATGGTCTGGGGTGCACTCTCATCGGGTAGATCTTCGCTGCTCCAGGCCAGCGCCTGCTGGTCAGTGGAGGAAAGGAGTAATTGGATGGACTGCTGGATCTTCTGGGGCAGACCCCAGCGGTGGTGAATTAGCTGCTTCTGGAGATGGAATTCCAACATTCTCCGGGCATTTTCTGGGAAGAAGAGCAGTTCCCTGGTGAGGACTGAGACAGGCTTTGCCGACCAGCAAGTTTTCAGAGGCTCTGGAGAGTGGGCTTTGTCACAGGACTCATACTGCTTGGGGCTCTGGGCATGCTGAGATTTCCGGAAGGCAGCTGGTAAGCCCCACTGAAGCTGGAGCTGCCTCTGCAGCAGGTGCCATTCCAAGGTTTCATACTCAGCCAGAGTCAGAAATGGGACGTTGAACTGAGCTTGTTGATGGTCAGATGGAGCCACCCAATTTGGGGAAGGTGGGGAAGAGGGTGCACATGACTGGGGTGGAGTTTTTGGCATCAGAGGGAGGAGAGAAAACTCCTTGAGGAGAAAAGGATCCTTCAAGGAGGGCTTAGACATGTTTTCATTCTCAGAGAGGCCTTGAGAACCCAAGAAAGTGGCAACCAGAGACTCACTATGCAGGGAAGGGAGGCCACAGAATAGTTGGCTGTATTTCTCTTGCAGGTGGACTCCTGAAACATTATCCTGTTCACCAAGGAATGGATGGAAGCCACTTGGATCTTTAGTTTCTGGAGAGGCTAATGCTAAGGCCATAGGGTGTGGAAATTGGTGGGAGTGTTGCCTTTGTTCTGGGTCCATTATGGACCATTCAGAAACCCAGAATGTCTGGGTAGGCTGGCCAGCCATACATGAACACCAGGCCTGGTGGCAAATAGTTCCAAAGCCATTAACAGAGACCTGAGATGTATTATTCAGGATGAAAGAAACTGGTTCATTATTTTCAGGCTGGTAATTCACTGGTGGATTTGGCATAAGTTGCCGAAGAGACTCCTCCACACGTCTAGGGAGCCCCCATCTCTGAAAATGCATCCACTTTTTCACATGTATCTCAAGAAGCCTTAGGGATTCAGGACTAAGGAATGGCAGGTAGGCATGGGGTACCATTTGTAAGGCCATGGGATGTATCAGGGTTGTGATCTCTGGATTTAGGGTCATTAAAGAGACCTGGGAATTCAAAGGCTGCAGAGTTTGACAATCATGGACTTGGGTGGAAATAATCTCCACTATCTCCTGCTGGTTCTCTGGAACTCTAGTTTCCTCCAGCACTGAAGAAGCCATAGTCTCTGGGCCCAAGATCATCTCTGGCACTTGAAATTCCTGCTCTAGCTGGAGGTAATCAGCCCAGTATTCTTGGATGCTGGCTGCACTGGTTGATTGGACAGCTGACTGGGTTAAGTATTTGGCCTCTGTTGCTTGTGCCAGTTTGGGGGCTACCAATGCTGGTGGTGAGAGCTCTTCAGAGTGATCAGAATGAATATCCAGACTCTGCTCAAAAGATACACTAGATATTGACAGAATCTCCAAACAAGAAGAACCCTGCGATGTCCCTGATAGAGTGGCAGAAACCTGGTTACTCTCCCCAGCCAGTAACTGGTGAATTTCCAGAGCCAGGGCATTGCAGGTTTGGCAGCAAGGGTCTTCACACAGGAGCCGCCTCACACTTCGATCCCCAGGAAGCCAGCCCTGGCTAGGAAAGGGAACACAACAATCGTTAATGATGGAGTGAACTCTGCCTTTTTGGAAGAGTGTAACCTGTGGATTGGCATTGCTCTCTACTATTCCAGCAGGTCCTGAACCCTATACCCTCAGATGTCTACCCTTCTGCTTCTTTTCATAAGGAACTGCTACTAGGCAAGGTATGGTAGGCTAGACTGAGAGTCTAAGGCCTGCTGGGCAAGGTCTCAGAGAAGCCATGGGAGGCCAAGGTCCTCAGAGAATACTGGTAGGAGGACTCACTTTTCTACTGACCTTCTTGAGAAACTAAACTAGGAAAAAGGAATCAGGCAGAGAGCATATACAGTGATTTGCTGGTGGGCCATCACCAGGAACATCACCAGGTAGAACCTGGATTAGTATAATTTTAGGTCAAGAAAGTCAGAGCCAACTGTTTGGTACATCTAAACTGGGAAACGAGGGCCTTGTGGGAACTCTGCATTCTGGGAGTATTTGGTGTTCTTGCTGCTATAACCAGCATCTCTTGGGAACCAATCCTGTTCTCTACAGATCTTAAGGACTAGATAAGATGATAGACTCCTGTCTGAGGTCTATCAGGTAACAGCCAGACCTACATCCAGCCAGACTCAGGAGTCTTCCTTTGGAAGGGTGTGGTTATAAAGAGAATATGGCAATGATGATTTCTTAATATGCAAAATCCATTCTCTGGACTGAACGACTTGTCTCATGTCTGAGTGCAGTCCCCTGTAGCATCCTTTATGAATTATGCACTAGACAAATCCTGAGTTCCAGAACTACTTTCTTTTCTTTTCTTTTTTTTTTTTTGACAGGCAGAGTGGACAGTGAGAGAGAGAGACAGAGAGAAAGGTCTTCCTTTTGCCGTTGGTTCACCCTCCAATGGCCGCCGCGGCCGGCGCGCTGCGGCCGGCGCACCGCGCTGATCCGATGGCAGGAGCCAGGAGCCAGGTGCTTTTCCTGGTCTCCCATGGGGTGCAGGGCCCAAGCACCTGGGCCATCCTCCACTGCACTCCCTGGCCACAGCAGAGGGCTGGCCTGGAAGAGGGGCAACCGGGACAGAATCCGGCATCCCGACCGGGACTAGAACCCGGTGTGCCGGCGCCGCAAGGCGGAGGATTAGCCTAGTGAGCCATGGCGCCGGCCTCCAGAACTACTTTCACCATAGAACTGAGTGCAATTGGGTGACCCTTCCCTCCTGAGACATGTCAACTCTACTCTGCCCAGGCAACCTTCTCATTAGTGAACCAGCCTGCACTGTGTGTGTCTCCCACCCAGCCATTATCCCTCTCCTCATCTCTGCCCCAGGCCAAGCCAAGATATCATCACAGGCCAGACTCAAAGTTGGGAGACCAAAAAGAGCAGGAGATGGAGATCACCTTTTCATGACTGAGATCAGCTCCCGCGGCTTCTCAGCTTCTTCCTGGGAAAGTCTTCTAGCTGAGGAACCAGGAAAGAGTTTTATGGACCATGGGAGAGTGTCAGGGTTATCCCAGAGGAAGCTAGAGACCTATGACTCAACCAGAGCAGACTGAAATACCCAACTATCAATGCTCTCAGGCATGTCCACGTACAATCTAATCACAACTTGTGTTGTGGGCCTTTGCCCTGTGAGTGAGGTGAGATCATTGCTATTATACCCATTTTATGGAGAACAAGACTGAGAGATAGTGTGACTTCCACAGGATTGTAAAACTAGTAAATCAAACAGTTAAGGGCATCTGTTCTCCTTCCTCAATTCTTGATTCCCAGGGGAAAAACAGAGCATTGGGGAACATTCCCACGTTGTTATTTCCAACCCATGGAAGTCCTCTGTAGAAGTTGTCAGTTTGGTAAATGGGAGCCTTCAGTGGTTAGAGCACTGACTCCTGGCACCAGGTGTCATGAAGGGACAAGAACCGTGGGTACTTCAGGCACAGTAGAAGGGAGTCAGAGGAGAGAGGAAGACTTTACCTCTTGATGCTGCATCTCTGGCCCTTTGCCTGACTTTTCGGTGACGCTTAAAGACAAAAACATTAGAATGTGAAGCTGGGGCACCATTTCTGTTTTCATGTCCTAGATGAGACAACACTCATATAATCACTTCCCACTCCCTTTCTATATCTCTATCTGTATTTTTAAAAATATATATTTATTTTTATTTGAAAGAGTTACCAAGAGAGACACAGATGCAGAGAGAAAGATTGATCTTCTATCTTTTGGTTCACTCCCTAGATGGCTGCAATGGTCACGGCTGAGCAAGGCCAAAGTCAGGAGCCAGGAGCTTCTTTCCAGTCTCCTATGTGGGTAGCAGGGGCCTAAATACTTGGCCATCTTCTGCTGCCTTTCCCAGGCACATTAGCAGGAAGCTGTATCAGAAGTGGAGCAGCCATGACACAAACCAGCACCCATAAGGGATACCAGCATTGCAGGCAGTGGCTTTACCCTCTACACCACAATGCCGGCCACTCTATCTGCATTTTAGATCTTGTCCTATGTTTCCTTTACTTACACTCCACCTTCTTTACCCTGACTTTCCCTTATCTACTTATTTATTATTCACTCGAGTCTCTTCAAAATTCTATACCTCCCATCCAATTCCCAGGATAAGTTCTGATAGAGACTAAGTGTTAAACAAAGGAATTAGTAGGAAACATTAATGGATATATGGTTCTAATAGTTGAAGAACCTGGTTTAATAAATGCCTTAAATAGCCACCAATCAGAGAAATCTCCCTTATTTGGAGGTCTCCTGATATCCAGTGAAATAGAGCTCATATCTAGGTGTCTATTCAAGCCAAACAGAGATGTTCTTGACTTTTCCATTTGAATGTACTACAGGGAAAGCCTGTGATGAATTACTTCCTAGACTCTAAGAACAAAGATTATATAAAAGAAACTGAAAGCATAGTATAAAAATTGGAAGGCAATGATAGATTCTATGGAGAGACCTTGGGGCTTAAATAAGTTCAGTTGTGATCACAGTGTTTCCCTACCCGGCAGCAACTCCTTTTAGGTTCCAACTTCAGTCCACAGTAACTCCTTCTCAGTTGCCAGAGAATTAGGAAAATGAATAAGATGGATCCATAGGTATATAAGCAATATCCAATGTCCTCCAGAACAAAAGTAGAGCTCAACATGGTCTAAACCTCATAAGCATGAGGAGACCAGCCATCCCTCTATCTAGGCGTTCAGAGTTCTAGTGTTTAACGGCTTCCAATGCCAGGCCTTGTCATGTCCGCCTCACAGAGGACAGAACCAGGCTCCCAGACTGCATCACAAAGCCCTCTTGTCTTGTAAGGCTGTGTCATAGGGAAGCTCATGTGGTGATTCGGTCTGTAGTTGAGGGTGTCTGGTTGTCTATAAGGGTTACAGAGCGTGGAGTGAAGGTGCCACACCCACAAGCAGTGCCTGCTTCCCACCTTCTTTTCACCCTGCACCCCCTACAGCAGCCCCATCAGGCTTCTCTCCTTTATAGCAACTGTCTTGTCACCTGTCCTCAGAAAGCAGTGCTTAGACACACCACTCACCTTTATGAGAGTAGCACACAGGAGTTGACGAAGGCAGAGCCTGGTAGTGATTTGCATATAGAAAGGTTTGGTTTTTTTTCTGGCAATGAGTGATCATAAATCATTCAATCAAGAAGAAGGGAAATGGCTGATGTGGCAGGGAAAAGCCAAGGCCACTGTATCTATCCCATCTATGTAGCCTTATGGGTAGGAAGAGACTGTAAATACTGCCTTTCAGGGAGGAATATTCATGTGGTCCACTTCCAATACTCTGCCCTAGGCTTGGTTTTCCACAGCTTTTTATGCCCAGGTTATAGCATTCTGTCTGCTTGGGGAGATTAATGCCTGCAGAGATGGATTATACTTCTCAGTACAGGTCACAAACTAGTTGCTGTTTCTGGTTGGATCTCTTGATCTCTGTGGGTATCTGTTTACCTATTGGATATTTGTTTGATCTGAATTTTGAGAATCTTTGAAATATGTTTGACCTAGATTTTGGAACCTTCAAAAGATGTTTTCCAAGTGAGCCACAGTATACTCTTATACAGTTATACTCTGCCCATGAAGTTACACAGTTATTATACCTGCTTCACTTTCATGGGTATGTGAAATTTCTCTAACAATCAGGATTTCTGAATATCCTTAAGAAGGTCTAGCCCCGGTGACAGTGGTCTCAATGTTACCAAAAGCTCAGTCTCTGGCCCTGGTGCTGAATCAAAATAATGAAGAACAGGTTTGAGGGTAAAGAAAGAGAAAGTTTCCTCTATCAATAGATGTGGAGATAACAGACTTTTCAGTCTCAAGAACTACTATCCGGCTTCGTGAGGACAGTGTGGATTTTTTTTTTTAAGAAGCTACATGTGGGGGCCAGCGCTGTGGCACAGTAGGTTAATCCTCCTGCTGTGCCGGTATCCTATATGGGTGCCGGTTCTAGTCCTGGCTGCTCTTCTTCCAATCCAGCTCTCTGCTATGGGCTGAGAAAGCAGTGGCAGTGGCCCAAGTGCTTGGGCCCCTGCACCCTTGTGGGAGACCCACAGGAGGCTCCTGGCTCCTGGCTTCGGATCAGCTTAGCTCCGGCCACTGAGACCATTTGGGGAGTGAACCAGTGGATGGAAGGCCTTTCTTTCTGTCTCTCCCTCTCAGTGTCTGTAACTTTACCACTCAAATAAAATAAAATCTTAAAAAAAAAGCAGTTACAAGGGAGGTTGGCCTGCTGAGCCAACCTGACTTCTGATAACAGGATATCTCAGTGCAGTTCCTTGGGAATCTAGTTTGCTGGCCATGAGGAAGCAACAGAAGGATGCTTTGCAAAACCAAGCAGCTACAAAACATGATTTGCTGAAATTTGAAGGAGGCAGAGATTGTGTTAAGAGATTTCAGTGTTTGGTTAGTCAGGATAGAGCCCACTCTGCCCAAAGCCCATATTTACTGTGTCCTTACTTATTCATTCTCCTTTTCATTCTATTACAATAAATTCAAACTATCCATCATGCTGTCCAAGGAGGGTCAGATTACTTTGTAATTTTAGCTGACTTTCTCAAGGCTGGTTTCTAGAATTCACAAGCAAGCATTATTTATATGTTTAAGCAGACACCCTAGTTAGTCAAGGGCTCAGTAGTCATCAGAATATTAAAATGAAAAGAAAAGGTATTTGGTTCAGTTACATCATTGCCAAAATTTTTTTTCTGTGCTCAAAATCCAAGAGTCTATTTGCTCAGTCTTCCACCCCACTGGTGTGGTAGGAATTCATTGTGCTCATCCCTAATGTTGGTAGTGTCAAGGGTACAAAGGCTTTGAATTATGTTGCCTTCTTGCTCTCAAGACGTTGAAAAATCTAGTATCAAATATAAAACCAATATACATGAACCGGTTGACTATTGTTTATAGCCCTTATCTATAATCCTAAGGAACAGTGATTTTTCTACTTATTACTGGTTGAATTCTTTATTTAGTGGAGGGTTAAAGTTATGATTAGAAAGTAAATTGAAAATTCGTCATCACAAAAATTAAAAGAAAAATAAGAAAGGGAGAGTGGGAGTGAGGGAGGTAGGATTGGAAGTATCATTATGTTCTTAAAACTGTATATATGAGGCCGGCGCCGCGGCTCACTAGGCTAATCCTCCGCCTTGCGGCGCCGGCACACCAGGTTCTAGTCCCGGTCAGGGCACCGGATTCTGTCCCGGTTGTCCCCCTTCCAGGCCAGCTCTCTGCTGTGGCCAGGGAGTGCAGGGAGGATGGCCCAAGTGCTTGGGCCCTGCACCCCATGGGAAAGCAGGAGAAGCACCTGGCTCCTGCCCTCAGATCAGCGCGGTGCGCCGGCCACGGCAGCCATTGGAGGGTGAACCAACGGCAAAAGGAAGACCTTTCTCTCTGTCTCTCTCTCTCTCTGTCCACTCTGCCCGTCAAAAAAAAAAAAAACTGTATATATGAAATGCATATACATAAAATCTGTTCCCTTTATGTAAATAAATAAATAGCAAATAATTATGTACTCACTTTTGAGGTTGAGATCTAAAAAATAACCTTTCATAGGAGAGAATGCTGATAGGGGCTCCATGTGGTCAGAGAGAGTTCCTGGGAAGAACAACATTGGAGTTTCATCTAAAATTTCAAGTTTTGGCAAAAGTATTTTTTCCAGTGGAAGAGAAAAATTACTAAGACATGAAGAACACTGAGGAATGGACCACAGAGTTTATTTGGCAGTAATGAATGTTGTCTGCCTCTAGCAGAGGTACAGTAGGGTTGTGGTCTCTTGATGGAGGGCCTTTGCATTTGTTTTATTTCACTCATTAAGAATAATTGATTTTTAAAAACAGGCATACACATGCCTGATATGATTATTCAAAAGGTAGATGAAGATTTAATAAAGTATGTCTCCTCATCCTTGTCTCACATCTCCCATTTTTTTAAGACTTTATTTAGTAAATATAAATTTCCAAAGTACAGTTTATGGATTACAGTGGCTTCCCCACCCCCAAAATTTCCCTCCTACCTGCACCCCTCCCATCTCCCGCTCCCATTCCATTCACATCAAGATTCATTTTCAATTATCTTTATATACAGAAGATTTATTTAGTATATATTAAGTAAAGATTTCAACAGTTTGCACCCACACAGAACATAAAGTGTAAAATACTGTTTCAGTACTATTTATAGCATTAATTCACATTGGACAACACATTAAGGACAGAGATCCTACATGAGGAGTAAGTACACAGTGACTCCTGTTGTTGACAATGATTTGACACTCTTCCTTGAGTCTGTAACTCCTATAAGATTCTTGTGTATCTTTCCAAACTAGTCTAGAATAAGCAAAAAAAAAAAAATGTTTTCTTTCACAAGTGGAAGTATGACAGTTTTCTTTTTTTCCACCAAATAAGGAGCTTAACAAGTAAAAAGCAAAAAGACTCTAGTATAGCAGGAATATTGGCAAGGGCTAATACATAATAATTGAGTGGGAAAATGATCATTTCACCCATATACAGTAAATTTTAAAGTAATCACAAATCATTAAAGCTATGGTAGTGTAACCATTGGTTTGACAAAGGTATAAAACAAAGTTTTGCAAAACTATATCTGTAGCAATCCTGATACACACAGGTATTTTTTCTTTCTTTTTTGTTTATTTGTTTTAATTTTAGCTCCCACATATAAGGGAGAACATCCAGTATTTGTTTTTCTGTGTCCAGTTTATTTCATTCAACATGAAGTCCTCCAGTTGCATCCATTTTGATGTAAATGGTGGAATTTCATTTTTTTTAGCTGAGTAATAGTCCACCGTGTATATACACCACATTTTCTACATTTACTCATTTCATGATGGACACTTTGTGTTATTCCATATTTTGGCTATTGTGAACAGTGCTGCTATAAATATGGTGGTATAGGTAGGTATCTCTTTGGTACAACATGTTCTTGTCTCTTGGGTGGATACCCAATAGTGGGATTACTGGATCATATGGCAAGTCTATTTCAAGTTTTTAAAGAAATCTCCATACTGTTTTCCTCAGTGGCTGCACTAATTTACATTCCCACCAACAGTGTATATTGTTCCACTTTATGTCCTCACCAGCATTTCTTACTCTCTGTCTTTTGGATTTTAGCCATTCTCACAGGGGTGTGGTGATATTTCATTGTGGTCTTGATTTGCATTTCCCTAATAGCTAGTGATATTGATCATTTGTATTTCATATGAGAACTATCTATTGAGATCCTTTGCCCATTTCTTAACAGGGTTCGTTTTTTTTTGTTGTTGTTGATTTTTTTAAGTTGATGACATATTCTGAATATTAATCCTTTGTCAGATAAGTGGCTCGCAAATATTTTTTCCCATTCTGTTGGATGTCTCTTCACTCTACTGATCATTTCCTTTACTGTACAGAAGCTTCTGAGTTTGATATAATCACATTTGTTTAGTTTTGGTTTTGTTGGCTGAGTTTTGGAGGTCTTGTCCAAGAAGACATCCCCTACACCAATGTCTTGGAGTGTTTCCTCTATGTTTTCTTCCAGCAGCTTCATAGTCGCAGATCTTTTGTTTTTTAAATTTTTTAAAATTTATTTTTAAGGAATACAAATTTCATAAGTACAACTTTAGGAATATCGTTATTCTTCACACCATACCCACATTCCCACCTCTCTTCCTTCTCCTTCTCCCCTTCCCAGTCCTATTCTCCATTAAGATTCATTTTCTTTTCTTAAAATATCTTCCAATTTAATATCAATTTACATACACACATGAGCCATACATACATTTTTGGGTATAACTGACTGCAAAGCAACATAGCCTTCTCAAAAGTTATTTTCATATCAACTATACTCTTTTATTTATTTTTTAGGAACGCAAATTTCATAATTACAACTTTAGGAATATAGTTATTCTTCCCACCATACTAGCCCTCCCACCCACACTCCCACTCCTGCTCCTCCTCACTTTCTCCTTGCCAGTCCTATTCTCCATTAAGATTAATTTTCAATTACCTTTGTACACAGAAGACCAACTCTATACTAAGTAAAGATTTCAACAATTTGCACACACACACACACAGAGAACTAATTTTAGAGCTAACTCTCATAATATAACTCATTAAGGACAGAGGTCCTACATGGAGAGTTAGTGCACAGTGATTCCTGTTGTTAATTTAACAATTAACTCTCTTATGTATGATGTCAGTGACCACCTGAGGCTATTGACGTGAGTTGCCTAGAAGACTTTTGAGTCCACAAACTGTCAGTATTTGGACAAGGCCACAAGAAAAGTGGAAGTTCTCTCCTTCTTTAAAGAAGAATACATCCTTCGTTGATGGCCACTAATTTCCGCTGGGGTCTCACTCAAGAGATCCTTCATATAGAACATTTTTTTGCCATAGTGTCTTGGCTTTCCACGCCTGAAATGCTCTCATGGGCTTTTCAGCCAGACCAGGGTGACTTAAGGGCTGATTCTGAGGTCAAAGTGTTACTTAAAGCAATTGTCATTCTATGAGTCTGCTGTGTGGACTGCTTCCCATGTTGTTACATTCTCTCCTTTTTAATTCTATCTATTATCATTACCAGGCATTTCTTCATATTTATATGATCAATTTAGCACTTAATACTGTCTATGTGTTCACTTTACACTTAATATGATCATTTTAACAATTAAGATGGCATTCTTACCATCAAGCTTAATGGGATTTGGAGTCCCATGACAAGTTTTTAAACTGTACTCTTAGAAGTAAGTCCATAGGAATGTATACAGAACTGTACAGCTTTACAAACTTCTTCCTCCCTCTCTTATTCCCTTTATTTATTACTGAGATCTATTTTCAGTTGACTTTATACATATATGATTAACTCAATGTTAAGTAAAGAATTCAACAAATAGTATAAAAATTAAAAAAAAAAAAACCTGTTCCTCGATAGTCAAGACACAGGCAGCTCAAGTCATTCCTTCTTTTTATTTTTTTTATTTATTTATTTTTTTTTTTGACAGGCAGAGTGGACAGTGAGAGAGAGAGACAGAGAGAAAGGTCTTCCTTTGCCGTTGGTTCACCCTCCAATGGCCGCCGCGGCTGGCGCGCTGCGGCCGGCGCACCGCGCTGATCCGATGGCAGGAGCCAGGAGCCAGGTGCTTTTCCTGGTCTCCCATGGGGTGCAGGGCCCAAGCACCTGGGCCATCCTCCACTGCACTCCCTGGCCACAGCAGAGGGCTGGCCTGGAAGAGGGGCAACCGGGACAGAATCCGGCGCCCCGACCGGGACTAGAACCCGGTGTGCCGGCGCCGCTAGGCGGAGGATTAGCCTATTGAGCCGCGGCGCCGGCCAAGTCATTCCTTCTTGAAGTGTCAATTTCACTTCTACTGATTTCACTTTAGGTGCTCAATTAGTTCTCACAGATCAGGGAGAACATATGGTATTTGTCCTTTTGGAACTGGCTGATTTCACTAAGTATGATGTTTTCCAGATTCATCCATCTTGTTGCAAATGACCAGATTTCAAAAATTTTTTCCACTGTGTAGTATTCCATAGTGTACGTATCCCATAATTTCTTTATCTAGTCTTTGGGAAAATCCCCAAGAGTGGGATTGCTGGGTCATATGGTAAATCTGTATTCAGATTTTTGAGGTATCTCCACACTGTCTTCCATGGTGGCTTTACCAGTTTACATTCCCACCAACAGTGAAGATTAGGATACCTTTTCCCCCATATCCTTGATAGCATTTGTCATTTGTTGATTTCTGCATGAAAGCCATTCTAACTGGGGTGAGATGAAACCTCATTGTAATTTTGATTTGCATTGCCTTGACAGATATGATTGTGAACATTTTTCCATGTGTCTGTTGGCCATTTGAATTCCTCTTTTGAAAAATGTCTGTTTAAGTCCTTTGCCCATCTCTTAACTGTTTTTTTTTTTTTTTGGTGGAGCTTCTTGATTTCTTTGTATATTCTGGTATTGATCCTTCATCAGTTGCATAGTTTGCAAATAATTTCTCCCATTCTGTCAGTTGCCTCTTCACTTTTCCGAGTGTTTCTTTCACCATACAGAAACTTGTCAATTTGATGTAATCCGATTTGTTAAATTTGGCTTTGACTGCATGTGCTTCTGGAGTCTTTTTCAAGAACTCATTGCCTGTGCCAGTGTCTTGCAGGGTTTCCTCAATGTTCTCTAATAATTTGATGGTGTGGGGTCATAGGTTTAGATCTTTAATCCATGTTGAGTAGATTTTTGTGTAAGGTGTAAAGTAGGGGTCTTGCTTCATACTTCTGCATGTGGAAATCAAGTTTTCCCCACACCATTTGTTGAAGCAACTGTCCTTCCTCCAGGGATTAGCTTTAGCTCCTTGGTCAAATATAAGTTGGTTGTAGATGTTTGGATTGATTTCTGGTGTTTCTATTCTGTTCCATTCGTCTGTCCATCTATTTTTGTACCAATACCAGGGTGTTTTTATTACAACTGCCTTGTAGTATGTCTTGAAATCTGGTATTATGATGCCTCTGGCTTTGTTTTTGTTGTGTAAGATTGCTTTAGCTATTCAAGGTTTCCTGTGCCTCTATATGAATTTCAGCATCATTTTTTTCTAGATCTGAGAAGAATGTCTTTGGTATTTTGATTGGTATCACACTGAATCTGTAAATTGCTTTCAGAAGAATGGACATTTTGATGATATGGATTCTTCCAATCCATGAACATGGAAAATTTTTCCATTTTTTGAATCTTCTTCTATTTATTTCTTTAATGTTTTGTAATTCTCACCATAGAGATCTTTGACATCCTTGGTTAATTTATTCCAAGATATTTGATTTTTTGGTAGCTATTGTGAATGGGATTGATCTTAGAAGATCTTTCTTAGCCATGGTATTGTCTGTGTATACAAATGCTATTGATTTTCGTGTATTGACTTTATATCCTGCTACTTTACCAAACTCTTCTATGAATTCTGATAGTGTCTTAGTGGAGTCTTTTGGATCTCCTATTTATAGAATCATGTCATCCACAAATAGGGATAGTTTGGCTTCTTCCTTTCCAATTTGTATACCTTTGATTTCTTTTTCTTGCCTAATGACTCTGGCTAAAACTTCCAGAGTATATTGAATAGCAGTGATGATAGTGGGCATCCTTGTCTAGTACTGGATTTCAGTGGGAGTGCTTCCAACTTTTCCCCATTCAATATGATGCTGGCTGTGGGTTTGTCATAAATTGCCTTGATTGTGTTGAAGAATGTTCCTTCTATACCCAATTTGCTTAGTTTTCATCATGAAAGGGTGTTATATTTTATCAAATGCTTTCTCTGCATCTATTAAGATAAGTTTTTGTCTTGCAGTTTGTCAATGTGATGTTTCACATTGATTGATTTGTGAATGTTGAACTATCCCTGCATACCAGGGATAAATCCCACTTGGTCTGGGTAGATGATCTTTCTGATGTATTGCTGGATTCCATTGGCTAGAATTTTGTTGATAATTTTTGCATCTGTGTTCATCAGGGAAATTGGTGTATAATTCTCTTTCTCTGTTGCATCTTTTTCAGGTTTAGGAATTAAGGTGATGCTGGCTTCATAGAAAGAATTTGGGAGGATTCCCTTCCTTTCAATTGTTTTGAATAACTTGAGAAGAATTGTAGTTAGTTCTTTAAATGTCTGATAGAATTCAGCAGTGAAGCCATCGGTCCTGGGCTTTTCTTTATGGGGAGGGCCTTTATTACTGATTTAATTTCCATCTTCGTTATGTGTCTGTTTAGGTTTTCTATGTCTTCGTGGCTCAAGTTAGGTAGGTTGTATGTGTCCAGGAGAAGGAAAGAGGTGTTCCATCCACTGGTTCACTCCCCAGATGGCCACAATGGTCGGAGCTGCACCTATCCAAAGCCTGGAGCCAGGAGCTTCTTCTGGGTCTCCCACATGGATGCAGGGGCCCAAGGACTTGGGTCTTCTTGTATGGTTTTCCCAAGCCATAGCAGAGAGCTGGATCATAAGTTGAGCAGCCGAGTCTTGAACCAGTGCCCGTTTGGGAAACTGACACTGCAGGCAGCAGCTTTACCCACTATGTCACAGTGCTAGCCCCCTGTGCTTTGTCTTCTAAGTCCGATATGCTTTCTTCTGCTTCACCAATTCTGTTTTTAAGGCTTTCCACTGCATTCTTTATTTGTCTTCATTTCATTTTGATTTCTCTTTATGATCTCAATTTCATGGGAGAAATTTTCTTTCATGTCTTGTACGGATTTCAGTAGTTAGTGCATTTGTTTCTGATTACTTCTATGAAATCTTATGATCAGTGTTTTGAATTTGATTTCTTCCATCTCATCATCTTCACAATCTCACATTCATGTTGTGTTCTTTTGGGGGCATCATGTTGTCTTCCTTATTCTTGTTTCTTGAATTGGTGTGTTTGTTGTTCAGCATTTGTGGAGATACTTGTTGGTTTCTTCTTTGTATTTTTCTGTGGCGGCTTTTATCTTTGTGCTATACCTCTGTAAATAAGTGGAGTGTCTGCTTTCAGTGAATATCTAAAGGCTTGAAGTGGGTGTGGCCAGGGAGTTCTGTTCAGTGAAGGGCACGTCTAAGGTGACACATCCTGGTTTGGCGTGGTAAATCTCCTCAATTTTTTTTTCTTTTTAAAATCAGAGGTGAGTTGTGGGGAGCAACTGGGAGCAACTCGGACTAGACTAAGTTACTGGAATTAAGACTTATTCTATGCATCTGCTCTCCCACAATATGGCGCTGAGAAGGGAGAAACAGCTTCTACACAGCTGTCTCCAGTTCAACCAATAAACTGTAGGACCTGCTCCTGATTGGAGGAGAGCAGCGTACTCGGCGTGTGGGTAGCAGAGTTGGGATTGGTGGAAGAGGACTATAAAGGAGAAGAGAGACAACATGCACCAGGAACATCTAAGGGGAATATCTATCTGAAGGAACACCTGTGCAGCCCCCGAGAGAGCCGGCCGGCGGTGTGCCGCTCCCCCGCAGAAGTGGGGAAAGTGGCTGGGGGCCCGCCCCTCCACGGAGGTGGAGGGACGGTAGCCAACCCGGGAAGAACCAGCAGCAAACCTGGGGAGGGCCGAGCAGACAAAAGAACAGCGCAGGGTCCTGTGTCGTTCCTCCATGAAGAGGGGGAGCGACAGTGAGTTTATTCTGCTTAGCTGAGCTCCTCTCCTCAAATGAGACCAGTGCCTGAGCACTAGCGCTAGTGAGTATATTTCTCTGTTCTACCCCAGGGATCAGACAAAGGATCTGCACAGTCCTCAGTGTAAGTTCAGATTCCCCAGCAATGCCCCTCACTAAGTAACCAGGAAGCCCTGAGCATATGGTCTCCCACAGTGACTGCCCTAAGTCCCAGCCACACCATGAGTCCCCCCACACACCCTGTTTTTTTCACATTCCCGGCGCAGAAGCCTCCCACAGTCACAAGCTCCAAGCCCCCTGTTAGTTCTCCCCACCAGAGTTAGGATTCTCCACTAGGCTGGTTGCTGGGCATGGATACGAGCTTGCACAGTTTTTACATATGTTCAAGATGGTACCCACTCTATCAACTTGTTACAGGATGCCACTGTAAAATGATCAGGGAGAGAGAAACATGTCCCTCCTATTTTTTTTCCTCTTCTAATTTGGGAGGTACAGTTTCCCCCACGGGGCTCCAAGCCGGGTTCCATCTAGGCTCCTCCTGCAGCTTTAATGCCAGTGTCTTGGGCTGCTGTGGTCTGGGCTCACTTCACTTTCCAGTGCTGGTGTGTAGGCTCTCGGCTGCTGGAGTCCTGAGCTGTGGATGTCCACACCCTTCATGTAGGTCCACCGTGTCCCTCTAATTTCTGTAGAGTTTCCTCTGCCATTTTCTCCCTAACTTCCCTGACACTGCACTCTCTCCACTTTTTTTTAAACTATCTTCTCCTGGATTAAAGCAGTAAGTGCCCTCCCTACTTCGCCATCTTGGAACTCCCCTCTCAGGTCTTAAATTTAGATCTTTGATCTGTCTTGAGTTGATTTTCATAGGTGATGAGAGGTATGGATCTAATTTCATTGTTCTACATGTATCCATCCAGTTTTGCCAGCACCATGATGATTTTCTTATTTAATTTAATAAAATAAACATGTCTTGAACATATACTTTTCTTCAATGGCTGTAATGTCTTCCTTGAAATGGATAAAACAGTTAATTTTCAGTCCCCATTCATGAATATTTAGTTATTTAGTCTTTTTTTCTGACTACTAATAAGAATATAAAATTCTTCATATACATGTAAGGGGGTATATGTGGGAAAAATTCCTATGAGCAAGATTGTTGGGTCAAAGGGTGTATACATTTTCAGTGTCTTATATACCCTAATTATCTTCTAGTTATATAACTTCACACTCTCCAAAAATGTTTTAAGATTGCCTCTATTCCATTTTGGTGAACACTTGGGTTGTTTCCACCTTTTGGTTGTTGTGAATAATGCTCCAATTATCACTGATATTCAAGTATCTGTCCAAATCTCTGTCAATTGGAATTAGAGCTCATTAAAAATAAGAGTGGGAATAAGAGAGGGAGGAGGAAGTTTGTAACTGTAAAGCTGTATAATTCTGCGTATATTCCTACCAACTTCTTTTTTTTAAAGATTTATTTATTTATTTGAAAGAGTTACTTTTTAAAAAGGATTTATTTATTTATTTACTTGAAAGTCAGAGTTACACACAGAGAGGAGAGGCAGAGAGAGAGAGCGAGAGTGAGCGAGAGAGGGGGAGAGAGAGAGAGAGGTTTTCCATTCCACTGGTTCGCTCCCCAGATGGCCACAATGGCTGGAGCTGTGCAATCCGAAGCCAGGAGCCAGAAGCTTCTGCCAGGTCTCCCACGTAGGTGCAGGGGCCCAAGCACTTGGGCGATCTTCTGCTGCTTTTCCAGGCCATAGCAGACAGCTGGATTGGAAGTGGAGCAGCCGGGACTCAAACTTTCACCCATATGGGGTGCTGGCACTGTAAGCAGCAGCTTTACTCACTGTGCCACAGTGCTGGCCCCCTGAATGTGCTTTTTTTTTTAGGTTTATTTATTTATTTGAAAGCGTTACACAGAGAGAAGGAAAGGCAGAGAGAAAGAGGTCTTCCATCCACAGGTTCAATCCTCAGTTGGCCACGATGGCCGGAGCTGTGCTGATCCAAAGCCAGGAGCCAGGAGCTTCTTATGGGTCTCCCATGTGGGTGCAGGGGCCCAAGCACTTGGGCCATCTTCTACTGCTTTCCCAGGCCATAGTAGAGAGCTGTTTCGGAAGAGAAGCAGCCAGGACATGAATCAGTGGCCATATGGGATTTCGGTGATGCAGGTGGAGGCTTAGCCTATTATGCCACAGCACTGGCCCTTTCTGAATTTTTTTTTTTTACAGGCAGAGTGGATAGTGAGAGAGAGAGAGAGAGACAGAGACAGAGAGAAAGGTCTTCCTTTTGCCGTTGGTTCACCCTCCAATGGCTGCCGCGGCCGGCGCGCTGTGGCCAGCGCACTGCGCCTATCCGAAGGCAGGAGCCAGGAGCCAGGTGCTTCTCCTGGTCTCCCATGGGGTGCGGGGCCCAAGCACTTGGGCCATCCTCTACTGCACTCCCAGGCCACAGCAGAGAGCTGGCCTGGAGGAGGGGCAACCGGGACAGAATCTGGTGTCCCGACCGGGACTAGAACCCGGTGTGCCGGCGCCGCTAGGCAGAGGATTAGCCTATTGAGCCGCAGCGCTCGCCCTGAATATTTTTGATCCACATTTGGCTGAATCTACAGTTGAAGAATCCATGAATAAAAGCTTCAAGGAAATATAGAGATACAATTCAACAGATCAAGACAATAAATAATCAAAACTAGAAATTTAATAAATGAAAATGATTTTAAAAATCAAACAAATCTGGAGTTTAAAACTGCAGTGAACAGGGGCTGGTGCTGTGGCATTGCAGGCTAAGCCTCTGCCAGCAGCTCTAGCATCCCATATAGGTGCCAGTTCCTGTCTTGGCAGCTCCTCTTCTGATCTAGCTCCCTCCTTATGGCCTGGGAAAGCAGTAGAAGATGGCTCAGGTGCTTGGGCCTCTGCACCCACAAGAGACCCGGAAGAAGCTTCTGGCTCCTGGCTTCATATCGGCCCCTCTCCCGATGTTGTGGTCATTTGGGGAGTGAACCAGTGGATGGAAGACCTTTCTTTCTGTCTCAACCTCTCTCTGTAACTCTACCTCTCAAATAAATAAAAATCTTTTTTAAAAATGAACAAAATGCACAAATGTCATAAAGAGCATCACCAGTATAATTGATCAAGCAAAAGAAAGAATTCATGAGCTCAGAGACAGGTTACTTAAAAATATGTCATCAGAGGGGAAAAAAGAATGACAGGGATGGAGACAGTTTATGGGATTTACAGGACAGCATCAAAAGAACAAAAGAACAAACATGCAAGTTATGGTAGTTAAAAAAAAAAGACAGAGAGAGATAATGAGGTGGAAAATGTATTTAAAGAAACAATAAGAAAACATTTTCCAAATCGAGGGAAAGGTATAAAGGTCCATGTGTAGGGAAGTCAAAGTTCTCCAATTAGATTCAATCTAAATAAGACTATATCCAGAAACATTAAAATAAAACCACCACACATCAAAGACAAAGAGAAAATCCTGAAAGCAGCAAGAGAAAAGAAGCATATTACATATTAGGGAGTTTCAGTAACATTAGCAGCAGAATTCTCAGCAGAAACGTTATAGGATAAGAGAGAGGGGGATGATATATTCAGAGTACTGAGGAAAAAAATAAACCTGAAAATCAAGAATATTTTACTCAACAATCTGTGCTTCAGAAATGAAGGAAAGATAAAGATTTTCCTGAACAGAAGCTGAGGCAGTTCATCGCTACTTGACCTGTCTTAGAGAGATCCTAAAGGGAGTTCTTCAAGTGGAAAGAAATGATGCTAATTAGTAACATGTGGGCATATGAAAACATAAAACTCATTGGTAAAAGCAAGATCAGTGAAATTTAGAACACTCTAATATACTGTAATGGTAATATGTAAGTCACATATCTTTAGTATAAAGGTTATAAGACAAAAAATAAAGGTTATAAGGCAAAATGATGGCCGGTGCCGTGGCTCAATAGGCTAATCCTCCACCTTGCGACGCCGGCACACCAGGTTCTAGTCCCGGTCAGGGCGCCGGATTCTGTCCCGGTTGCCCCTCTTCTAGGCCAGCTCTCTGCTGTGGCCAAGGAGTGCAGTGGAGGATGGCCCAAGTGCTTGGGCCCTGCACCCCATGGGAAACCAGGATAAGCACCTGGCTCCTGCCATCAGATCAGCATGGTGCACGTGTGCAGCAGCCATTGGAGGGCGAACCAACGGCAAAGGAAGACCTTTTTCTCTGTCTCTCTCTTCACTGTCCACTCTGCCTGTCAAAAAAAAAAAAAAAAAAGACAAAATGATTAGAAATAACAATTATTTTGGGGGCTCGTGCTGTGGTGTAGTGAGTAAAGACACTGCCTGTAGTGCCAGCATCCCATATGGGTGCCAGTTCGAGTCCCGGCTGCTCCACTTCCAATCCAGCTCTCTGCTATCGCCTGGGAAAGCAGTAGAAGATGGCTCAAGTCCATGGACCCCTCCTGCACCCATGTGGGAGACCTGGAAGAAGCTCCTGGCTCCTGGCTCCTGGCTTCGGATCAGTGCAGCTCCAGCCGTTGCGGCCATCTGGGGAATGAACCAGCGGATGGAAGACCTCTCTTTGTCTCTGTCTCTCTCTGTAACTCTTCAAAATAAATAAAATAAATCTTAAAAAAAAATATACTGTGAGAGGTGGAGTAAAAGTTCTTTTTTCTGCGAAGTTGTTATCAGATTAAAATAGCCTGTTAGAACTATAACATGTTTGCTGTAAGCCTTATGGTAACCACGAAGCAAAAAAGGAATCAAAGCATACCACTAAAAAAATTATCACAGTGAAAGATAAGAAGAAAAGATCAAAATATTTACAAAACAACCAGAAAACAGTTAACAAAACGGCAGTAATGAGTCCTTACTTTAAATAATTACCTTGAATGCAAATGGATTAAGTTCTCAAATGAAAAGATGGAGAATGAAACAATGTATTAAAAACAAAAAAACAAGACCCAATTATATGTTACCTATCATAGATCCACTTCACCTCTCAGGACACATGTAGATTGAAAATGAAAGGATGGTAAAAAAGATATTTCACGCAAATGGAACCAAAAGAGAGCAAAGGTAGTTATGCTCCTATATAAAATAGATTCTAAGTCAAAAAACTGAAAAAATGAGACAAAGGTCATTATACAGTGATAATTAGGTCAGGGAAAGGCATTTGGCCTGGTGGTTGAGACATCAGTTGAAACACCTGTGTCCCTTATCAAAGGCCCTTGCCTGAAGCGTCAGCAATATTTGGCTCCAATCCCTGACTTCCGTTTCCTGCCAATTTAGATGTCAGAGCCAGCAGAGATGGCTCAACTGATTGAGTTTCTGCCACCTACACCTACATGGGCAATCTGGATTGAATTCCTAGGTCCTAGCTTTAGCCCCTAGCCAGGTTAGGTCATTGTGGACACATAGGGGTAGTAAACCAGCAGATGGGAGTACTCATTAACTCTATCAAATAAATAAATACAAATTTAAAAATAGGTCAGATCATCAAGAGATATAAAAATTGTAAACACATAGTTGACTCTTGAGCAAACTTTGACTTTAAGATGACTTAAAGTTAACAGAATGTATACAGGTTATATGCAGATACTATACCATTTTAAGTAAGTATTCACGTACTTCAGTTTCTGTTAGTTTGGTGGAGGAAGAGGTTTCCTGGAACCATTTCCCCATAGAAACCAAGGAAAAAACTCTACATAAATCTCTATTTCTTTTCTTTTTTTTTATTTGACAGGTAGAGTTATAGACAGTGAGAGACAGAGAGAAAGGTCTTCCTTCCGTTGGTTCACTCCCCTAATGGCTGCTATGGCCGGCACTGTGCCGATCCGAAGCCAGGAGCCGGGTACTTCCTCCTGGTCTCCCATGGGGTGCAGGGCCCAAGCACTTGGGCCATCCTCCACTGCCCTCCCGGCCACAGCAGAGAGCTGGACTGGAAGAGGAGCAACAGGACTAATACCTGGCACCCCAACCAGGACTAGAACTCAGGGTGCCAGCGCCGCAGGCAGAGGATTAGCCAAGTGAGCCATGGCGCTGGCCAGTAAATCTCCATTTCTTCACTGCCAATTATTATTTTGTTCCTTTAATGTTGTTATTTTTCTGATCGTTCTTGATTCTTGTGTCCATGCATTAGTGTCTGCATATCTGAAGAAGAAGGAATTTATTCCAGTCTTTTTAGACCAGTTTTGTTTGAGAAATCCCTTCATAAGTCATCTTATGCAGAGATTCTACATAGGCCCTCTAGCATGGTCGATAGGCAGGCTTGATTATGGGGTCCTTGGGAAGACTGGCTTGGCTCCTAGATCCACAAGGTTGGGCCTGGAGCCTGAATTAACTGGAGTGAACTTGTTATTTGGGTCTACAAGGATGGGCCTGGAACCTGTACCTTCAGGGGCTAACCTGAAGCCTAGGTTTATAAGGGCTGATCTGGTACTTGGGTGGAGTCTGCAAAGGACTTGTTACCTAAGTACAGAGGGACTGGGTTGGTTCTGGGGAGGGCCTAGAGTCTGAATCCCTAGGAACAGACCTGTGTTCTGAGTGTATAGAGGCTAGTCTGTGCCTGTGTCTGTAAGGGTGATCTGGGAGCCTCAGAAGCCAGTCTGGACCTGGGGTCTACTGGGGTGAGCCTGGAGCCTGGACATGGCTTCTTCTAGGGTCAAGTATAGAGAGCCTGGATCTGTTAGGGGCAAGCATGGAGGTTGGGTGTGCCCCATTAAAGCTAGGGCCTAGCAGGCTGGCCTGGAACCTGAACCCCCAGGGGTGGCCCTGGAACCTGGGTCCATGGGCATCAGTTCAGCACTGGGATCTACTAATCTGAACCTAAACAGAGTGTGAAACCAAGGAAAAACTCTACATAAATCTGTTGGAGTGTGAACTGAAGGGGCCAGCCTGGAGGGTGGGACTGCTAGAACTGGCCTAACACTAGGCAGGCCTGGCACATACATCTGTGGGTGCTGGTCTAGTACATGAGGCCAATGGTGCTGATATGACGTGAGTTAGGTCTGAAACCTGGTGATATGTGGACTAACCAGACTTTGATCTGGGTCTGGTCTGGAATCCTTCAGTTTTTACGTATGTTTTCCTATAGTTCTCTTAAGGCAGTTTTTTAAAAAAAGATTTATTTATTTATTTGAAAGGCAGAGCCACAGAGACAGAGAAGGAGAGATACAGAGAGACAGACAGAGATCTTCCATCCATTGGTTCTCTCCCCAAATGGCTGCAACAACCAGGCCTAAAGCAGGTGCATTAGCAGGGAGCTGGATTGGAAGTGGAGCAGCTGGGGCCTGAACTGGTGCAGGCAGCGGCTTAACTGGCTGCACCACAGAGTTAGTCCCAAGACAGTTGTTTTAAAGTAATTACCATTAAATCTTTTTTTTAAAACTTTTATTTAGTAGATGTAAATTTCCAAAGTACAGTTTGTGGATTGCAATGGCTTTTTCCCCCCCATAACTTCCCTCCCACCCCCAACTCTCCTATCTCCCGCTCCCTCTCCCATTCCATTCACATCAAGATTCATTTTCAATTATCTTTATATACAGAAGATCAATTTAGAATATATTAAGTAAAGATTTCATCAGTTTGCCCCCACACAGAACACAAAATGCCAAATACTGTTTGAGCACTAGTCATATCATTAATTCACATTGAACTACACATTAAGGACAGAGATCCTACATGGGGAGTAAGTACACAGTGACTCCTGTTGTTGACTTAACAAATTGCCACTCTTGTTTAAGATGTCAGCAATCTTCCCAAGCTCTACTCATGAGTTGCCAAGGCCATGGAAGCCCCCTGAGATCACCATCTTTGATCTTATTTTGACAAGGCCATAGTCAAAGTGGAAGTTCTCTCCTCCCTTCAGAGAAAGGTACCTCCTTCTTTGATGGCCTGTTCTTTCCACTGGGATCTCACTTGCAGAGATCTTTCATTTATGTCGCTCCCCCTCTTCGTGGAGGAACGACACTAAACCCTGTCTAGGTTTCCTATCCGAGTGATGGCACCATTATGTCGCTCCCCGTCTTCGTGGAGGAACGACACAGGACCCTGCGCTGTTCTTTTGTCTGCTCGGCCCTCCCCGGGTTTGCTGCTGGTTCTTCCCGGGTTGGCTACCGACCCTTCCACCTCCATGGAAGGGCGGTTTCCCCTGCCACTTTCCCCACTTCCGCGGGGGAGCGGCACACCGCCGGCCGGCTCTCTCGGGGGCTGCTCAGGTGTTCCTTCAGATAGATGTTCCCGGTGCATGTTGTCTCTCTCCTCCTTTATAGTCCTCTTCCACCAATCCCAACTCTGCTACCCACACGCCGAGTACGCTGCTCTCCTCCAATCAGGAGCAGGATCAGCTCCTGCAGGTCATCACTCAAGTTGGCGAGAGGCAGCTGCGTAGAAGTTGTTACTCCCTTCTCAGCGCCATATTGTGGGAGAGCAGATGCATAGAATAAGTCTTAATTCGAGTAACAGTCTAGTCCGAGTTGCTCCCCACAATTTAGGCCTTTTTTTTTTTGGCCAGAGTGTCTTGGCTTTCCATGCCTAAAATACTCTCATGGGCTCTTCAACCAGATCCGAATGCCTTAAGGGCTGATTCTGAGGCCAGAGTGCTGTTTAGGACAACTGCCATTCTATGAGTCTGCTGTGTATCCTGCTTCCCATGTTGGATCATTCTCTCCCTTTTTTATTCTATCAGTTAGTATTAGCAGACACTAGTCTTGTTTATGTGATCCCTTTGACTCTTAGACCTATCATTATGGTCTATTGTGACCTGAAATTGATCATTACTATTAAATCTAATTCATGTGCTTTTTCAGGACAGTTCCTGACAATTTATTTTCCTCCTTAAAATGGAACATGCTTTCCTGTTACTTTTTATGTTCTTTATGAATTCTTTTTTTTTTTTTTTTTGACAGGCAGAGTTAGACAGTGAGTGAGAGAGACAGAAAGGTCTTCCTTTTCCATTGGTTCACCCCCCAGATGGTCGCTACGACCAGCACGCCTTGCCAATCTGAAGCCAGGAGCCAGGTGCTTCCTCTTGGTTTCCAATGTGGGTGCAGGGCCCAAGCACTTGGGCCATCCTGCACTGTACTCCCGGGCCACAGCAGAGAGCTGGACTGGAAGAGGAGCAACCGGGACAGAATCCGGTGCCCCGACCAGGACTAGAACCCGGGGTGCCGGCACCGTAGGCGGAGGATTAGCCAAGTGAGCTGCAGCGCTGGCCTCTTTATGAATTCTGTTAAAAATTGTGTATTTGAAAAGTTTGGCCGGTGCCGCGGCTCACTAGGCTAATCCTCCGCCTGCAGTGCTGGCACCCCGGTTCTAGGCCTGGTTGGGGCGCCGGATTCTGTCCCGGTTGCTCCTCTTCCAGTCCAGCTCTCTGTTTTGGCCTGGGAAGGCAGTGGAGGACGGCCCAGGGTCTTGGGCCCTGCACCCGCGTGGGAGACCAGGAGGAAGCACCTGGTTCCTGGCTTCGGATTGGCGCAGCACGCCGACCGTAGCAGCCACTTGGGGTGTGAACCAACAGAAAAAGGAAGACCTTTCTCTCTGTCTCTCTCTCTCACTATCTAACTCTGCCTGTCAAAAAAAAAAAAAAGAAAAAAAAAGAAAAAGAAAGAAAGAAAGAAAGAAAGAAAGAAAGAAAGAAAGAAAGAAAGAAAGAAAGAAAGAAAGAAAGAAAGAAAGAAAGAGAAAGAACTTCTGTAGTCTTTGCATACTGGCTCTGTGACAAGGCAGCTTTTCAGTAATTAGGTGAACATTCTTTGAGTCTAGGGATTGGCTCAAAGTAAATGCTGAAGATTTTCTCAGGTCTTTTCTGAGCATGTAATTTGACTAGACCTGTGTGTGCCTTTTTCAGTCCTCTGTAAAGGTGGTTGCTTTTGAATATTTCATTCTCCCAACAAGTCTTATATAGCTTCTCTTTGGAGCCTTTGATGGCCTTGTTTAATCTATCTATCCATCATATCTTGCCCACAGGATCTCTAGAACTCTTGAAGCCTTCATGGTGGATCTTCCAGTTCTCTCCACTTGAGATCTAAGCTAGATGACTCAGAGACCAATCCCTAGGGCAGCCCCTACATCGATCAGAATGTTGCAAATAAGGTCTGTTCTGATCCCTTCATTTTGAGGGAGAGAATTAGGAGCAGAGCTGTTACTTCCTCCAGGCTAAGACTGTGCCACATAGGGAAAGAGGTAGTACAAGAGGGAGTAAAGATGTCAGGAAATTTCCTACTGCTTTAAATGATTTAATTCTTTGGGAACATTTGCATGGTTGCTCTAGAAGTTTGTTTTCCAGAACTCCTATTTAGTCATTATATTTGTCGGTCTCTGGTTTTTCTGATGTGTCTGTTGGGAGAAGAAAGCTTAGAGACTGCTAGTCCACCAGTGTTCAATGTTCCTTATAAATATTCTTAAACTAAGCTCCTGGCTCCTGGCTTCGGATTGGCTTAGCTCCCACCGTTGTGGCCATCTGGGGAGTGAACCAGCAGATGGAAGACCTCTCTCTCTCTCTTTCCCTCTTCACTGTCTGTAACTCTACCTCTCAAATAAATAAAAAAATTTTAAGAAAAAGAATGTATATGAAAATTATCCTGCTTATGACTTAACTGAAAGAAAAGATTTCATAAAAACAACTGTTAAAGGACTAATTTCTTGAGACTGAGATGATTTGTTCCGATATATTCGAACATCTGATTTATACCATTATACCAGCAAAGGGCACATATTTCCTTTTCTAAATCTTTGTTAAGCATTGTGGTGGAACTAAACTGTTGACCCTTTATTATCTTTAGTGTTATGTAAAATTGAGTTCACTGTTTTAAATTGCATTTCTATGCAGTTTTTAGTTAAAATTCTTGCATGGCAGTAAAAAATATTCTTAAGCTTTGTTTTACAGTATGGTTCACTTACTTGTAAACTGCTTGATCTTTTCAGGTCACTTAAAAGCTTCATTAGGTGGACTCCTAATAGGTTAGAATTAAATTCTTACATATTGCTGAGGTAAGGAGTTTGTTGGTAGGCTACCCAATGTCCCATTTATCATGAAGCTTTCCTCTTTGGCAGTTGGAATACAATCTGCCTCATATATTATTTCTGGGTATTGTATTATATTATTACTATTATTATAACCTTAACTTTTCAGATTTTAAAAATCCTACCTCCAGGGGCCAGTGTTGTGGCATAGTGGCTAAAGCTGCCACCTGCAGTGCTGGCATCCCATATGGGCACCAGTTCATGTCCCGGCTACTCCACTTCCAATCCAGCTCTCTGCTATGGCCCGGGAAAGTAGTAGAAGATGGCCCAAGTCCTTGGGCCCCTGCACCCATGTGGGAGACCCAGAAGAAGCTCCTGGGTCCTGGCTTCAGTTCAGCACAGCTCTGGCCATTGTGGCCAATTGGGGAATGAACTAGCGGATGGAAGACCTCTCTCTCTCTCTCTCTCTGCTTCTACTTCTCTCTCTCTGTAACTCTGAATTTCAAATAAATAAATCTTTAAAAAAATCTTACCTCCAGTACTTTTCTCACATGCACATATCAACCAGTCCTCTGATGAATACCTGAGGCAAACCGTCTTGTGATTCCAAGATTTCTCTTTGTGTCCCACACTCTCTCGTTAGGCTCTCTGCTCTGCCAGCTCTAGCTGCCTTAGCCCTCACTGACTCATAAAGATTGCTAGTTTTACCCGAGTTCCTCCTCCCTGCACTACAGCCTGGATAAAGTTTGTAGGGTGCTCATATCATCGGTTTCTGTCTCTCTGTGATTACTGTCGTTTATTGCTTGATTTCTAATATCTTAAAAGTTGTTACATATCTTGTCTAGTTCTTTAGTTATTTCAAATAGTAGGGTAAATGTGGGCTTATTCCTCTGTCTTGACTGAAAATGGAATTCTCAATAGAGTTGTATTCTTTCCATAGTTCTTGCTTGGTGTTAATTATGGTTTTTATTGCTATGTTTTATTTTTTGCTCTTATAAAAAAACTGTTGTTCAGTTTTATCTATTCATAACCAGGATCGAAATGTTCAGTTTATTTCCTTTAGTTTCCATCACCTGGACACAATAATAATTTTCATATATTTCCTGTCATTTTTCTTGTCTAACTATATAGACTAGTATCAGACTTGACATACTCTACTTTTAGTAATTATGTAGACTTTGATAATGGTATCTTTTCAAGGATATGATACTGATGTTTATAATGTGTTTTTGTGTGTGAATATATGTGTAATCATGTTAAGGATTCTATTTTATATACAAATTCCATAAAGAATAGAGAGGTGTTGAATCCACTTTAGATCATGATGGAGTAATGAACTGCATTAGCCCTCCTGTTCTAAAGATGTATAAAATTAGACAAGGTACACATACAAACTGGACAGGAGGCAACAATGGATGATGATCTTTTAGACAGGAGAAACACATGAGGAAAGTCATACAATTGCCCTCAGCTTTCTTCCTGGGAGCATGTTGTAGACCTTGATTTGTGAAGAGGGCACAGGACTGGGCTAGGCTGAAGCCAAGAACTGGAAACTCAGTTCAGGTTTTGCACATAATGGCAGGGAACCAACTTCTGAGCCATCCCCTGTTGTTTCTCAGAGTGCACACTGGCAGGAAGCTGGATTGGAAGCAGGACAGCCAGCACTTCAACTAGGTACTCCAATTTGTTGTTTTTGTTTTATTTATTTTTTATGAAAGCTTTTATTTAATAAATATAAATTTCATAAGTACAACTTTTGGATTATAACAGTTCTTCCCCCCATATCTGCGATCCCACATCCAAACCATCCCACTGCCTACTCCCTCTTCCATCCCATTCTTCATTAAGATTCATTTTTAATTATCTTTATATATAGAAGATCAACTCTATACTAAGTAAAGATTTCAACAGTTTGCACCCACACAGACACACAAAGTGTAAAGTACTGTTTGAAGACTAGTTTTACTGTTAATTCTTATAGTATAACACATTAAGAACAGACGTCCCATATGGGGAGCAAGTGCACTCCTGTTGTTGATTTAACAATTGACACTCTTATTTATGACGTCAGTGATCACCCAAGGCTCTTGTCATAAGCTGCCAAGGCTATGGAAGCCTCTTGAGTTCAGAAACTCTGACATTATTTAGACAAGGCCATAATCAAAGTGGACGTTCTCTCCTCCCTTCAGAAAAAGGTACCTCCTTCTTTGATGGCCCATTCTTTCCACCCGGATCTCACTCACAGAGATCTTTTATGTAGGTAATTTTTTGACAGTGTCTTGGCTTTCCATGCCTGAAATGCTCTCATGGGCCTTTTAGCCAGATCTGAATGCCTTAAGGGCTGATTCTGAGGCTAGAGTGCTGTTTAGGGCATATGTCATTCTATTGTGTGTCCTGCTTCCCATGTTGGATTGTTCTCTCCTTTTTAATTCTATCAACTGTTATTATTAGACACTTGGTCTTATTTATGTGATCCCTTTGACACTTATTCCTATCTTTATGATCAGTTATGAACTTAAACTGATCACTTTAACTAGTAAGATGGCATTGGTACCTGCCAACTTAATGATATTTGGAGTTCATGGCAAGTTTTTACCTTTACCCTTAGGAGTAAGTCCGAGGGAATGTGGAGGCACTCCAACTTGAGATATAGGCATCCCCAGTGGCATCTAAACTGCTGTATCAAATGCCGACTCCAGAGAGGGGATTTTAATGTATGGAATTGGAAAAGGGAGTTATCCATCTGTAGGAATAAGTATGCATAAACTGCTAGTGTCTCTGTGTAATAATAATATTTGGGAATAACAGAGATTCCTAGGGTAGGCATTTCACACAGCATTAAAACACCACTTGGGACACCTGCACCCCATATCAGACAGCCTGGGTTCAAGTCCTGGCTCTTATGTCTGGCTGTACTCTCAGTTCTAGGCAACAGGTGATGATTCAAATGACTGTGTCTCTGACACCCACACTGAGAGACATGGATTAAGTTCCAAGTTCTTTTTTTCTTTTTCTTTTTCTTTCTTTCTTTTTTTTTTTTACAGGCAGAATTAGTGAGAGAGAGACAGAGAGAAAGGTCTTCCTTTTTCCGTTGGTTCACCCCCAAAGTGGCCGCCTTGGCCAGTGCATTGCGGCCGGCACGCTGCGCCGATCTGAAGCCAGGAGCCAGGTGCTTCCTCCTGGTCTTCCACGCAGGTGCAGGGCCCAAGCAATTGGGCCATCCTCCACTGCCTTCCCGGGCCACAGCAGAGAGCTGGACTGGAAGAGGAGCAACTGGGACAGAATCCAGCGCCCCAACCGGGACTAGAACCCGGGGTACCAGCGCTGCAGGTGGAGGATTAGCCTAGTGAGCTGCAGCGCTGGCCAATTTCCAAGTTCTTGATTTAAGCCTGGCCCAGTTGTTGCAGGCACTTGAGGAGTGAACCACTAGACAAAAGATCTCTCTTTATCTTGTCTCTATCTCTTTGCCTTTCAAATAATTTAAAAAAATTTTTTTAAATATTCCCAAAATATTTATTTTAAAATGATTTTGCTTTGAGTGTATTTTATTTTATATATATTTGATCACATTATATTTTTGTGTGGAAACTGAGATCGTGTCTTTGGTGTATTTTCCTGCATCACATGGAGAGGGTTGTGATGATGTGTTTTCTGAACATGATCATACACATATGTTTCTAGACCAGGAGGAGGGAATTCCTGGTACCCGGCTTTGACTTGGTCCAGACCTGACTGTTGCAGCCATCTGGGGAATGAACCAGCAGGTGGAAGTGTGCTCTCACACTCCTCCCACCCTTTGTTTCAAACAAATAATACTTTTTTAAAAAACAGAGAGAGAGAAATTAAAAACTGCAGTTTGCTTCAGTGACCTCTTCATATGTAGTTTGAAAGTCTTTTTTAAAAATCTGCAATAATTTTTAGCCTTTAAAGAGTAATAATATCTATATTCAAAATAATTTAATTCCTTTTTCTTTTTTTCTTTTTAATTTGACAGGCAGAGTTAGACAGCGAAAGAGAGAGACAGAGAGAAAGGTCTTCCTTCCATTGGTTCACCCCCCAAGTGGCTGCTACGGCTGGAACTACGGTGATCCAAAGCCAGGAGCCAGGTGCTTCCTCCTGGTCTCCCATGTGGTACAGGGGCCCAAGCACCTGGGCCATCCTCCACTGCCTTCCCAGGCCACAGCAGAGAGCTGGACTGGAAGAGGAGCAACCAGGACTAGAACCCAGTGCCCATATGGGATGCCGGCACCGCAGGCGGATTATTACCCAAGTGAGCCACGGCGCTGGCCCCCTAATTCCTTTTTCTTTAAACTATGATTGATTTGTCTCAAAATGATGTCACGATTTTACTGGTTTCACAATACTATGGACAATGTGTTTCTCACTGAGTAGCTTTTTATCAGGCTCCTGATAGCTCTTTAGGTCTTGACCTTGATGTTCCTGTGTGTGACCTTCATTGCTCAGTTCTGACAAGAATCTTACTAGGACACTTTAGAGAGAACCCTTCACCCTCAATTCCTCATAACCCTTGATATCTCATCAAATTCCTCATCCCTCACCCTTGGGTATCTGATCACCCTGGCCTGCCTTCAGCAAACATCCTGTTAGATCTGTCTAACCAGAACCCTCCTACCCCTGATGATTTTTGGTAAGTCTCCATTCACCGACCTGACCCTTCTCTGTGGTTATTAAACCCCCCAACCCAGTCCATGCTGTATTCAGAATGGAGCCTAGTTCTGTGTTAAAGTCTCTTTTAATAAACCTTCCACTTTTGTGCGAAGTTCCTAATACCTGTTTACTACTTAAAAAAAAAAGTACCACTTTGCAGAAACTGATAAGCTGATTTAAAATTCATGGGAAATTCAAGGGACTCTGAACAACCAAAACAGACTTGAGAAAGAATGACAAAATTGGAGGAGTCACACTTTCCCATTTCAAAACTTTGTACCAAGCTTCAGGAACCAAGATACTGCAATACTGAAACAAAGGTAAACATATACATGAATGAAATGTTATTGAGAATCCAGAAGCAAACTCACACTTACATGGTCCATTACTATTTGACAAGGGTGCCAAGACAATGCATTAAAGAAAATATAGGTGCTGGGATAACTTGATATCCACATGCAAAAAAATGAAATTGGACCTGACCTCCTACAATACATAAAAATTTAATTTTAACAGAAACCATACCAGGGGTGTTAGGGCAAAAGAAAAGATATCAAATACTTATACAAATATGCTGTCTCACAAATGTAGTCAAAACTCTTGCCTTTTCAGGATAGATGCAGGCTGAAATATTCAGAGGCCTTCCAATTTTCACTTCCAATCAAGGTAGAATAAGAATGAATAGATTTGCCTCCTGCCTAGCACCTACTGACAAAAGGGAAAAAAAAACCCAGAAAATGTTTTTCCAGTCACTGGACATCAATCAAAAAAGGACTGTGGTCCTTAGGAGATGAGGGAAGAGGGGATCGAGACGAGCCCTTCAATTTTTCATAGCTTAGTACCCTGAGAGAGATTCCAGGATATGAAGATGAAAACCCAGGAGAAGCATAGTGGAATCCCTGAACTTAAGTAAGAGATGAGACTCTAAATAAAGCAAGTGGCTAAAAAATAGAATTAAATTTAAAAATAGAATTTTTAAAAATAAAAAAATGAACTCTGACCAACCTAACATGACTATAATTGGAGTCAAAGAAATAGAGGGAGGTAATGGGAGCAAAAAAAAAAAAAAAGATATTTGAAAAAAATAACTAAATTAATTTTTTTTAAAGATTTTATTTATTTATTTGAGAGGTAGCGTTACAGACAGTGAGAAGGAGAGACAGAGAGAAAGGTCTTCCATCTGTTGGTTCACTCCCCAGATGGCTACAACGGCCGGATCTGCACCGATCCAAGCCAGGAGATTTTTCTGGGTCTCCCACATGGGTGCAGGGGCCCAAGGACTTGCGGCATCTTCTACTGCTTTCCCAAGTCATAGCAGAGAGCTGGATTCAAAGAGGAGCACTGGGACACAAACCAGTGCCCATATGGGAATCCGGCGCCACAGGCGAAGGCTTAGCCAACTCTGCCACAGCACCGACCCACATTTTTTGTTTTTAAAATCTCAGCAAGCTAGGGAAAGAATTCCTTTATGTAGTAAAGGACATCTATAAAAACTCCGTGGCTAATATTATATTTAATGGTAAAAAACTAGATGCCTGTCCTCTAAGATTAGTAACACTACAAGGATAATCACTCACCACTTCGGTTCAGCATTACGCTGGAGCTTCTAATCAGTGCTTTGAGGCAAAGAAAAGAAAAGGCATCCAGGTTGGAAATAAAGAAATAAAATTGCCTTTAACCATAGATAACATGATCATCTATGTTAAAAACCCGCAGTATCGGGACCAGCGCTGTGGCATAGGAGGTAAAGCCACCACTTGCAGTGCCAGCATCACATACGGGCTATGGCCTGGGAAAGTAGTAGAAAATGGTTCAAGTGCTTGGGCCCCGGCACAGGTGAGACCAGGGTAGGAGAGCCAGAAGCTTCTTCACAGTCTCTCACAATCAAAGTGTCAGCCCAGGGACTGTGGTCTCCTCTGGAGGATCTGCTTCCCAACTCACTCAGTGATCATTGGAAAGATTCAGTTTCTCTCTGGCAGTTTAACACAGGCTGCCCTCAGTGCCTTGCCATGTGGCCTTTCCAAGATGGCAGCTTGTTTCACAAAAGTATGAACACCAAGAAGGCAATAGGGAGAGTCAGCTGGCAAGTCCCAAGTAATGATCTTTTGTAACCTCATCATAGATATTCTTTAATATTCTGTTGGTCGGGAATCAACCCTTGCAGCATTCGGATCTGGCTAAAAGGCCCATGAGAGTCTCACAGGCGTGGAAAGCCATGACACGGTGGCAAAAACAACCTAAGTGAAAGATCCTGGTGAACAAGACCCCAGCAGAAGGAACAGGCCATCAAGGAGGGAGGCGCCTTTCTCGAAAGGGAGGAAGGAACCTCCACCATGATATGGCGTTGACTAAACAAGTTCAGAGTTGGTGAACTCAAGGGGCTTCCATAGCCTAGACAGCTCATGGCAAGAGTGTCGGGTGATTGCTGACGTCATAAATAAGAGTGCCAATTGTTAAATCAACAACGGGAGTCACTGGGTACATGCTCCCCACATAGGATCTCTGTCCTTAATGTGTTTTACTAGGAAACTTAAAAACAACACTACTAGTCGAACAATACCCTATACCTTGTGCGGTTGTGTGAGTGCAGCCTGTTGAAATCCTTGCTTAGTGTATACTAAGTTGATCTTCAGTATATGAAGGTAATTGAAAATGAAACTCGATGAAGGGCGGGATGGGAGAGGGAGTGGGAGAGGGGAGGGCCGTGAGAGAGAGGGAGGTTGGGGGGGGGGAGCCACAACAATACAAAAGTTGCACTTTGTAAATTCACATTTATTAAATAAAAATAAAAAAATATTCTGTTGGTCGGGCCAGTGCTGTGGCTTACTTGGTTAATCCTCTACCTGCGGTGCTGGCGTCCCATATGGCCACTGGTTCTAGTCCCGGTTGCTCCTCTTCCAGTCCAGCTCTCTGCTGTGGCCTGGGAAGGCAGTGGAGGATGGCCCAAGTGCTTGGGCCCCTGCACCTGCATGGGAGACCAGGAGGAAGCACCTGGCTTTGAATCAGCACAGTTCTGGCCATAGCAGCCATTTGTGGGGTGAACCAATGGAAGACCTTTCTCTCTGTCTCTTTCTTTCTCTCACTGTCTAGAACTCTACCTGTCAAATAAATTAAAAAAGAAAAAATATTCTGTTGGTCAGGACAAGTTATTTGGGGGGAGGGAATTATACAATGCCATGAGTAACAGGAGGCCTTAGAAAATCCAGTTCTTTGAGTCAGGTTATGTTTGTTTTCTGAAATTCAAATATATTTCCTTCTTAAAAATATTTTTGGGGCTGGCACTGTGGCATAGCATGTAAAGCCACCGCCTGCAGTTCCAGAATCCCATATGAGTGCTGGTTCAAGTCCCGGCTGCTCCACTTCTGATCCAGCTCTTTGCTATGGCCTGGGAGAGCAGTAAAAGATGGCCCATGTCCTTGGGTGCCTGCACCCGTGTGGAGACCCGGAAGAAGCTCCTGGCTCCTGGCTTTCGATCAGCTCAGCTCTGGCCATTTGTGGTCATTTAGGGAGTGAACCAGAAGATGGAAGACCTCTCTCTGTAACTCTGTCTTTCAAATAAATAAAATAAATCTTTTTTTTAAAAAAAGGAACCAAAGCAAAATGTTTATAAAAAAAAAAAAAAAACTACTGGCAATCCATGGGATGCCAGCATCACAGGTGGATGTTTAAACTGCTGTGCCACATGTTTATATTTGTTTATATGTTTATATTGCTCCATTGTTTATATTTTAATTTATTTATGATTTTATTTATCTGAAAAGTAGACACACATACCCAGAAAAAGAGAGAGACAGACAGACAGATATCTCCCATCCACCGATTCACTCCCCAAATGCCGCAAAAGCTGGGTCTGGACCAAGCCAAAACCAGGAGCCAGGAACTCACTCCAGGTCTCCCATGGGAGCGGCAGTGACCCAAGTACTTGAGCCATGACTGCTGCATCTGAGGTGTGCATTAGTAGGAAGCTCCAATTGGGAGTGGAGCCAGAACTTGAGCCAGGCATTCTGATACAGAATGTGGCCATCCCATGCAGCACCCTAACCACACACTGAATGCCCACCCCACCAATCACACAGACTCTAAAGATTGACAATTCTGTTCTTGTATCACTCGGTCAAAGGCAAAATTCACCTTATACCTCATGATATTGTATTTTAGAGGTAACCATTTTTTTAAGATTTATTTATTTATTTGAAGGACAGAGTTATAGAGAGGCTGAGGCTGAGGTAGAGAGAAGTCTCCCATCTGCTGGTTCACTCCCCAGGTGGCTGCAACAGCCAGAGCTGCACCTATCCAAAGTCAGGAGATATCCAAAGCCATATCACTCTTTCTGGATATGTGTGGCTACCTTTCAGATAAATAAAAGGTTTCTAATGAGCTTCTTCCATGTCTCCCATACGGGTGCAGAGGTCCAAGGATTTGAACCTTCTTCTACTGCTTTCCCAGGCCATAGCAGAGAACTGGATCAGAACAGGAGCAGCCAGGACTCAAACCGGTGCCCATATGGGATGCTGGAACTGTAGGCAGCGGTTTTACCCATTATGCCACAGTGCAGGCCCTGAGATAACCATCTTTCAATTGAAAGACAAAAGTGGAGCTCTTTAATCAAAAATGCAAAATGATCCTAAGGCTGTTTTTCACATTGTAGGCCCAGGCCAATTAGTAAATCATGAAATCATATTAGAGAGTCAGTGAGTCAATATCAGAGTTATTATAATGAAATAGGTTAGAAAGGAAAGAAAATATCAAAGAACATCACATCTAGTAAAAGTATGATTATTTCACAAAACTTGTAGTTATAGATCTAAAACATATTTAAAAATATATGTATAGGGTTACATTATAAACTCTTACTGTGCATCACAACAAAAAATATGAAAAACATATCATGAAAGGTTTCTAAGGAAAACACTGTGTAACTGGTCATTAGGAAATAAGCAGTGAGGCATTGTGTCCTGTTTTGCATTTTCCCTCTTGGTTTGCCTATTCCTGTCCATTGGGAATGGAGGTGGCCAAAGATCTATAGTCAACAAGAACAACAGGTACAAAAACAAAAACCTCAAATCAAAAGTGGTCAATGGACTTGGATAGACATTTCTCCAAAGAAGATATACAAATGGCCAGTAAGCACATGGAAGATGGTCAACATCATTAGTCATTAGAGAAATGCAAATCAAAACCACAATGAAATACCACTTCACATCCAGAATGGCTATTATCAAAAAAAGTAAAACAAGAGCCACAGTTGTGGTGTAGTGGGTAAAGCCTCCACCTGCAAAGCACGCATCCCATATGGGCACCAATTCATATTCCAGCTACTCCACTTCTGATCTAGCTCCCTATTAATGGCCTGGGAAAGGCAGCATAAGATGATCCAAGTGTTTGCGCCCCTGCCACCCATGTGGGAAGCCCAGATGAAGCTTCTGGCTCCTGGCTTCCACCTGGCCTAACACTGGCTGTTGCAGCCATCTACAGAGTGAACCAGTGGATGGAATGGAATGTCTCTCTCTCTCTCCCTCTCTCCATGTAACTCTTTCAAAATAAATAAGTAAAATATTTTTTAAAAAATGTTCACAAAAAGAAACTGGAACCCTGGTGCATTACTGGTAGGAATGTGAAATAATACAACCACTGTTGAAAACTTAGTAAGTTACTTAATTTGACAATCCCTCTAAAAGTTAAATATATAATTATCATAGTGATCCAGTAATTCCACTCCTAGGTATAGACTTAAAGGAAAAGTAAGCAATATCTCTAACAGACACTTGTACACCAATGTTCATAGTAGCATTATTCACAATAGTCAAAAGGTAGAAATAAGCTAGGTGCACATTAACAGATGAATGGGTAAGCAAAATGTGGTGTATGCATACAATGGAATAGTTTAGCCATAAAAGGGAATGAAATTCTGACACATGCTACAACATGGATAACACAGGTATTATGCTAAGCAAAGTGTCACAAATATTGTATGATTTCACTTATATAAATTACCGAGAATAAACAAATTCATAGAAAGTAGAAATTACCAGGGGTCAGTAGGAGAGGGGGAATGGTGAGCTATTTAGTAAGTACAGAGTTTCTTTCTGGATTGATGAAAACGTGTTGGAAATGATGATGGCCACACAACATTGTGAATGCACTTAATGCCACTGAATTCTACATTGTAAATGGTTAAAATGGCATGAACTTTATGTTATATATTTTTAACCCAAATTTTCTCAAAACAATCAGTTTTTGCCAGTGATTTGCAGAGAAGGAGAAAGTGGTGAATAGGTGGCACTGAAATTATTCTGTGGGATTCTATAATAGTATACATATGTAATTATACATTGGTCAAAACTCATATATTACCCAAAAAGAGCACCCTAATATAAAAAGTGTATGTTAGTTAATAATAATGTATCCATATTGGCTCCTCAATTGTGATAAATGTACCACAGCAATGCAAGATATTATTAAGGGCAAACTGTATATTTGCCAGCCAGGCACAGGAAGAAGGTATATGGGAACTCTGTACTTTTCACTAAATTTTCCTGCAAACATAAAATGCTCTAAAAAAGTAAGTTTTTAAAAAGGTTACAATATAAATATTTTTAAAATTTACTTTTTTCACTACTAGTTCATACATTATCTTCTTTCCAGGAATTCGCCTGGACAGGCAAATGTAAATACAGGGTGCTGATAGGAAGGTGGGCTAAAAATGAGGCTGTTGGCAGAGGGTGAGAGTCAGAGGAAGATTTAGGGCAGGGGATGTTCTACTCCAAGTCCCACAGAGGAGAGGAACTAGAAGCCAGTGGGGGCAGATGACTGGGTGGTCTGAACACCTCACTCAAGGCTGGGATTGTGAGCCTGATGTGAGTTTCTGTTCTTGGTCAGAAAGTAGCAGCCCCCTGCTGGCAAGAAGCTGGCATGACAGGACTGAACAAAGAAGATTAGGTTTCACATGTTCACCCCCTTGCTCAGTGCGTTGGATGACCTCCTTGCTAGGGTGTAGTGAGCAGGGACAGAAGTTGAGCAGTGGTGAAGGTCAGTTGCCTGAAATCACCTCTGGGATGGGTAGGAGCCTGCAGGGGACCATGGGCAAGACTGGCTCCACCCTAACCAGGATGTGTGCACACTAACCCTGGCTTGCAACCTGATGCCACTGTGACACAGCAGAGTCTATTCCCTTCATTCTGGGTCTCCCTCCAGTCCCCTAGCTCTGTGGCTCTCTGCCCAGCTCCCACCAGATAGGATGTGCCTGTCAGTAGACCTCCCTTGATCTTTGGGAAGCTTTAGGAAAACACCGGGAGAGTTGGCTCAGCAGGCTGGGACCTTGTTCCTGCCTGCCCTTGGGGCCCAGTTAGGGGCTGGTCCTGTGTCCCTTAGGCACAGAGTCACCATTCAGAGGAGGGACACATCCCTGGCTCTTCTGTGTCCTAATGGTGGAGACACTGTACTAAATGCAGGGTCCTAGCCGAGGAAGCAGGTCTGCCACTACTTCCTGGGTTGATGGGGGTATGAGTGATTCTGGATTTCCTTAGAAACTAGATTTCCACAGCTTCTCATAACACATCACATGGAAGCCACAGCACTCTCTGCCCTTATCCAGCTCCTGACTCCTTTGTGGTAGATCAGCAGGGGGATGCAGAGGTGCTACTTTCTAAGGGACTGCATGACCAAAACAGGTCCATCCGTGTGTCCAGGGAAGCCTCTTTGTTTCCCTGTCTCCCAATTCTCTCCTCCAAATCCTGAAAACACCCTGGTCCCTTGCTGAGCACTAGGATGCCACTCCTGCCATATTTCTTTATCTCCAGCCCCATATTCTTGTTCAGGCCCCATGCATTTTATTTAAAAAGAAGAGAGAGTGAGAGAGGGAGGGAGAATCCCTCCACATATTTGCTTCCCAAATGCCTGCAACAACCAAGGTTGGGTCAGGCCGAAGCTAGGAGCCAGAAACTCCATCTGTGTCTCCTACATGAGTGACAGGGACCTAACTACTTGAGCCATCACCTGCTGCCTTCCAGGGCATTCCCTTCTAAGGAAGATGGATTCAGAAGCAAAGCCAAACTCCAGCTCAGGTGTTCTGATATAGAATGCAAGCATCCCAAGCACCATCTTAACCACTACACCAAACACTCACCCCATGGCCCCACGCGTTTAGAGCATTCTCTGTGATCTCTCCAGCGGCCTCAGTATTCCAAGAGCACCTGCTTCACACACATAATCAGCAACTTCAACCATCTTTTCATGTCTGCCTAGGCTTTTACACCACCACAATTCCTTAGGCCCTACAGAAAGTTTCCGTGGTAACGTTCCGAATTCCTCTTCACCTCCAGCTTCCCAGCTGTCACTCTCCTGTCACTCCATCCCTCCCCTGGAGCAGTGGCCCATTTCCCAGCTCCTCACACATCCTTCTAGGCATTTGCCTGTTCTCTCTTATATGTAGGATACCCTTGTACCACAAAATCCTTCATCAATGCCACATTCAGTCCCCACATCACTAGAAAGTCTGTGTTTTTAGTGAAAGTCAGCCCCTTGACTTGGGTAATCACTCTCCCACTTTCACTGCTGCACCACAGTATTCTCTCTCTGCTGTCTTGCATCATCCATTCATCCCTCTTGACTGAATCTTTCTCATCAAGATCCAACAGGCTGTCTGTCATTTTTAAGAAAGTTCTTTCTGGATCTCACTCCCTCTTAGAGTTACTGCCTCCTTTTTCTGCACCGTTGTGAGACAGAAGTCCTTGCAGGAGTTGATTACACATCCTGTCACTCTTTCTTGACTCCACACTAGCCATTGTTCATCACTCACCTGAGACTTTTTCCCAAAGTCATGAATAGTCTTTACTTTGCTACATTTAATGGTGAATTTCTAGTCCTCCTCTTACTCCACTGGCAACTGTCCATGCTGTTGATTATTTTTCTCCTTAAATTTCCCTCTCTTGGCTTCCAGTGTACTACACTCCTCTGATTTTCCTGGCTACTGCTTCTAAATCTCCTTCACTTATTAGTTCCTCATTTTCTTCTCAATTCCTTAACAATTGAGAATCCCAGAGGTCAGTCTATAGGTCTTTCATTACTCTTATTACCCTGGTGGTCCTATCTAATCTCTTAAATTTATAGCAGGCTACACACACACACACACACACACACACACACAATTTTATAGCAAGCTGTCTTTAGCTATCTGCCTGCAGCCTTAACCCTTCCTTGAACTCCAGGCTCATATGTCCAAATTGTCTAATCAACATACACACTTAGATGTCAATATTCATCTCAGTCTGGAAAAAAAATGAATTCCTGACTCCTTACCCTCTACCACCACCCAATATTACATACCAAACCTACTTCAATGTCAGTATTTTCCATTTTGATTAATGGCAACTTCATCTTGCCAGTTACTCAGGCCAAAAACACTGGTATCATTCTTGATTATTTTTCTAATAATCACATCCAGTCTACCTGTAAATCCTGTTGTATGTGCCTTCAACATGAATCCAGCATCTAAATACTTATGATCTCATCTGTTGCTACCACTACTAGAGTAATGACATAACTAATCTCCCTGATTCTACCCAAGTCTATACCCCTGACACTCCCTCATTAGCACCACAGCCTAAGTGATCCTTATAAAACATAAGTCAGATGTAAGCAGAGTCTAGTAGCTCCCCGTTTACTCAGAGTAACAGCAATGTCCTTGCATTGAACTGCTAGGCCTTCTGCCACTTGTTCTCGTACGGTTCTTTTGTCATCCCTCAGGCTCACTGGCTTTCTTGTCCCACCTAAGAGGCTAGGCTTGCGCCAGCATCCAGACTTCTGCAACAGCTCTAATTTCTGGCTGGAATGCTCTTTGTCCTTTATCCATGTGCTTGACTCTCTCACCTCCTGGCGGTCCTTGCCAGTGAGAACTGCCCGGAACTCCTTATTTAAAACTGTACTCCACTGAAGTCTTCCCTAACCCTCTTACCCTGATTTTTCACATACAGACTATACTTTTTACTGTGGTTCTTTTGTCTCCTCCATAGCACACTCCCAATGTGAGCTCCTTGGGAGCATTCTTTCCCCCTTTTTGTTCACTGCCACATTTCCAGTGTCTGTAAAAGTAGCTGGCAGCACATAACAGGTTCTCAGTACTTGATGAAAGAACTGGTATCACCCATTTTCCATCTTGGAAGCATGATTCTGATCCCTCAAACATTTGAGTGTACTTTTTTGGTTATACAGAGGCTTCTCCAGTGAGTCCCTATTCTCTGGTGGCCTGCCATTTGTTTGACACACTGCCTTTGCTTGTGTTGTAGTCCCAGCCTGGGGAAGCCTCTCTCCATGCTGCTGCCTGCCTGCCTCACTCCTGCTCATGCTTGGAAACTCAGCCTACACATCACCTCTTCCAGGAAACACACAATGAACATCATCACCTCTTCACCCCCACAATGAGATTAAGTGCCCTCCTGTGTACTTTCTTTTTGTTTTTTTGACAGGCAGAGTGGACAGTGAGAGAGAGCGCCAGAGAGAAAGGTCTTCCTTTGCCGTTGGTTCACCCTCCAATGGCTGCCGCGGCCGGCGCACCGCGCTGATCTGATGGCTGGAGCCAGGTACTTATCCCGGTCTCCCATGGGGTGCAGGGCCCAAGGACTTGGGCCATCCTCCACTGCACTCTCTGGCCACAGCAGAGAGCTGGCCTGGAAGAGGGGCAACCGGGACAGAATCCGGCGCCCCAACCAGGACTAGAACCCGGTGTGCCGGTGTCCCAAGGCGGAGGATTAGCCTAGTGAGCCACGGCGCTGGCTCCTCCTGTGTACTTTCACCTAGTCCCCTACCCAGCTCCAGTGAAACTGCTTCCAAAGACTTCCTATAACTTCTCTCTACCCCACAGTCCATGAACTCCAAGAGAGGAAGGCCCGTGTGTTGTTCACTGTGGTCTCCCTGTCTGGCTTAGTGCCTGGCACAGTAAGTACTTGAATATATGAATTGCTGAATGCAAGACTCAGCTCAAAGTCATTTTTATTGTGATCCTTTTGGCGACCTCTTCTCCAGCTGATTTTCATTCTAGTAGGTCTTTATTACATACAGCTGGGAGGTTGGGGGAGACAGGGCTGGAATAGGCAACAGGGCTATGGCAGGTCTCCAGGTGGACTTCCCTTCAACGTCTCAACAGTGTCAGAGAAAAGACTGAGGAGAGTCTATCGCTTGGTTGTGATATCTGTCAGATTAACTATGTTTTTGTTAAACAGAAAGCATCTCCTCAAGTTGGGAGACCTGTGGCACTCTAAAAACTTTGCCTCCACATAGTGGGCATATATAAAGGTCATCAGTAAATTCCGTGTGTAGGAAAACTCTATTGGATTCCTGCTTACTAATTCTTACTACCATCATCATATCCGCATTTGCTCTTCTGGGCCAAAGCACACCACAGAAAACCATGATGGCATTCAAGCCTGACCTTTACCTTCAGTGCACCTTAAACAGCATTTCTTTGCTCAGGCCACTTTATCTGCAGTCCAGGATGAGGCTGCTGACCCATCAGAAAGAAAAAGTGCATTTAAATTCCTATCCCACATGGAAGAGGTTTCAACCTCTTCTGCCCTCTGCATCATATACTGTACTGAAAATAAGGAGACACAAACAGCTGTCTGCTTACAGGTAGAGAGTATATTTGGAGAATGCCTTGCCTCACCTGTGTGTTAATGGAAACGGTGATGACAGCGTTTTTTCAGGGGGATGCAGAGGTGTGGGAACCTATCAACTCCTTTTCTTTGGAATGGGGAGTCTCCGTATGCAAACCAGTGTCTTCTGCTGAGGTGAGAGTTGAGACCTGGGGTAGATTTCCTGCTTGGGTGGCAATCAGTTGAGGACAGATTTTGGAGCAGCAGCAGGAATGACGCAGGATACAGGATTGGCAGATTTTAAAGGAAAGTTACTGAAGCTGCTTTTGTGGGCAGCTGGGGCATCAGATTTCATGCCCTCCTTCTTAGTAGGGGGACACTGGGCCCCAGGACCCACTGTTGTCTTTTCCATGTTAGGTCCCCGCACAAGCTTTTTAGTGGGGATTGGGCTCTTCTCAACCGTTTTTGTCTTGGCTTTGGTCGTTGTCTCAGCCTTACTGGGGATGATGGATTCCTCATGCCTTTGACCTTTCACTTCAGGGTTAATCCAGTGTGAAAAGAGAGTCATCTTGTTTTCCAAGTCAACTGGAGCTTCTGGAAGGGTTGGAGCTCTTATGAGTAAGGGCTGCCTGAAAAACCCTGCGGCTCTAGGCCCTGGGAAGTATGACCCTGCTGCAAATTTGGGCCCTGCCAAGCTTCACCCCATAAGACTTAGCCCTGAAACATTTAACCCTGAAAGTTTATACCTAAAAATGCACCCCCTTCAAAGATTGAACTTGCAATATTTGGTCCAGCAAATGATGGCCCAGTACATTGGCCCTATAAAGTCTGGCTCTTTAAGACCAAGGCACCCCAGGTCTGGTGTTCTCAGGAATCTTTGGTTGATATTGTTCAGCTTAGTCTAAAGGACTTGCAGATCATTTTCATCTGATCCTTTTGTCCCAAGCAACCCCCCGGGATTCTGCAGACTCAAGGTAAGGGAGAAGCAGATGAAGGTACTGGCATGTAACAGCAAGCTGAGAGGATGGAGATAGTTGCTAGAAAGTATCTACTCATTCATTGCAACTATCTGGCCAAACTAAAGATCTACCCAAGAAAGAGTCCAGAGATGCACATTTGGGAAGTCAGGGATTCTGGGGTTCTACTTAGAAGCATTCCTGTTGCCTCTGAGTTTCAACAGAATGGCTATCCTATCAGGTTGGAGAGAACCTCAGGCCTGCACCCCCCACCCCTGTGATTCCCTGCTGTTTTGAATTTCACTGAGTCCTCTCTTTTCTGTGCTAGGGTGGGGACTTACCTTACCCTTGCAAAGGCCTGGGCTAGAGTTCAGGGACCCTCCAGGCTGGGCTCACTCTGATCTCTAGCTGAACACACAGTACTAGTGCCTCTGTCATGTCCCCACTGAGTTGTGAGATCTCAGTGGGCAGAACTGTGGCATACTGCTCTAGAACTGGGTGCTACACTACTGTCTTTAGTTCATTGCAAGCTGTTCTTTTAGGTGGACCCACTCTGACTCTGGAACACATGGGATGCCTGGTGGGAGAGGGAGTTCCTAGAGCAATGTTCTCCCTTAGTTTATGGACTCCTAAAGTACCCCTAGGTAGATGTTCTTTGGGATGGCTGCAGTTTGTTCTCTGGATGCCTCCATCTTTATAGGACTTCCAAAATGCATCTCTAGGAGTTTATATTTCTGGCAGAAATTCAGTTTGGCCAAGAGGGGTATATTACATGATTAAGGATGGTCAGGATCTGTCTGACTGTCTATAGGCACCATCTCTGTTCACTTCACTCTGGACCCTTGTACACTGTATCCAAAAGTTTCATTGGCATCTTGAATGCATGGCCCAGGACTTACACATTCTTGTTCATATGCAACTGAGTCAGAGGCTCCGATGGGCCCATGTGATTACAGATTGGCTAGTGATTACCAGGGTCATGACTCTTGGGAGAGCCACGTAACAGAGAGCATGCAACCCTAACAGGAAGAGTAAAACTTGTGTTAATTTCTCAAGTGTTTCTGGGACTGGGCCCAGGCAGCTCAGGGTCATCAGTAATAGCATATGGTGCAGCCTGTTGCTGCTTGTCAAGGTCTGTCAGTATTCCAGGTGTCACTTCTAATTTGTGAAGGAGCTGAATGCTGCTTCCAGGTTTTCAGAAGACAAGGGAACCAAGTTGCTTCCAGGGCCCCTGGAATGCTGCCAACCTAGTGATTTGCAGTCTCAGCACATTTAAGTGTGGGCAGACAATGCCCTGGCAGATATTCTTACATTTGTAGACTTTGTGGTTCTGCAACATTGCCCTGGCCTGAGCAGGCAACTGTGGACTGGCCTTGCTGCCACAATGGATAAGTCAGGGCACCATCCTCACTGGCCTCCAGGGCTGTAGGGTGAAAGAGACTAACACAAGTCAGAGCTGTGCTGCCCTAGGGCTAAGCTGCCCTAGGGCAGGGGTTGCTGGTCAGCAGGGGACAAACAACTGGACAGACTGCTAGATCTTTTGGGGCAGGCCCCAGCAATGATAAATCAACCTATCGTTCCAACCACTCGGTAGGTGGAGCTTCAGCAATCTCTGGAATACTCCAAAAGAGTGCAGCCTCTCTCGTGAGGACAGAAATGGGCTTCCCCCTCAAAGAGGTTCCTAGGTTTAGTGGGATGGGCTATAACATGGCTCAAGGCATATGTTGAATGGTTCTTTACATCCACTGGGATCAGTGGTCAACTGTTGGCAAGCCACACTGCAGCTGGAACTGCCTCTCCAGCAGGTGCTACACCAAGGCCTCAGACTTGCGCAGAGTCAGAAGTTGGACATTGATATGAGCTTGTCAACGACTGAGTAGGAAACCTGAATTAGAGGATATAGGGAAGATGGTGGGACTAACCAAGACGGGTGGAAATTTTAGGCAGTACAGAGATGAAGAAGAAATCATTGAAGTAAAAGAGCCCAGGGCTCCCTGAAGAGATCTCTAGAGGCAGACCAAGGGTCTCACTATGGAAAACTGAGAATGCTTGAGTGAACTTGCTGGCCTCCCACGAAGCCCAGAGTAAATGGGAATGAGAGCCTATATTTCAACTTTCATTAGAAGTGGTATTAAGGATGAAACAAATGGTTGATTGGTTGTTCTCCAACCTTTGAAAACATTGACAGTGGTATGGTAAAGCTGCCACAGGACCTCCCTCACAGCTCTTGGAAGCCCTCAAGTGTAGAAATGCCATTATATCCTTGTACTTAAAGGATATCAGGGCCTTTTAGACATAGGAATGGCACATAAAAGGAATGCAAGATCATAGGGGTCATTTTGGGTTCAGTACTTATAGGTTCAGGGACAGAAAGGGAACCTAGTTAGAATGTAAGGGCTGCTGACCTTTATTCTCCTGGACAGCTGTGACTTTGTTCTTCTTCCTCTCCTGCTTCTTCACAGAAATCCCAGGTTCATCAAGACTTGAAGAAGAGAGAGCTCCCACATCCTGGGCCACGTCGGGAACTTTAAATCCCTTCCCATGTTTGTGGTGATCAACACAATGGTCTTGAATGCTTACTGTGCCAGTTAACCTGGAAGTTGACCGAGTTACACATTTCTGATCTACTAATCGTGACCGTGTGGGGCCAGATGGCAGTGAAAGCTCTCCAGAGTGCTCAGAATGTAGATCCTGACTCTGATCGAAAGACACACTAGATGTGGAGAACATCTCTAGGTAAGAAGAGCCCTGTGATGGCACCGAAAAAGTTGGGGAGACTTGTTTGTTCCCACCCTCCAGCAACCGATGAATCTCTAGAGCCACAGAATTGCAGACTGGGCAGCAGGGGTCTGCACACAGGAGCCGCCGCACACTTTCTTCCTTGGGAATCCAGCCCTGGCTGGGGAGGGAAACATGGCAATTGTCAGTGATGGAGTGACATCTGCCTCCTTAGAAGAGTGTGGCCTGGACATAGACATTGCCCTCCTCTAGTCTTGCAAGACCTAGGGCCTGTACCTTCTGGGCACCTACCCTTCTGCTTCTCTTCTTAACAAAATACCATCCGGCAAGGTACGATAGGCTAGACTGAGAGTCTAGGGCTTGTTGGAGAAAGTCTCAAACAAGCCATGTGTTGGCATGCTCCTCATAGAGGACTTAGAGTTGGGATCGCTTTTCTGCTGGCCTTGTCAAACAAATACACTAGGAGAAAGGAATCGGCCAAGTGGTTATCTGGTGGGCCATCACCAGAAATACTGCCAGGCAGAAGCTGGATCAGTTTCATTTTAGGCAAAGAAAGCTTGAGCCTGGTATTCAGGACATCCAAACTGTGGAAAATGAGGGCCTTGTGGGATCTCTGCATTCTGGGGGTATTTGGTGTTCTTGCCTCTGTATCCAGCATCTCTTGAGAACAAATCCTGTTCTCCACAGATCTTAAAGACAGGATAAGATGATAGGCTCCTTTCTGAGGTCTGTCTCAGGAACTGGCTCCCTGAAGACAGAACCAGAAGAGGCAGTGTCAGCAGATTCAGCCAGATT